>NC_044987.1:54047460-54374692 GCF_008728515.1 Papio anubis | reverse complement strand
ACAGTAACCCAGGCAGCATGATACTGGTAAAAAAAAACAGATACATAGACCAATGGAACAGAATAGAGAGCCCAGAAATTATACAGCATACCTACAACCATTTGATCTTCAATAAAGTCAACAAAAACAAGCAATAGGGAAAAGATTCCCTATTCAATAAATAGGGTTGAGTTAACTTGCTAGCCATATGGAGAAGATTGAAACTAGACCCCTGACTTACGCCATATACAAAAATCAACTAAAGATGGATTCTAGACTTAAGTGTAAAATCTGAAACTAAAATATCCTGGAAGGTAACCTAGGAAATGCCATTCTAAACATAGAAATGGGCAAAAATTTTATGACAATGATGCCAAAAGCAATTGCAGCAAAACCAACAACTGAGAAATGGGATCTAATTAAACTAGAGCTTCTGCACAGCAAAAGACACTATTAACAGAGTAAACAGATGACATGCAGAATGGGAGAAAATATTTGCAAACTATGCATCTGACAAGGGTCTAATATACAGAATCTATAAGGAACTTAAATCAACAAGCAAAAAAACAAATAACCATATTAAAAAGTGGGCAAAGGACATGAAATTTTCAAAAGAAGATGTACATGCAGCCAAAAAGCATATGAAAAAATAGTCAACATCAATAATCATCAGAGAATGGCAAATCAAAAACCACAATGAGATATCATCTCACACCAGTTGGAATGGCTATTAATAAAAGGTAAAAAAAAATAACAGATGCTAGCGAGGTTGCAGAGGAAAGGAAACGCTAATTACACAGCTGGCAGGAAAGTAAATAGTTCAGCCATTGTGGAAAGCTGCTTGATGATTTTTCAAAGAACTCAGAGCAGAATTACTACTTGACCCAGCCACCCCATTATTGAGTATATACTCAAAGGAATAGAAATCATTCTACCATAAAGACGCATGTACACATGTGCTCATTAGAGCACTATTCACAATAACAAGGATATGGAATCAACTTAAATGACTATTAATGGTAGACTGGATAAAGAAAATGTAGTACAAATATGCCATGGAATACTACACAGCCTTAACAAAAATGAGATCATGTGCTTTACAGCAACGTGAATGAAACTGGAGGCCATTATCCTAAGCAAACTAACACAGGAACAGAAAACCAAATATCTCATATTCATGCATAAAAGTGGGAGCTAAATACTGAGTACAAATGGTCACAAAGAAGGGAAAGACAGAGACTGAGGCCTACGTGAGAGTGGAGGGAGGGTGGAGGATGAGGATCGAAAAACTGCCTATCAGGTACTATGCTTATTACCTGGATGGAAAAATAATCTGTACACCAAACCCCCTGACATGCAATTTACCTATATAAGAGACCTGCACATGTACCCCTGAAACTAAAATAAAAGTTGAAAAAAAAAGACCTTATATTCTGGATGCAAAACTAAAAAGGCACACTCCTGTCCTGAAGAAGTGCAGTCTTCTTGGAGAACTAGGGAGTGTCTGAGACTAAAATAAAAACTTTTTTCTATACTCACAACACATCTGACACCAAATGGATGATTTTCCACACCAAGCAATTCTCTAATTCTCTGTGGACATCAACTGGGTGTTCTACAATTTAATTCAGACACTACCTGGAGTTAGTGCAGACCCCACAGGGTAAGGGCTCAGTCCCACAAGACTGCCTCTCACTTCAGATGCCAATTTCAAGTAGTGGGTCCCCAGGTTACCCATACTTCTGTGTAACTTGGTTACAACTTGAGGGTTCCAGGACTCCCTCTCCAGGTACTCCACTCCCAGAACCTTGCTCCAAAAGCTCTCATACCCCATTGCTTTGGGTTTTTAATGGAGGCTCCATTACATAAACATGACTGATGGAATCACTGGCCATTGGTAATTAGGTCAATCTTTATTCCACCCCAGGCCAGATAGTGGGGCTTAAGGTTCCAGCCTTCTAACCACATGGTTGGTTCTTCTGACAACCAGCTCCCATCTTCCAAGAGTCATCACATTAGTACAAACTCAAGTTATGGTTGAAAGGGCCTTATTATGAATCACCAAAGATGTTCCTCTCACCCCTATCACTCAGGAAATTTCAAGGGTATGTGTCAGGAAGAAGACCAAATAAGTATTTCTTATATCATGATATCACAAAGACTTTATATAATTTATTGTACAATATACTCCTATGGCATAGCAAGAGAAGTATAGGCATACACCAGAGATACTGTGGGTTCAGTTCCAGACCACTGCAATAAAGTGAATATTGCAATGAAGTAAGTCACACAATTTTTTTGGTTTCCCAATGCATATAAAAGTTATGTTCATTCTATGCTATAGTCTATCAAGTGTACAATAACATTATATTTAAAAAAACAATGTGTGCACCTTAACTTAAAATACTTTATTGCTTTGGCAGAAGATTTGGAATGTTCTTAATACAAATAAATGATAAGTGTTTGAAGTGATGGATATTCCAATTACCCTAATTTGATCATTATACATTGTATGCATGTATCAAAATATCACATGTACCCCCCCAAATATGTACAATTATGTATCAAGTTTTAAAGCCTTAGAAAGAATACTTTACTGCTGAAAAATGTCAACCATCATCTGAGCCTTCAGCAAGTTTTTTATATATATTTAACTTATATAAATATATAAATGTATATATATACACACACACCTTTTTTTTTTTTTTTTTTTTTTTTTTTTTTGAGACGGAGTGTCGCCCTGTTGCCTAGGCTGGAGTACAATGGCATGATCTTGGCTCACTGCAACCCCCACCTCCTGGGTTCAAGCGACTCACCTGCCTCAGCCTCCTGAGTAGCTGGGATTACAGGGAAGTGCCACCACGCCTGGCTAATTTTTTGTATCTTTAGCAAAGATGGGGTTTCACCATGTTGGCGAGGCTGGTCTTGAACTCCTGATCTTGTGATCTGCCTGCCTTGGCCTCCCAAAGTGCTGGGACTACAGGCGTGAGCCACCGCGCCCAGTCTAGTAAGTTATAATCCTTTACTGGTGAAGGATTTTGCCTTAGTCATGGCTTCTGACTGATCAAGGTGGTGGTTGCCAAAGGTTGAGGTGTTGTGGCAATTTCTTAAAATAAGACAATAATCAGCTTACCAAATTGACCAACTCTTCATGCAATATTTCTCCGTAGCATGAGATGTGTTTGGTAGCATTTTGCCTACCATAGAACTTCTTTCAAAATTGGAATCAATCTTCTCAAACCCTGCCACTGCTTTATCAAACAAGTTTACATAACATTTTAAGTTCTTTGTTGTCATTTCAACAACGTTCATAGCACCTTCACCAGGAGTATATTCTTTCTTCAGAAACCACTGTCTTTGCTCATCCATAAGAAGCAACCCTCATTCATCAAACTTTTATCATGAGATTGCAGCAATTCAGTCACATCTTTAGGCTCCATTTGTAATTCTAGTTCTCTTGCTATTTTCACCATATCTGCAGTTACTCCCTTTCCCTGAAGTCTTCAACTCCTCAAAGTTACCAATGAGAGTTGGAATCAACTTCTTTCAAACTCCTGTTAATGTTGATATTTTGACCTCCTCCCATGAATCACAAATGTTCTTAATGGAATCCAGTATGGTAAATCTTTTTCTATAATGTTTTCAATTTACTTTGTCCAGATCTGTCAGAGGAATCACTATCTATGGCAGATGTAGCTTATACTAAACATACTTAAATAGTAAGACTTGAAAGTCAAAATTACTCCTTGATCCATGGGCTGCAGATTGGATGCTGTGTTAGCAGGCATAAAACATTAGTCTCCTTGTACATCTCCATTTGATTTCTTGAGTTACCAGGAATATTGTTAGTGAGGAGTAATACTTTTGAAAGGAATCTCTCTTTCTGAGCAGTAGATCTCAACAATGGGCTCAAACTATTCAGCAAACTATGCTGTGAAACAGATGTGCTGTCATCCAGACTTTGTTGTTGTATTTATAGAGCACAGGCAGAGTAGAGTTAGCATAATTCTTACAGGCTCTTGGATTTCTGGAACGGTAAGCAAGCATTAGCTTCAACTTAGTCACCAGCTGTATTTGCCCCTAACAAGAGAATCAGCCTGTCCTTTGAAGCTTTGAAGCCAGACATTCTTTCTATCTGTAAATGGTACTTTCTTGCAGTAAAAGGCTGTTTTTTCTATATTGAAACTTTGCTTTTTAGTGTAGTCAACCTCAATTATCTCTGCTATATACTTTGAATAACTCAATGCACTTCTCCATCAGCACATGCTGTTTCACCTTGCACCTTTATGTTCTGGAGATGGCTTCTTTCCTTAAACCGAATGAAACAACCTCTGCTAGCTTCCAACTTTTCTTCTGCAGCTTCCTCACCTCTCTCAGCCTTCAGAGAATTGAAGAAAGTTAGGCCCTTGCTCTGGATTAGGCTATGGCTTAAGGAATGTCATGGCTGGTTTGGTCTTCCATCTAAACCACTAATACTTTCTCCATATCAGCAATAAGGCCGAAAATGTTTAAAATGTTGTGACAATTACCAAAATGTGACACAGAGATACAAAGTGCACACACCATTTTGGAAAAATGAGGCCAACATACTTGCTGGATGAAGGGTTGTCACAAACCTTCAATTTGTAAAAAACACATTCTCTATGACGTGCAATAAAGTGAAGCACAATAAAACAGGGTAAGCCTGTATAACCTTGGTTCTAATTTCCAACTCTTTTGATCCTAATAGTTGTGAAAGTTTTTTGTAGGTTTGGGTAAGATTCTTAACTTTCATGTTCAAGTTTTCATGTCTGAGTAATGGGGATATTAAAGAACTCCCCTTGAAAAGTTATTGTGAAAATTATTGTAGGTGTAATGTAATATGTTATAAAGAACTTGAGTTCTGGAGTCAAGAAGAAGTAGGTTTGAATCTTGAACACACCAATCAGTTTGACTCTGTGACCCTGGACAATTTTCAACATCTCTTGGAGTCTCAAATTATTATGAGGATAGTTACCTTACTTGCAGTGTGGTTGAAAAGAGTAAAGCTAGCACATATTAATACCCAACATACTGCCTGGCACATAATGTGTACTAATCAAGGTTAGTTTACTTCCAATCTACCTCTAAACCTATTTTCTCTCCTTTCATTTATGAGAACCTAGGAGAAAATGAGTTATTCCTAGTGATGCGGTGGCAGACTCACGAAAGAAAGTACAAAAGAGGAGCTCAGAAGCTCCTTGTGTAGGGCTTGGATGAATGGGAATAAAAAAAGGAAGCACATAAGGGAATAATATGAACAAAGGCTTGGAGGTGACAAACTATGAGGGCTGCTTGGAAAAAAAGGAGTCATTCAATGTTTGGCAGAATAAGCGTGTAGAGAGATCAAAGAGCAGTGAAACCTGTAGCTTTCTTGAGAAGACCATCATTCACAGTAAAGGTAAAGGAAAATCTTGAACCATGGATATTTTGGGAACCTCTAGAGGACCTCCATGTCCATCAAGATAAATCCCAATTCTCAACCTGGAGTCCAAGTCTTGCTAGTACTGGTTCTCAACTATGAGACACTACAAATACTCCTACTTTAGATGAAGCCTGCATCAAAAGTATTCACACAACAGTAGACTTACTCCAGAGAGATATCTGAGCTTCAAACATTGAGAACACACTGCAGTGTTGAAAGCAAGGGCCTTGGTGAATACTGAGTTCAAAGTTCTGGCTTTGCCACTTTCTATTCTTCTGACCTTGGGTAAGTTACTCCACTTAAAGTTTTTATTTCCCCATATGAAATATTCTCCGATATGGCAATAAAACAGACTTTACCTCTTGGGGTAGTGATGAAGACTAAATGAAATAATGTATAAAAGGTACTTAGCATAGTGACTGGCACCAAACAAAGGTTTAATACATGGCAAGTATTTCTATTTTAAATAAATCAACTTGCTTGTTTTATCAGATCAAAGGAACAAGGGAGTTTTTCTTCCAAGGCTCCTCACAATGACTGCAGTAGAAGCAAAGGTGGTGTTACTACTGGCCCTTGGGACTGGTTCTTGGGCTGTCACCTCCCAGTGATTCTAGCTTCATGAAGGCATTGATGAAAGCAAAGGCACTTATATATTTAGGGCTTGTAGGGGATTTAGAAATTATCCAATCTAGTCCACACTCCTCATTTGACAGACTGAGAAACTGCTGGCCTACAAGAGTTAATTCAAAGCTCTGGCTGGCTACCCAGCAAGTTAGTGGCAGAGTGAAACACAGAACCCGGGTATTCTGACCCTTAAACGTATCCTCTTCTAATATTATTACTACAACTGATAAAGTTCCTGGAAACATAGTATCATATTTCAGATGTGCTCTTTTTTTTTCCACTTTGTTTTATAATTTCTCATTCTAGAAAAAAAATAAAACAACAAAATAGAAAGTCCTTTCTTGAGGATTCACTTGATTTCATTTATAGTAGGTGTGAGTTAAAAATAAACCTCCTGGTATGGCTATAACTTATTTTATTTAGCTTGTTTTTTTTTTTTCCTGCCCTATGGATGTAATAATGGTAACCCTGACTCTGTTGGAACACAAATACGTTGGAATTGAAGACGTTATATATAGTGACTTCTCTTCTCCAGACTTTCTGTCAATGTGTCAGTAAAGACATGATTAGCAGGGCTAGCAAAACAATCAAAGACAAGTTTTAGGATTGGTCTGACTTTACTTCTTCAAGTGCTCATTCTACTCATTCTGCAGAAAGAAAATCCCGACTGAGTACTTATTTTGTGCCAAGTTCAGTGCTGAGCTCTGGAAGCTAGAAGTGAAAGCGACCTGGCCTATGTCTTCAGGAACCTGACAGTCTACTAAAGAGAGAAACAGTTCCTAAACTGTGTGATGGGTACTATGACAGGGGAAGCCTAGAGAACTGGGGGCACAGGTGAGTAGCACCCACCTGGCCTGGAGGAAGAGGGATGGTGTCCACAGAAGTAGCTTATGAAGGGTCATGCTTCAATGGCTCACTTTAGCAGCATGCATACTAAAATTGAAATTAGACCTGAGATGATTAGGATGCCAAGGTAAATCTTTGTAGAGAGACTGAATAGAATAATGTGTAAAGATACTGAGCTTGGATTGTAATCCTGGCTCTACCATCCATTATAGAAGTGGCTTGAGACAGTTAATTTCCTTGTCTATAGCCCAATTTTCTAATTTTGAAACTGAAGTATCTTTTTTTCTAGACTGTATCTAAGCCCCTTTTCATCATTACAATTTTGTGGCTGGGTGGAATATGTCTTTCTTGAGGTCAGGATCATGTCTTCTTTACGTCTGCATTCCCAGGGCCGAGCACAGGTCTTGGTACTCAGAGTAAGCTGTATTTGTGGAATGTAAGAAAATTTTCAATTGGATCCTTTTAGTTGAGTCAGTAAATTAAAAGGATTAGGTCTTTTCAAATGATGTCCTTAGACTGGAATTTAAAATCATGTCTTTAGTGATAGAATATGTGACTTTTTGAAGCCTATATAACTTTCGTCCTAAATGAAGAGAAATGCAGCAAATTCTCAATAAATCATACTGTTGGCAGTAGTGATGCTGCCAGTGGGAACAGGTAGTGATGGTGCCAGTGGGAACAGCAGTAAAATAAACCAAACATTTACCATGAGTTCCTGATACTATAATTGTTTGTCATCACTTAGAGACAGCAGCCCAAAATTCTTTCCAGGCAATAATGAACTTAATGGGAAGACAGGTACTCAGAGAATATTTTATATTTGAGAACCAAAATAGGGAAGTTCCAGAGGAAACAAAGGTTTTTATTTTAGCAGAGGGTGAGACTGAAAGGGGCAAAGTCATATGGCAATGAGTTGGGAGGAGTTTCAGAACACAGCTCCTGGCCAAATATTCATAGAACTGAAGGTTAGCGTGTGACTCGGGTGCTTTACTGAGGTGCTTCCCGCTCAGAGGCTGATGAGAGTATAGCCATCATCCCCCCGCAATCACCAAGATTAATCTCTCTTTGTGGATGAGAGGTCTTTGTTTATGAAAATGTCTTATAAGTGTTTATGAAAATGTCCAGTAAGATGGCCAAATTGCTGTAAAGTGTTTACAAGAAAGTGTCTTGTAAGTGTTTATGAAAATGTCCAGTAAGATGGCCAAATTGCTGTAATTAGGGATGTAAGAAAGCATCACTGTCATCATTGTAGTCATTGTCATCATCAACATCATGCCTGTCATCACTTTCAACATTGTTTCCCAAAGGGTAGGGGTACAGAATGGGCAATGGAAGGTGAAATTTGAGAAGCTATTGCATGTACATGTTCAGTTATCTGTCAGCAGAATGGCTTAGGAAGTTATTTTTAACCTCTTCTATACCTATGAATACTCTTCTATGAAATGGGTCAACCAATAAAATGTTGTTTTGAGGACAAAATGAAATTATTTATCTAAAGAACCTTGCCCATGGGAAGTTTTTGATTTAGGGCACTGTACTACAGCAAGTCAACCTCTCAGTGGAGGGTGATGTCTGTATAAGACCAAGCAGAACAGGAAAAGAGGGATAATGCCAAAACAACTGGGAGCAGGCCTAAGTTAGTGATGGGAGGGGAGGATGGAGAAATTGAGTGGTTGCACCCAGATGAGAACAGGCTGGCTTCTGAGGGCACTAAGCAGTCAGATACACTAACTTTTATTGTTCTGAAGATGTTTGGGGCTACTGTCTTCAAGGAAAGAAAACCAGTTACTTCAGAACCTTTGTGATAGCCATATAGGTCTATGGTTCTAGGCTCATATTGCTGCTGCTCCCATCCACACCACAAGAACTACAAATAATACCATTTATGGAGTATTGCTGTATGCAGTTCACTGTGATATGTCCTTTGCAGCATTATGACACTTTATCCTCACAATAATACCTATCAGGTAGGTACTATTATAATCACTGTTTTACAGATGAGAAAACTGAAATTCGGAGCAGTTAAGTAATTTACCAAGGTCAATGCTAAATATAGTAAATGGCAGAGTCAGGACTCAAACCAAGTCTAAATGGTGTTGACTATATTTCTAACCATTATGCTAGTCTTCAAGGCAGCATAACTTCAAACTTCTCAGATGAGTTGGAACGAGCTGAGACAGGGAGAGGCTGCCATTGAACCATCACTCTATATACCATAAGGTATAATTTCTTACCAAATCGGTGACACTGAACTTTACAACTCCAGAGGGCATACATACTTCATGGTTATCAGAGATTTGAATATTTTTTAAACAATTTTCTGTTTAATGGTAGAAGAGGTACCATCTTCTAATTTGCACCAGTTTACCATATCAGCCAGTGGAGGGCTAAATGTTCACTATTTTGTTTTCTTGTGTTAGGCATTTGTACCTAAGATAACCCATAATACGTGCTCTATCTTGAAGTTCTATTGCAGGAAGTTGTACTATGCTTGATTCCTTTGTTATCCCAGCCACAGCTAATTGGCCACAGACTGACTCAATGCAGCCATAGACTGAAAGCCTACAATGAAAATCAGTGACATTCCATGCTGAACAGTGACTGGTAATTCATTCATGATCACTCTCTTGGTGAGTTTGGATATAAGAGAAGGGAGGGAAAGGGTGAGGGAGAAAAGGAGGGGAGAGAGAACAAGAAATATGTGAGAGAGAGAGAGAGAGAGAGTGTGTGTGTGTGTGTGTGTGTGTGTGTGTGTGTGGAGAGACAGAGAGAGACAGAGAGAGAGAAAGTGTGTGTATGTGTCTCTTCATTATTATTTATGGTGGCAGAATCAGTTAGTTCCAAGACATAAATAAGCCAAGTCACCACATTGGTGGTTATGGATGTTTTTGCTGTGCCAAGCAAAGAAACTTGCTGGGATCTCCCTGAGGAAGGTCTCTCCATCTTTGCATTACATGTCTTGGGATTCACGCTCTGCCTGAAACTCATGCCCTTAGATGTCCCCTCTCTATTCTTCCATATGGCTGCTTCCTCCCATTTGTAGCTGAAGCCCTGAATTTAAAAGCTCAAGGTCATCCTTATGTCTCATGTATAATCCAACCAGAATCTCCAGAGCTGGGCCAGGCCACAGTTTGACACAAATGTCTAAACTAATAGTGGTTTCTTTGATTTGTGTCCTCTTTACTTAGATCTGTATTGAAAACTCTGATAAAGGTAGACAATTTGGTTCTCCAGGATTCTCTTTCTCAGATGAATGATAAATAATCTCATCATCATTTTACTAAAAGTGGAAACTGAGGCACAGTGTGGCTATGCATTTGTCAAGGTCACGTTTGAAATCAGATCTGACTGGCTTCTGATGCCTTTACTCTGTCTGTAGCATCATGTTGCCTCCTGTCCTAAATTAGCTTGTGCTTCCTCATAACATGATAGGAAAGAAACAAATCTATGCCTTTTTTATTCCTTGAGCAATAAGCTTCATTTCCACTAATACTATCACTCTATGGTGACCCAAATGGGTTATTTCTTCCTTCTTGCCATAGATTCTTCTGCCATAGTCATGCCAGAGTGCATGAACAACTGCCTCCTTTAGCAAGGAAAGAAACCTCAAGAGAAACCTGAGATGTCCCGATTGGGCTCTTATCCTCTTCTGATAAAGGGATGCGCAAAGCAGGGCTACTTGTTACTAATTGTTACGAAAATAATAAAATTTATCAATGTTGTAGATTCTTTTCAGTTTATAATAAATTTACACATACCATCTTATAAATCAATGTATTCACACATTCAATAACCATGTACCTCAGGTCGGGTCCTGTACTGGACACTGAGAACACAGGTATAATGTGTCAAAGAAAAATTTTATTCTCTTAGCAGCAGGCAAATTATTTTGCCAGAGAGAGACTCACTATATTGGGTTATGCTTTTATTATTCTGCTTATGACAGGAGGGTCTTAGGGAAATTGGGTATCTTCTGTTCCCAAGGTCGTGGAGAAGTTGATAAAGCTGCTTTGTACGCAAAAACAACAGGAATCTGCTGAGGAAAGGAAAAAAAGCAAATGGGAGGAAAATGGGATCGCCAGGGAGGAGGTTAGAGCTGGACGTTGTAGTCTGAGCTGAGGCCTCTCCCCATGCCCCTGCAAAACTGCAATAAAATTGTAAAGTCACACAATTGGTGGAGTGGATACATTTATTTGTAGAAACTGGTGGAGGGGGTTGATGAATAGCAGAGTAGAGACAGCACTGATGTGCAACAGTTGGGGCTGAAAGGATGGCTTCCGCAGACTGGATTTTCAAAGAGAAATGAAAGCCTAGACCAGGCCCTCAGCAGTTCATGGCCTAGTACATCTAGCAGAGGCACAAGCAGATGGTAATACAGCAACAGGCTTGAGAGTAGAGGTGAGCATGGTAAGCAGTGAGAGTCCCTAGGACAGGCTATGCATCTCTGCCCCATGATCAGGCAGGAAGAGGTGACAGGCCCGCTACATTGAGGACAACAGGACAGTCTCTGGACAGACACAGGGGAGGCGAGGCCATCCCAGAGAAAAGAAATAGCTGTGCAAAATTATTTACTTTTCCTTGTGCCTGGAAAATGGGGTGCAAAGGGGTGCAGGGAGAAGGTGGCTGAAGAAGTTGACAAAGGCCAGATGTGAAGGTGGGATAACTTAAGGCTGATTGATGGGCCACCACTAGGAGTTTTAAGGATGTCAATTTTGGAACTTCTAGGGAGATAAAGTATTAGCTGAAAACGTGAACAAGTGGATGGTTTGGGCTAAATAAATTCAGCACAGGTGAAGCAATGAGGTGTTGAGGTGGGATGGGCAAACTGCTGGGGGGATATGGACAGAAATCTCCTGCCATCCCCATTGCTGGGCCTACTAAAGGCACCTACAGCTGGTGTGGGTAGCCTTATGGGCAGATACATAGGTTGCTATCAGAATCTGCTCCTTGGCCGAGAGCATATGTGATACTTTCTTGGTGCAGGGCTGGTTGGATATTAACTATTCCATTTGACCACGGGAATAGAGCAGATGCTTTATCCTGGGTCAGGGAGACAATGTACACTGTTATCTGTCTATGTGGGACAACACGAAGTGTGGGAGTCATCTCTACCCTGCCCCCTAGCATCTGTTTTCAGATTCAGACACTTATTTGAGAATATATCAGGTGCCATACTTAGTGACAAGGACTTTCATATCAATTAATTCCCTTATTTCTCTAAACAAGCCTGGATTGTTATTGGTAATTCCTGAGAGCTATTATCTCTGCAACTTGGCTTAGTAATTGGGTGAGAGAACCAGGGTTTTCAAATCCCAGGGTTTGAGCTCAGAAAAATCCAATGCTTCACATTCCTCTATTAGCACTAAAGCTAGCATGAAGGCAAAGTAGTTCCGGGTAAGGAAAAAGAGGTGAAAACACAGGTTTTTTCCCTCAAGAAGTTCACTGACTAGCATGGAGATGGGCATGCAAATAGCCCATTACAATGTACTATTGTAACCCTTACAATTTCAGAAGGCAGTTACTGTTATCCACATTTCAATTATATGGAAACTGAGGCACTGAGAGGTTAAATCACTGTCTCCCTGTCACGCAGCTATAAACTGGAAAGCCAGGCTTCAGATGCCAACCATTTGGCTCTAAGTCTGTGTTCTTAACCACGACATTGTATTGTGCTTTGACCTAAAGTTGGCGACATCCTGTTACTCCCTCCTCCACGGCCTACAGCCCCATTGAGTTGCTCTACTACAGCAATTATCAGCTGGGGACAATTTTGCCCCCTTGGGGACATTTGGCAATTTCTGGAGACATTTTTGACTGTCACAACTTGGGTGGGGGGCTGTTACTAAAGTTTAATGAGTAGAAGTCAGGTGTGGTGGTAACCATGTTACAATACACAGGACAGCTGGCACAATAAAAAATTACCTGCCCCAAAATGTTAATGGTGCTCAGGTTGAGGAACTCTTATAGAGGACTTATCGGGCTACTCTAAGTGATGGCTTCTTGCTAGTCTTGCTAGGATGAGCTCCCCTGTGCCTAGCACAGATCTGGGCATGTAGGAGAATCTATAAATGCCTGTGGAATACATGAGTGGGTGAATAAAATAGGCAATTTGTGCAATTTGGGTTGACTGTATCATGTAATTCTATTAATCATTTATGCAGGAATGATTTTTTAAATAATCTGTGAAAATGAACCAAAAATTCCTGTCCCCAAGCTCATAGCCCAGTGTCGGGGGGCAGCAGAAAAGAATGCATAGCTATGAGCCAAGGCAGGCAAGAAACGGGCATCAGAGAAGGTCACCTGTGGACAGAGGCAGCTGAACTCTCAGGCCTCTATGAGAAGTGTCTCTTTGCAAACAAGGCAGTGGTTTGGGAGACGTCAGTTTTCACTTTGAATTTTTCAAATGTGTGAACTCAATTACCATTTGGGATCAGGTTAGAGATTTTGTGATAATAGGAAGCATTTCCTCCCCAGCTTCCCTGTTGCTCCAGTCTGAGGCTGGTTTCCCTACATCCTCCTTGCAATGACTATTCAAGACTGGAACCAGAGCAAACAGACAAAACAGCACCAACTTGCAGACTAATTAATTAAAGGCCTAGATAAATTACAATGTTATTTATTGCTCAATTATAGTAATTATTTTATCCATGTTTTTGGTATAATTATCTCCTCTTTCTTTGTATGGTTTCTGATTCCTCCTTTAACTACCCACTCTACTCATGTGTTGATGTTTTTCTTTGTCATTGAGTATCCTTTGGGGGAAGTAAGCACGATAGTAAATTACCAATAAATGCTGACCCACAGAACACCAACGCTGAAAGTACCTCAGTGGCTCCTTTTGAGTTGCAGATGAGCAAACCGAGTTCTGAGAGGCAAAAGAACTTGTCGGAGGAGAATGAGACCTGGAATGGGGACTTTCAGGATACAGCATATATTGAGATGGTATGGCAACTTAATATTGATGAAGTATGCATTTTATTTTTACACATAGGTAAGTGTCTCATAAACAACATCTGTGAAAGGACACCAAGAAATCAATCCCTTTATCCCACGTAAAATGACTTCTCCTTAAGGTTTGAATCTCTGATGGTTATTTTTCTGTGACAGGTTTGGCTGCCTCCCTTCAAGACCCATGAACATTTGTGGAAGTGAATCACAGGTCAGTAGAGCTTTCCTTCTCTTCTCCTATTCAGAATCAATTTTCACGTCTAAATTTAGAGAAATGACGGGGGCACATGGCAGTTCCCCCTGGATTTCTTTCTCTGAAAAGGCAGAATGAAACAGGAGAAGGACACAGGGCTCTGGGGAAGGGGGCCTGAGGGTTCACCCCGGCTCTAACTGCATCTGTTCTTGGACAAGTTATCCAACACAACTTGGTGCCTTGGTTTGTTCATCTGAAAACAAGGCCCGTGCTAGTGGCCACCTTGTATGGCTGTTGTTAGGGCTGAATGAAAGCACTCATGGAGCAGCACAGGCTGTAGCACACACAGACTGAGAGGCCGATGCACAGCAGTCATAAAAGCCAGTCAGGGGACCTTTCAGGAATGTGACATACTGTGATCCTTTATTTCTAGAAGTCAAGGGTAAATTTGATTTGCAACCACTCCAGCTGAGAAAACAGGTTGAAGACTATGCTTATTCAAAGAATTTGAGGTGCATATTGAAAAGCTACATTAAATTGGGACCTCAAGTGTTAATATGAAGGAAATGATGGCCATATTATAATTATTTCTATTGTTGGTGTACTGCTCATCCTTACAATAACTCATTTAGTCCTCTCAACAATCCTATGAAGTTGCTACTGATATCCTCATTTTATAAATGGAGAAACTAAAGTTCAGAGAGTTGAGGTGCATAGCTCAGAGATACCCAGCAAGGTCAGGGGAAGGCACAGTTACAGCTCAGTTCTTCTGATCATTCTCTCTGGAGTGTGGTGATGAGAAGATGCTCTGGTTCTTCAAATTCAGTGTCATGCCTCCCATCCACCCTACAAACTGACTCTATAAAAATGGAAACTCCAGAAATAAAGGATACATTTTTTTACTCCTCAACAAGAAATAGGATTCCTCTTCTGCCGCCCAGAGAGAGGGAACCCAGGAACTCACATTTGCACTGTGGGGTAATCAATCAGGAGTGGGCTTTGAAGGAGGAGCACAGTCACTCCCCATACTCTACCCCATAGGGCAGTAACATTCAGTATTGCCTCTTTGCAAATAGGTTACGGTTTGAATGGAAATGAGGAAAGAGGGATTCAGTACCCCAAAGCTAAATATCACTTACTTTCCCACATTTCCTATTATTATTAGTCGAGGCCACTTTGGTAGCTACACTTACATTTTGTATGAATGAATGAATGAATGAATGAACAAATGGATATATGTGGATGTATATGCATATATATGTACTTTTTTGAGTATTGTCTCATATAATCAGTATTACAATTTATAAATTATAAAAATACAAGAAGCAGCAGAAAAAAAATTATCTGTCAGCTCAATACTCTTTCAAACTTAGGTGAGATTAATATTATAATTAAGAAAGGAAAGGAACTAATATTTATTGTCTTTAGTAGCTATTAAACCACTAAGAGATATTAGGCCTGTGATACCTCAGTCAATCCCTCAAGCAGCTGTGTGGAAGCTAGATGACATCCCATTTTTACAGGTAAGGCTGGGAGTTGAGCTCTGACTTTAACATCCACAGTCTTAACCATGAGACCCCATTGTCTCTTTTTGGGGTGCTAAGAATATTGGCTTTGAAGTTATAGAAATCTCTTACCTGCTATGGAAACTTGAGAAAATTATTTAATCTCTCTTAGCCTCAGCTACTTTATCAGTTAATTAAGCATAAAATCTGTTGCCTTAAAATAACATCATAATAGATACAGATTAAAAACTAAAAAGGTTGGCCAATTATTACAAGTGACATTCGTTTGGAGAACAGTGAGTGTTTTGTGGTGAGGAATTCTGTGGTTGGATTGAGAGAACCTGTCTATGTTGGGCCAGTGACCAGGTAGGAAAGATGGAATGGCATGGAAGCAATGCTCCTCAACTTGTCTCCGACTGAATCAGATGCTCCTTGGTGCCAGCAAAGAAAGAGGAAGTCACTGGAAATGTAATACCTGCACAGCACATTATAACAGCCTCAAATACAAGCACTGCAGCATGATATGCAGATCAAAATGAACACATTTGCAAATAAATATGGCAAAATTGGGTCCCTAATCCTGACCATTATTATTATAGTGTTGCATACGCGGTGACTGTCTTAATTACCATGTGCTGTTCTTTTCGTACTCTGGAAATAGACTGAGTGGGCCCCAAAATGCATTTCAAAAGACAGGTAATCTGTGGAAAGAATGGAAACTTTTTTTATCTTTGTACAAAGAGGCCTGCGTTTCACAAACATGGTAAGAACAGAAAGACGTTTCTTTTAGCGTGGAATTCTGACTGGAAAATGAACAGGATGTATTTGTTGTATGTGTGAGTGTGTGAGAGAGAAAAGGGAGAATAAGTGAAGGGGAATATCCCAGTTGTCTAATTTTCCTTCTTTACCAAAGGATACTGAAGCAGGATCCCATGCTTGAAGCCCTACACTTGCACAAAGCAACAGCTCTTTGTCTAGATTTCTTTGGGAAAGAGGATGAGAAGGATCAGGTAGTTGATATTCTGTAAAGTGCTGGCCGTATAATAAAGGGTCAGTATCTCCCTAAGAGTGAGCTGTGTCCAATAGGACATTCTAATAGAAAGGGTTTTTGGTCATATAAGTTTGGAAAAAAAAATGTATTGCTTCATCAAAAGTCTTAATGCAATGGTTTCTTTAGACCTTTGGGAGTTCCTGAAACAAATCATTTGCCTCTTTACTTATGGCAGTTTTCTACTTCTTACATATATTTAGTTCAAAGATGATTTTTTTTCTTTTTCAGCTAACACACTTTAGGCAATATTGCCATATAGAATTCATATTGCAGTCTCAGGAATCAGGACTCCTGGAGTTTGGACCTGGCTTTGATACTAATGTGTGAGATCCTAAGAAAGAGACTCTTCGTCTCAGTTTACTCATCTGGTAAACAGGAATTGTCATTTTGGCTCAAGTTACAACAGAGAGCTGCTCTGCACACAAAAATGCTATTATTGAATACATCATTATTTTCAATAGTTAGGAATAAATACTCATTTCTATGATGAATATTTGTGTCCTCCCAAAATTAATATATGGAACCCTAACCCCCCAAGGTATTAAGAGGTAGGGCTTTTAAGGAGATAATTAGGTCATAAGGACTCCTCTCTCATGAATGGGATTGATGTCCTTGTAAAAGAGACTTGAGGGAGCCTATTTGTCCCTTCTAGCGTGTGATGGCACAACTAGAAGGTGCTATCTACGAAGCAGAAAACCAGCTCTCACTAGACACCAAATCTGTTAGTGCCTTGATCTTGGACTTCCCAGCCTAAGAACTTGAGCAATAAATTTCCATTGTTTGTAAATTACTGGTAATTTACAAACGGTTTTTGTTATAGCAGTCCAAACAGACTAAGACACTAATGTGACATGTTACTGTACTTCTTGGTAGTTATATGACCATAAGAGAGCCTTTATTTAACTCCTATGTAAGACTGTGGTTCTTTCATTATCACAACAGAGCCTAGCTGACCCTCACTAGTATAATGATATTAGTATAGTTATCCCTTAGAGCTTTATTTTCTTTACCTATAAAATGAGGATAATATATTAATTCATTGCAGGGTTGTTATAAAGTAACATGAAAAACAGCCAAGTTTAAGCATAGTAAGCTCACAAAAATAGTTGATTGTTTTCATCTTCTAGTGATTTTGTAAGTTTTAATATAAAACATTGTTAACAATACGTTTATCTGAAATTATACCCTGATATTTTAGTAATTTACACAGTAGTAAAAATAAGAATAGGTAATAGTATTATTATGATGTTGTATTTTCTATGTAGTAAGGACCTTTTTCTTAGTGCTTTCCATGGATTATTTCTATCTGCTTAGAGAAGTTAAGTAACTTGACCAAGGCATTGAGTTAAGTAAAAGGAAGGACTAGACCTGTATCCAGGCCTTTTTGACTCATAAATCCACCATACAACTCTACCTTGCTATACTTGAAAAGAAATTGTAATTTATTTTACAGCTTGACAATTCTCTATTGCTCTTTATTTAGTAGTATAGGGCCTTGACCAGAATGTTGGGGTTACCCAAGAGGCAGGAAGCCATACAGAGTACCTGTTCTCCTTCATGAATATTTATGGTTCAGGGAGAAGTGACTCTGCTGGCAGTTCTAAGCCCTCATCATAAATCCTCATGCAGAGGCTGTTCTGGCCATAGACAGTTGCAGATTGGATTAGACGAGGAAAAATCGAGCTTAGGAAAGGTTCTTTGAAGCTGCATAATCAGATTATGATAATTTCATCAAAACCCATTTCCAAAAGCTAACATTTATCATTAGTTTGTGTATCTCCTAATTATTTCATGAGAGTTATTTCATGCAGGAATGATAAAAAAATTCTAGCTTGAGAGAACTTTTTAATGCAGTGTGTACACAGCCAGATAGATGGCGTTGGCATATGGGTCACATTTGCATTTGGGGCTTATTTGAGACAGTTTTCTGAAAATGTCAAAGGAGGTGACATATTCTAAAAGACTGATACTAGTAATGAACATTAATTTATCTCAGATACTTTCTATAGTAAAAGTATTTTTTTGACCCAAAATTGTAAGCAAATGCTTGTCAAGATTGAAAAAAAAATTACCCAAGGCACACAACATTTAAAATATTTCCCTCAGGAGAATTTCATACACCAGAGTTCCTCAAGACTGAATTATTGAAAAACAAAATGGCACTTGTTAGCCTCTGTGTCCTCCTACGTCTAAATCCCTTTCTTCTTCTGGATCTACTATGGGATTGGAGACATCACCTTCCCCCCTAGTGCTGAAGCCACAATACTGAGAGTTATCCCTGAAAATTATCCTCTTTAACCAGATAAAAGTGGTCAGTTCCTGAGTCCTATAGCAAATGCTTTTCAAATCCATCTACTTAGCTGCCTTCTTACACCAACTGTATTAGTTGAGGTGTTCACCTGTTTTCTATGAACCAGCAGAATGTTTTACACATTTTAAGTGGTTTAAAAAAATCAAAAGAAAAGTAATATTTCATGACATGCAAAAATGATTTGAAATTCACATTTCACTGTGTATAAATAAAATGGTATTGGGACACAGCCACATTTACTGATGTATGTATTGTCTATGACTGATTTTGTGCTATAATGGTAGAGTTGAGTAGTTGTGATATAAAACATGTGTTCTGCTAAGTCTAAAATATTTACTACCTGGCTTTGACAGATGAAGTTTGATGTTCCCTTCTTAGAACCAAGGCTGCAGCCTCCTCACTGTTCTTTCTACCTCTAGTCCTATACCTTCTAACATATTCTCCACACTATATTCACAGTGATCTACCTAACATTTGCCCTGACACTGTTGTTCCTTTGTCTAAGATCCTTCATTGACTTCCCAGTTCCTAGTGAAAAAATACTAAGATTCAAGGCTCCTTATATCTCAGTTCCTGCCGGTTCTTTTGTACAGTTTGATCAATGCTATATATGTTTAGTGCCCCTTAGTCACTTAATAGCTGTCTTGGTTATCATATCTAACACACTCTTTGCCTCCCATGATACTCCAGGGTCCCCAAATATGCTAGTGCTTACGTCCTTCTCTGTTCAGAAAGCTACCCATTTTCAAATTCACCTTACAAATGCCTACTTATCATTAAGTCTGAGCTCCAGTAAGACTCCTCCAGGAAACCTTCCCTGAACCCTGACTTTGTCTGGGGAGCTCCAAGCACAGTACTTCTTTTCCTCTTTCTTTTCCTTTCTTTTCTAGCCTGTACCCTAATACACTGTAATTGTGGATATGTGCCTATGTTCCTGAGGACTTGTGTTTTGTATTCGCCTGTCCCAAGCCCTAATCTGAATATCTGGATAATTAGAGGCGTTCAGAGACTATTGATTCATTACATAAGTGATGCTTTACTGCACTGATGAACTTCTACTCAAATCTCAAGACTTAGTCCACTGTTTTATGCTACTGTGAGACTTCTCTGATCATCCCCATTTGTCCATTCCAGGAATACTCATATTTGCCTCTGGAAAGTGGACTCTAAGGGATAAGGGATAGTGGTATGGTTTGGCTGTGTCTCCACCCAAAATGCCATCTTGAATTTTAATCCAAATTGTAATAGCCCATGTATTGAGGGAGGGACCTCATGGGAGGTGATTCGATTATGCAGGCAGTTCCACCATGCCGTTCTTGTGACAGTGAGTGAGTTATCATAAGATCTGATGGTTTTATAAAAGGCTTTATAAGGAGATGTTCCCCACTTCACTCTGCACTTCCCTCTCCTCCCACCATGTGAAGAAGGATGTGTTTGCTTCCCCTTCCACCATGACTGTAAGGTTCCTGAGGCTTTCCCAGCCATGTGCAACTGTGAGTCAATTAAACCTCTTTCCTTTATAAATTACCCAGTCTCAAGTAGTTCTTTATAGCAGTGTGAGAACAGACCAATATGGATAGTCTATCAAATAAGTAATACATTTCACCAGTAAAATAGTCTACACAGAGACAGTTTCTCAAATTTTCAGTAAACATTGTGTTTCCTCTAAATTTTAATTATATCAGCTCCTTCTTCTAAAGAAACCACTTCTATTAAGCTAATTAGATAAAATTTGAGTGTCAAGAATAAAATTGATTCCTGATTTTATATTAATCAACTAATAAAGTTTAGTTTTTATCTAGCTTAGAGTCCAAGAAACTGTAAAATAAATAGAGCTTCTGAGCTTAAGTAATATACTAAAATTCTCCCTGGGAAAATCAGTTCCAGCGTCCATGTTCTGTAACTCCAAAAGACGTATCTTGTATGCCTCCTTTCTTTACATTCACCTCACTGCTGTTTCACTTCCTCTCTTTCTCTTAACCTGATTCATTTTTGACATTTTAAATGGGTTACTTTCAGGCCTTATACTCTACATAATATATTTTTGCCAAAATCTCAAGTTGCAGCAGTAGTGACTGTAAACCAGTTGGATGGCTATTTTACAAACTAGGGAGAACAGAGAAATTACCAGTTGAGCATATAGTGGCAACTATAGCTCAGTTATGCTAGAGTTTAGCCCTGAGCCATGTTTTAAGTTAAATGTCTGAGTCCCTAACTAACTGATCTGGTTTTGGCAGAAATGGCTTACTTGCCTTCCGATTTTCAAAACAGAAAAGTTCATGAAATCAACATCTCTGCTTCTGGGGATCTATCACTCCTCTACTTTAATTACCCAGCAAAATGCAAAGCTGGAAGTGTTTGTGCTCCCTTGAACATGAACATTCACTTACACGATCATACTTCTGGGAATCTGTCGTAAGTCAAGTAATACAAATGAAGAACAAAGGTATATGCAAAAAATACTCAATTCAGCTTTATTTATGCTGATAAAACATTAGAAGCCACCTAAATTGCTGTTCAAACAAAGTATGATGTATCTTCTTACTGCAGTATTATGCAGCCACTAATCATTATACTGACTATATTATTACATGAGAAAAGGCTCATGATACGGCATAAACAGGGCTGCTGACTAACGTAAATAATAATATATTATGTGTTTGAAAACACTTTGCAAAATTCACATGGTAATTTGTTAGGATGGTTGGTTTATGGGTGCATTTTTTGGTTTATTGTCCAAATTTTCTGTGATATTGCTGTATTACTCATAATTAAATGTCAAAAGTGTATTTTCGGTGCATCATGGGCTTTGAAATTTTTTCACAGTTACTACTAATATCAAGTTCTCTGAGTAACATACTTAGAATGGATAATAAAAGAAAGGGATAGAGAAAGGGTAGAGATTAAAAAGGAACAAAATTATATTTGGGAAAGAAATGTCACAGGGTTATACCAAATGATATAAAAGTGACTTACAGAAAAAAAAAATTATCATAGAATCCCAAGATTAGAGAGGACTTAAATGTCAGCTAATCATACCACCCCATCTCTGTTTAGAATCCATGTTAAGTTCTAGTTTTTGTGTTTAAAAACAATGCCCTAATAGTGATAAAAGTTAGAAAAATAGTTAACACCAGCAGCAGGCTAATGATAAGTAAAGCCACCAGGGTAAAACTTAGGTGCCTACACGTTCTATATTTTGATTTTAGTGGGAGTCTCCTTGTAAATTTACTGAGCTGTATATATAGGATTTGTGTTTACATGTTTGTAATACTTCAGTAAAATTAATTTAAAATGAAGTTTGTACCACAATTTGAAACTCTTTCAGAGAATGTACTGATTCAGAAGTGGGTAAGCGAATTGGATACCTAAACTGTACTAAGACAATCAACAGAGAAGATGATTTAAGATGTGTTTATATACATCTTAAATTATATAAATAACTTAATACTTTTATTATATATATCAGAGATATACATTTATATAATTATTGATATAATTTTAAAATTAGTAACATTACTAGTTTTAGCTTAAATATTTCACACAAATGAGTACACAGAACATTATAACCATTGTTGAGGCCCATATCAGCCAGCCCTTTCATCATAGTATCTGATGTTTTAGTCCATATTGTGCTGCTGTAACAGAAAACCTGATACTGAGTAATTTATAAAAAAGAAAAAATTATGTATTACATTCTGGAGGCTCAGAAGTCAACATTGTCGGGATACATCTGGAGAGGAGTTTGGTGCTGCTTCAACCCACGATGCAAGGCAGCAGGGCAAGAGAGTGTGAGAGAGCAAGAGCAGACTGAACTGACTTTTCTAACAAACGTACTCTCGAAATAACTGACACATTCCTGGGATAACAATGGTACTCTATTAATGAGGGCAGAGCCCTCATGACCTAATCATCCCTTAAAGTTTCCACTCTTAGCACTTTTGCTTTGGGGATTAAGTTTCTAACATATGAACTTTGCAGGACACATTAAAACCATAGCATTTTGTCCCTGGCTGTCAAAATGTATGCCCAGGGAAAAATCCATTCATTTCATCCCAATACTTCATTTCATCCCAAAAGTCTTAACTTATTCTGGCATCCACTTAAAAGTCCAAAGTCTCATCCAAATAAGATATGGGTGAGAATCAAGCTGCAATTTATCCTTTGGCAAATTCCCCTCCCACTGTGAAGTTAAAACAAGTTACATGCTTCTAAAAATGATGGTGAAACAGGAATAGGATAGACATTTGTAATCCAAATGGAAGAAACAGGCAAAAAGAAAGGAGTAACAGGCTCCAAGTAAGTCCAAAATCCAAAACAGAAAGCAAAATTAAACCTTAAAGCTTAGAAATAATCTTTCACTTCATATGCTGTCTGCTGAAACACACTAGGAGCGGCAGGGGTTGGGCCCCCAAAGCCTTGGGTAGCCCACCCCTACAGCTTTGCTGGGCTCAGCCCATGCGGCTCTCACAGGTTGGAGTCTCCTGCCTGCAGCTCCCCTAGGCTAGTGTTGCATGCTGGTAGCTCTACACTTTTGGGGTCTTAGGAGTGGCCCCACTTCCACGGCTCCCTGGGTATTGCCATAGTGGGGGCTCTCTGCAGTGGCTCTGCCTCATGACAAGTTTCTGCCTGGGCCCCAAGGCTGTCTGACAGTTATTTTGAAACTTAGGTGGAGTCTGCATAGCCCCAGAGTTGCATCTGTAGAGTCAGCTCTAAGTGTTTGCTACCAAGGTTTTCTGCTTGTACCCTCTAGAGCTGTGGCATACATGAGTTGTACCTGGCATGAGCTGAACCTGGGTTCCCTTGAGCCATAGCTGGGGTAGCTGATGAGTACTGCACAAATTCAAGGAGCAGAGTCTCCTAGGTAGCAAACACTGGGGTCTCACAGGCATCCCTCTGGAAACCTTGCACTCCAGATCCTAGCTTGCCTCAAAAATCTCTGAAATGCTTTGAGGGTCATGCTCTTATTGTCTTGATAAATGAAACCTGACATCTTTCTATTCATATCAATCTCTTTACCAAATGATCCAAAATATGCTTTTTTATTCTTTACATGGCCAGGTTAAAAGTTTTCCAAATATTTCTAATCTTTTTTCCTTTTAATTATAAATTCCACCTAGAAATCATTTCTCCTTTCTCTAATTTTACTGTAAGCATCCAAAAGAAGCCATCAGCACCTTGAATGATTCGCTGCTTAGCTTTCTCCTGCCAGATATCCCAGTTAATCACTCTTAAATTCTACCTTTCATACAGCCCTAGGGCACAGGCACAATTCTGCCAAGTTCTTTGCAACTGTATAACAAGGATCCAGTTTCCAATACCTTATTCCTCATTTCTGTCTGAGGCTTCATCAGAATGGCCTTTACCATCCATTTACCATTTACTGTCATAATAGCTGCTCAGAAATGTGCTGCTATTGAATGGAAAAAATGAAATAAAGTTCTCATGAAGTAACTAATGGTATATATTTATTTAAGGCAAATTTAGAGATGTTATGTTCTACTCAAGGTGGGCAACTGCGGATAGACAGAAAAGAGGCTTGGTCATGGGTTGTAATCACTGGTAAGTTTTCTGCAGACCTGGGCTGAGTATAGCTTGTCAGCAGATAGCTCTCTCAGTTTATTTATTTTTCTTTCTAGATTGCAGCTCCCTTTCTAACCCCGTGAAGACCTAAAAGATTCAGAAAAAGAAATTTACAAAACTCTATTGGTACTACTAAAACCCTAATGTTTACGCAAGATGACCTGTAAAGTGTTTTAGGATATATTATCATGTTTGATCTTGAGAACAATCCTAATATTGGTGTGCTATCGACATAACTGCACCTAATACCTGCATAGCTAGTAAGTGATAATGTAGAGACTAGAAGCCAAGTCTTCTTCTTCTTTCACAACAGAGGTGGTGCCTGGGAGCCTAAAATGTTTGACCTAGATAGTGTATTCTAGCTGTTCATAGCCTTGAAGAGCTACAATCTAGATTTAATACTCTCTGAATTTAAAGGCAATTTATTAGCAGTGCATAAGATTTATTCAGAGAAATATAACCAATAGAACACACACACACACATAGATAGAAAGGAATTTATTATAAGAAAGTGACTCACATGATTATGGAGATTGATAAGTCCTAAGATCTGCAGGGTGAGTCAGGCAGGCTAGAGATCTAGGACAGCTGTTAATCTGGTTTGAGTCCAAAGGCAGAAAGGATTAATGTTCCAGCTCAAAAAACTGAGAAAGGAAGAGCTCCCTCTCACTCAGACTTTTTGTTCCATTCAGGCCTTCAACTGATTGGACTAGGCCCACTCACATTAGAGAGGACAATCTGCTTTACTCAATCTACTAACTCAGATGTTAATCCCATCCAGAAACACCCTTCTGAACATATTCAGAGTAATGTTTGATCAATTATCTGGGCAATCCTTGGCTTATTCAAGTTGAAACATAAAATTAACCACTACAAGTAGCCCTGTAATAGTTTCCTATACATTCATCTCCAAGAGACTCTAAGCTGCTCAAAGGCATAGTCTGTACCAACATCTCTTTTTACCAGATCATAGAACTAAATATGTGCTCAATAAATGCTTACTGACCTGAACTATGTGGAATGCCACCTATATTCAGAGTATTACTAAGTAATGCATTCCTGAATCCACAGAAAGTTGTATAGTCCTCTAATAGTAAGCAGTAGAAAATAAGAACAATGATGCCTTTATTTTTATATGGATGCATTTTTAAAAGAAGAAAAAAATGCCTTGGGGGAGATCACAAAATATAGATCATTTTTCCTCTTCAATTGAAAGACTTGCTCCATATTGAGCAAATGTTTATTTAGGCAGTTGCTGGGGGGGAAAAAGATAAGCAATGTGTACAGTAGAACTCATTTAGACTAATATCTGGGAAAGGGGCTGATCAGCTAAGTGAACAGATGTTTCATGTGCTGAACCAAATTGGAACGCTGACTGAATCATAATGAAGCTCTGGATGCAGGAATAGGCCTGATAAAAGAACCCTGTATCCTGTTACAAGAACTCTATGTACTAGCAAGTAAGATACTGAAGATGCCACCAGGATCTAGAACACAAGGTCCACCTGACTTGTGTCAAAATGGATTCACCCACACCAAGGATAAAGTGTCATAAATGTAGAGGCAATATTATGTTATTAAGGGGAAGTTTTAATAGTAGATGAAGTTTATCTGTTACCATTAAGAGCTGAGCATATACCATACTTCATACAAAGTACATTACAGATACTGCCATCTCAAATTTATGGAATGCTCACACATTAGATGGCCTTATTTTACATATAATAAAGCTGAAGTTCAGAGAGGTCAAATATTTACCCTGAATTATACAGCTAATAAGAAGCAAATCTGGTTTAGGAACCAGTACTATGTGACTACTAAGTCAAGGTTATTTGCACTCTAATTAGCTGCATCACCCTACAGTGAAAGAGATTTACCGAGCACATAAGCACAGTGCCAGGTAGGAAGAGAGTGGTGAGGAAAGGGCACCATGTGACACCCCATGATCCATCCAACATATATGCTACCCCTGCATCCCAATGTCAGGCCTCTGCAACCTGGAGGAAACACCACTTAATGCTTAGAAGGGCTATAGAACTGTCAACAATTATAAAACATTAATCACAGTTCTACTAGGTTCTCAGAAATGCAAACAATGTCATTTTTCTGAAGTTATAAATAAAAAAAAGGGAGAACTGAGTCCAATTTCATGAGCAGATTTACTATTATCATAGCCAAAGAATCCAGGCCCCTGTACCATTTTGACCATGCTTCACCCATGCCTGAGCACTCAGAGTGGGGAATGGATGGCTTCAGGATATTAACATCATAAAAGTCTCATGAACGTTTCTGGAATTGTTATCATGGGCAGGGCAGACACCTTCCACGCATCTATATGGATGACATTCAATTATCACAACATTTTGAGATAACTACTTTTTCATTATTTGCATTTTACAGAAAGATTTTGAGAGGGTTAAATGTGATTTTGTCCTATAAGAAAATTACAGTACAGGGATAGGGTTCTAAGATGGCTGAATAAAAACAGCTCCAGTCTAAAGCTCCCAGAGTGAGTGATGCAGAAGATGGATGATTTCTGCATTTCCAACTGAGGTACCGGGTTCATCTCACTGGGGCTTGTCGGACAGTGGGTGCAGCCCGCGGAGAGTGAGCTGAAGCAGGGTGGGGCATTGCCTCACCCAGGAAGTGCAGGGGGTCAGGGAATTCCCTTTCCTAGCAAAGGGAAGCCATGATAGATGGTACCTGGAAAATCAGGACACTCCCACCATAATACTGTGCTTTTCCAACAGTCTTGGCAAATGGCACACCAGGAGATTATATCCCACACCTGACTCAGAGGGTCCTAGGCTCATGGAGCCTTGCTTATTACTGCTAGCACAGCAATCACAGCAATCTGAGATCAAACTGCAAGGCGGCAGCAAGGCTGGGGAGGGGCGTCTGCCATTGCTGAGACTTGAGTAGGTAAACAAAGCGGCCGGAAGCTCGAACTGGGTGCAGCCCACCAAAATTCAAGGAGACCTGCCTGACTCTATAGACTCCACCTCTGAGGGCAGGGCATAGCTGAACAAAAGGCAGCAGAAACCTCTGCAGATGTAAATGTCCCTGTCTGACAGCTTTGAAGAGAGCAGTGGTTCTCCCAGCATGGAGTTTGATATCTGAGAACAGACAGACTGCCTCCTCAAGTAGGTCCCTGATTCCCAAGTAGCCTACCTGGGAGACACCTCCCAGTAGGGGTCGAATGACACCTCATACAGCCGGGTGCCCCTCTAAGACAAGCTTCCAAAGGAAGGATCAGGCAGCAACAGTTGCTGTTCTGCAATATTTGCTGTTCTGCAGCAAACTTTGGTGATACCCAGGCAAACAGGGTCTAGAGTGGACCACCAGCAAACTCCAATCGACCTGTAGCTGAGTGTCCTGACTGTTAGAAGGAAAACTAACAAACAGAAAGGACATCCACACCAAAACCCCATCTGTAAGTCACCATGATCAAAGACCAAAGGTAGATAAAACCAAAAACATGGAGAGAAACCAGAGCAGAAAAGCAGAAAATTCTAAAAATCGGAGCACCTCTTCTCCTCCAAAGGAATGCAGCTCCTTGCCAGCGATGGAACAAAGGTGGACAGAGAATGACTTTGATGAGTTGACGGAAGTAGGCTTCAGACGATTGGTAATAACAAACTTCTCCAAGCTAAAGGAGGATGTTCAAACCCATTGCAAAGAAGCTTAACAACCTTGAAGAAAGATTAGATGAATGGCTAAACAGAATAAAGAGCCTAGAGAAGCCCTTAAATGACCTGATGGAGCTGAAAACCATGGCAAGAGAACTACATGACACAGGCACAAGCTTCAGTAGCTGATTTGGTCAAGTGGAAGAAAGGGTATCAGTGATTGAAGATCAAATGAATGAAATTAAGTGAGAAGAGATGTTTGGAGAAGAAAGAGTAAAAAGAAACAAACAAAGCCTCCAAGAAATATGGGACTATGTGAAAAGACCAAATCTACGTCTGATTTGTGTACCTGAAAGCGATGGGGGACATGGAACCAAGTTGGAAAACACTCTTCAGAATATTATCCAGGAGAATTTCCCCAGCCTAGAAAGGCAGGCCAACATTCAAATTCAGGAAATACAGAGAATGCCACAAAGATACTCCTTGAGAAGAGCAACTCCAAGACACAATATTGTCATATTTACCAAAGTTGAAATGAAGGAAAAAATGTTAAGGGCAGCCAGAGACAAAGGTCGGGTTACCCACAAAGGGAAGCCCATCAGACTAACAGCAGATCTCTCTGCAGAAACTCTACAAGCCAGAAGAGAGTGGGAGCCAATATTCAACATTCTTAAAGAAAAGAATTTTCAAGCCAGAATTTCATATCCAGCCAAACTAAGCTTCATAAGTGAAGGAGAAATAAAATCCTTCACAGACAAGCAAATGCTTAGAGCTTTAGTCACCACCAGGCCTGCTCTACAAGAGCTCCTGAAGGAAGCACTAAACATGGAAAGGAACAACCGGTACCAGCAACTGCAAAAACATGCCAAATTGTAAAGACCATCATTGTTAGGAAGAAACTGCATCAAATAACGAGCAAAATAACCAGGTAACATCATAATGACAGGATCAAATTCACACATAACAATATTAACCTTAAATGTAAGTGGGCTAAATGCTCCAATTAAAAGACACAGATTTGGCAAATTGGATAAAGAGTCAATACAGTGTGCTGTATTAAGGAGACCCATCTCATGTGCAGACACACATAGGCTCAAAATAAAGAGATGGAGGAAGATCTACCAAGCAAATGGAAAGAAAAAAAAAACCAGGGGTTGCAATCCTAGTCTCTGATAAAACAGACTTTAAACCATCAAAGATCAAAAGAGACAAAGAAACCCATTACATAATGGTAAAGGAATCAATTCAACAAGAGCTAACTATACTAAATATATATGCACCCAATACAGCAGCAACCAGATTCATAAAACAAGTCCTTAGAGACTGACAAAGAGACTTAGACTCCCACACAATAATAATGGGAGACTTTAACATCCCACTGTCAACATTAGACAGATCAATGAGACAGAAAGTTAACAGGATATCCAGGACGTGAACTCCACTCTGCACCAAGAGGACCTAATAGACATCTACGGAACTCTCCACCCCAAATCAACAGAATATACATTCTTCTCAGCACCACATCACACTTATTCCAAAATTGCCATGTAGTTGGAAGTAAAGCACTCCTCAGCAAATGGAGAAGAACTGAAATTATAATAAACTGTCTCTCAGACCACAGTGAAATCAAACTAGAACTGAGGATTAAGAAACTCACTCAAAACTGCTCAACTACATGGAAACTAAACAACCTGCTCCTGAATGACTACTGGGTACATAACGAAATGAAGGCAGAAATACAGAGGTTCTTTGAAACCAATGAGAACAAAGACACAACGTACCAGAATCTCTGGGACACATTTAAAGCAGTGTGTAGAGGGAAATTTATAGCACTAAATGCCCACAAAAGAAAGCAGAAAAGATCTAAAATTGACACCCTAACCTCACAATTAAAGGAACTAGAGAAGCAAGAGCAAACACATTCAAAAGCTAGCAGAAGGCAAGAAATAACTAAGATCAGAGCAGAACTGAAGGAGACAGAGAAACAAAAAACCCTTCAAAAAATCAATGAATCCAGGAGCTGGTTTTTTGAAAAGATCAACAAAATTGATAGACTGCTAGCAAGACTAATAAAGAAGAAAAGAAGAATCAAATAGATGCAATAAAAAATGATAAAGGGGATATCACCACCAATCCCACAGAAATACAAACTACCACCAGCGAATACTAGAAACACCTCTACACAAATAAACTAGAAAATCTAGAAGAAATGGATAAATTCCTGGACACATACACCCTCCCAAGACTAAACCAGGAAGAAGTTGAATCCCTGAATAGATCAATAACAGGTTCTGACATTGAGGCAATAATTAATAGCCTACCAACCAAAACAAGTCCAGGACCATATGGATTCACAGCTGAATTCTCCCTGAGGTACAAAGAGGAGCTGGTACCACTCCTTCTGAAACTATTTCAATCAATAGAAAAAGAGGGAATCCTCCCTAACTCATTTTATGAGGCCAGCATCATCCTGATACAAAACCCTGGCAGAGACACAACAACAAAAGAGAATTTTAGACCAATATCCCTGATGAACATTGATGCAAAAATCCTCAATAAAATACTGGAAAACAAAATCCAGCAGCACATCAAAAAGCTTATCCACCACAATCAAGTGGGCTTCATCCCTAGGATGCAAGGTTGGTTCAACATACACAAATCAATAAATGCAATCCATCATATAAACAGAACCAACGACAAAACCACATGATTATCTCAGTAAATGCAAAAAAGGCCTTCGACAAAATTCAACAGCCCTTCATGCTAAAAACGCTCAATAAACTAGGTATTGATGGGACTTTTCTCAAAATAATAAGAGTTGTTTATGACAAACCCACAACCAATATCCTACTGAATGGGCAAAAACTGGAAGCATTCCCTTTGAAAACTGGCACAGGACAGGGAAGCCCTCTCTCACCACTCCTATTCAACATAATGTTGGAAGTTCTGGCCACGGCAGTCAGGCAAGAGAAAGAAATAAAGCATATTCAAGCAGGAAGAGTGGAAGTCAAATTGTCTCTGTTTGCAGATGACGTGATTGTATATTTAGAAAACCCCATCGTCTCAGCCCAAAATCTCCTTAAGCTGATAAGCAACTTCAGCATAGGCTCAGGATACAAAATCAATGTGCAAAAATCAAAAGCATTCCTACACAACAATAACAGACAGAGAGCGAAATCATGAGTGAACTCCCATTCACAATTGTCACAAAGAGAATAAAATACCTAGGAATCCAAATTACAAGGGACGTGAAGGACCTCTTCAAGGAGAACTACAAACCAATGCTCAACGAAATAAAAGAGGACACAAACAAGTGGAAGAACATTCCATGCTCACGGATAGGAAGAATCAATATTGTGAAAATGGCCATACTGCCCAAGGTAATTTATAGATTCAGTGCCATCCCCAGTAAGCTACCAATGACTTTCTTCACAGAATTGGAAAAAACTGTTTTAAAGTTCATATGGAACCAAAAAAGAGCCTGCATTGCCAAGACAATCCTAAGCCAAAATAACAAAGCTAGAGGCATCATGCTACCTGACTTCAAACTATACTACAAGGTTACAGTAACCAAAACAGCATGGTACCGGCACCAAACAGAGATATAGACCAATGGAACAGAACACAGTCCTCAGAAATAATACCACACATCTACAAGCATCTGATCTTTGACAAATCTGACAAAAACAAGAGTTGGGGAAGGGATTCCCTGTTTAATAAATGGTGCTGGGAAAACTGGCTAGCCATATGTAGAAAGCTGAAACTGGATCCCTTCCTTACACCTTATACAAAAATTAATTCAAGATGGATTAAGAACTTAAATGTTAGACCTAAAACCATAAAACTCTAGAAGAAAACATAGGCAATATCATTCAGGCCATAGGCATGGGCACGGACTTCATGTCTAAAACACCAAAAGCAATGGCAACAAAAGCCAAAATTGACAAATAGGATCTAATTAAACTAAAGAGCTTCTGCACAGCAAAAGAAACTACCATCAGAGTGAACAGGCAACCTACAGAATGGGAGAAAATTTTTACAATCTACTCATCTGACAAAGGGCTAATATCCAGAATCCACAAAGAACTTAAACAGATTTACAAGAAAAAAAAAATACAACACCACCAACAAAAAGCTGGTGCATAGTATATGAACAGACACTAGGCATGGGCAAGGACATTCATGCATCTAACAGACACCATGAAAGCAAGTGCTAAACAAAACTGGCCAAAATTGACAAATGCAGATCTAATTAACCACTAATGAGATAGCTTCTCGCACAGTTACAAAAGAAACTACCATCAGAGTGAACAGGCAACAACAGGTGCTGGAGAGGATGTGGAGAAATAGGAACACTTTTACACTGTTGGTGGGACTGTAAACTGGTTCAACCATTGTGGAAGACTATAGTGATTCCTCAAGAATATAGAAGTAGAAATACCATTTGACCAAGTCATCCCATTACTGGGTATATACCCAAAGGATCATAAATCATGCTGCTATAAAGACACATGTACATGTATGTTTATTGCGGCACTATTCACAATTGCAAAAACTTGGAACCAACCCAAATGTCCATCAATGATAGACTAGATTAAGAAAATGTGGCACGTATACACCATGGAAACTCTGCAGCCATAAAAAAGGATGAGTTCATGTCCTTTATAGGGACATGGATGCAGCTGGAAACCATCATTCTCAGCAAACTAACACAAGAACAGAAAACCAAACACCGCATGTTCTCACAGGTGGGAATTGAACAATGAGAGCACTTAGATACAGGAAGGGGAACATCACACACTAGGGCCTGTCGTGGGGTTGTGGGAGGGGGGACGGGATAGCTTTAGGAGATATACCTAATGTAAATGATGAGTTAATGGGTGCAGCACACCCACCAACATGGCACATGTATACACATTTAACAAACCTGCATATTGTGCACGTGTACCCTAGAACTTAAAGTACAATAAAAAAATAAGAAATGTCTATTCATATTTATTGCCTATAAATTAGTATAGCTATTATAAAAAACAGCATAGAAGTTACTAAAGAAACTAAAAATAGAACTACCATATGATGCAACAATTCCACTCCTAGTTATCTATCAAAAGGAAAATAATTCAGCAAGTTAAAGAGATATTTGCACCTCCATGTTTATTGCAGCACAATTTGTACTAGCCATGATATGAAATCAATTTAAGTGTCCATCGATAACACTGATGAATAAAGAAAACATGGTACATATACACAATGGAATATTACTCAGCCATAAAAATTGAAATCATGTCATTTGCAGCAATGTAGATGGAACTGGAGGTCATTATATGAAGTGAAATAAGCTAGGCACAGTAAGACAAATACGGCTTCTCCTTACTCATAGGTGTGAGCTATAAAAGTAGGTTTCGTGGAGGTAGAGAGTAGAATGATAGTTGCCAGAGGCTGGGAAGGGTGGGTGGCTGGGATGAAGAGAGGTTGGTTAATGGGTGCAAACATACAGTTAGACAGAAGAAATAAGTCCTAGTGTTTGGCAGCACAGTAGAGTGAATATAGTCAGTAATATATTATGTATTTCAAAATAGCTAGGAGATGTAAATCAAAAATAAAATTCTAAGCCCCTCAACTGACTGGTGGACCCCTCTCTTTGTCAAGGGCATTTCAAAGTAAACCGGAAAAATTAATTCAGGCCATGATGGGAAGTGGCAGGGTGGGGGCGGGGGTTAGTTATGACTCATTTAACCCTCCTCCCTTTGGAATTCAGGCACAACTGAACAATATTAACATTACAACAGAGATCTGGAGACTGACAAAACAGACCCTGTGTAGCAATAAGATACCAAATTCCAACCTGTCTGTAGTATAGCATCACATGATAGCAGGCTCTGAAAGAAACTGAAGTGTTTTACTCAAAAATATATTTCTTTGACACATTTTGAAATGGCCCTGCAAAGCTGTCTCTTGTGGGAAAAATCTATACTCTGTAGAGAATTCCCTTCCCTTTCCAGGTCTTTTCCCTGATCCAGGAGAGAATTAACTAAGAGTCTGGCACCTTTTTAGGTCTGATAAGAACTCTAAAGTTCTTATCTGCATAATAACTTTTGGAGGTTTCATCTGCATAATGAAAATTTTTGTCTCTACAACCTCTTACCTTAACTTAGACACTCCTTTCTATTGATTCCAGGTCTTTAGATAATAACTAACTCTTTCAACCAATTACCTATTAGGAAGTCTTTGAAGGCACCTATGACCTGGAAGTCCTCACTTTCTGGACCAAACCAACATACACCTTACGTGTATTGATTGATGTCTGCATAAAAATTCTGTCCCCCCTTAAATGTATAAAATCAAGCTGTAAAACAATCACCTTGGACACATGTTCTCAGGACCTCCTGGGGCTGTGTCATGAGTCATGGTCCTCACATTTGGCTAGGAATAAATCTCTCGGAATATTTTAAGGAGTTTGACTCTTTTTATCAACAAAAAGAAGATGGAAATTTCTCCACACAAAGAAATGATGAATGTGTAAGGTGATGGGTATCCTAAATATCCTGATTTGATCATTACACATTGTAGGAATGTATCAAGATATCATGTTCCCTACAAATATGTACAAGTATTATGTATCAGTAAAAAACAGTTACAATGCTTCAACAGCTGCCTTGGTGCATGAGGATGATCAAAGCTCAGGAAGCAGCCAGGAAAAAGCCACCTTGTAAAAGATATTGAGTGTCTATACATTAGTCACCATGAAATTAGCCAATTAAGGCATGATGTCACTGCAGTGAGAATGAAAAACAAGCATGTGAAACTGAATGCAGTGCCTGCCATTACCTTTGGCAAATGCTTTATTGTTACTGTGGCTACTGTTGTTAAAATGTGTCATGCATTTCTCTAGACCAAGCTTTTTGTGACCTTTTCTCTTAGGCATTTCTTCCATCTTCTTTCAATCTTATTCAATCACCCCTTGAAATCAAGGTTACCTCTTGAAATCACTAAGTCACAGAGTTCTCATAGCTAACAGGAAACCCACAGACGACACAGACCATCCTTCCTTGCCCTCCATCTTCTATTTTGCCAAGAAGAAAGTTGAGGTTCATTTGGGTGATGGGGTAAAGGTGACTCCCTGTTAAAACTCTAAGGCTACCTCTTGAGGAGCCAGGATGGTATCCTTGATTCCAATCTACCACATTTTGGATCAAATGCTCCTTTCTCTGAATTTCCACACCTTGCTGTTAGTTCCCTAATTGACTACTTTATTTGTTATTCTAATGCTTTTTGTGAGTCTTTCTCCCCCAGCCCACTTGGCTGTGACCTCTCCAGGGAAACATCTCTATTGCTCAGACTAAGTCACCAATAAATATGATTCCAAAATCTTCTACATTCATTTTGCATATCTCACTTTATATTTTCTATTTATATTTTAAAAATTGTCTATCTTTCCTATGAAACTAACATTTTAGAGGATGGGGAAATTTCATATTTTATTCCCTTTCCACCACACATCATAGTATGTTTGGTAGCACCATGAAGGTGGGTCTGTATCCCTAATGTACCTTTAATGACTCCGTAGTGCTTGGCCCACACTGGCACTTAATAAATATTTGATTAATCAGTGTACTAATCTTTGTATTGTCTTTGTGAAATTAGTGGCTGATACATAGCAGGAGGTCAATATTTATTTCCTGAATATATATTATTATTGCTTAATGTTTGTATAATTACTTATGTAGCTTTTAAAATTTGTGTTTCAACACTATAGGGTTGAGCACAGCACAAAGTATGTGAATCCTAAATACATGACACATTTTTTTCTAAGAGAAAAAGAAATCTAACTATTTGGAATTTGCCTCAAGTTTAACAGTTAATATTCAAGAATGACTTATTTACCATCTGAAATGTCTTTTTCTCTTTGAGAAAGATGTGATGTGACACCAGTCACTTTGCTTAAATGTATGACAGAAATGACTCTGTAATTTGAAATAATAAAAATTATTTTCTTAGATTTATGGTTTGCTGAGGCTCAAATACAACTAGCTTTTCACGTGGGGTCACATAATGTATACATGTCCAGGATGTATAAATGTGAAAAAATAAATTACAGAATGAGCCTGCAGAATACGTTTATTATTGTTGTTGTTATTATATTGATTACCATTTTATTACTTCCCACCTTATCTCTGCTCTCCTGGTAGACTGGTTTCATAAGATGAGGGGGTAGAATATGTGTTGAGTAGAGATTCAATGAGTCTTTTGACACAATGCCATGAATTTGCAAATTTTTATTTTTCAGAAAAGTAATGAGGAAAGAGCATATGATTTGGTGTCTAGCAAACATAGATTTGAGATTCAACTGAGCTGCTGCTTTATTATTTTTATGTTTTAATCTGTTAAACACAGGAATGTACACACAAATAATAATACTTATCCAGCCAGTTGAGACCAGCTACCTAGTGTGCAGGGCCTAGTACAAAGTGAAAATGCGAGGATGCTTTCTGAAAAATTATTAAAAATTTCAAGATGTGAAAACAACACATTAAACCAAGTGTGGGGTCCTTCTAAGCCTGGGTACTATGTGACTGCACAGGTCATAAGACCTATGGAGCTGGATCCACAGACAGTTACAAGAGTTAACAGAGATTAAGGAACATACCTCATACTGTCTGACTCATAACAGGTATTTAACAAGTTTTAGTTTCTCCATGTCTATTTTCAAGTTGCTGTCACAAGAGCCATATCAAGTCAAACGCGTTCAGTCACTTTTGTCAGAAACAGGTTCTCTATACTATGAGGACAAGGATGTTTCAAATGTAATCCATTTAACTCCTTCCTTGAGGACAAAATGGGAGAAAAAAGAGTAAATAAAACCCAAAGTGTCCAAGGTTTGAAGAATTTAGGTGTTCCAAATGGGAGGTTGTCCCTTGTCATCCTGTTCCCATTTGAAAGCTCACACTTTAAAACCATGTGCTACCTGGAATTCCAGATGGCCAAATTAAGGAACCAAACCATCAAACAGAAGGTTCTGGCTCTCAACTACGATAATCTTAGGCATGTTAGGAAGCGGGTGTGGAGTGGCATGTTTCCTAATGAAGGTGGAAAAAAACCCAGAACTGATTTGTCCCAGATGGCCACAAAAATGGTATTTTCTGGCTTTTGTAGCGCCTCTCCCCATCTCTAAATTCAGCTGAGGCATTAAAGATGCTTGGTTCATGTAAGACTATAATCATGGAGTTTTACAAAACCTTTTCCATGTGGAATGTATATGACATCTGGAATTAAAGAGGTATTCTCTTTTAATCACTGTTCAATCTTCCGCAGGGATAAATGAGTATACGGGTAGCTTCCAGCTGCCCAAACTGATTTAGTTAAATAATGTAATCTATTTGTACACAAATGTGGAATAAATGTCACTGAAGTTCCTTAGCGTGCACTTATAATGAGTTATCCCTTTCTCAAGGTAATTAGGAGTGTTTAGTTTTTTTCAAATGCATATCAAGCCTCATGATTGCCAATGAGCCAGAGACAACCTACATTAGCCTCCTACAGCTGCTGACCTCTGCAACCACAGAAAAACCATTTCTGTGGGAGATAAGAGTCTCCTTTAAACTGTAGGTTTGGAGTGATTTTTTTTAAAACTCGCTTTAGGCCGGGCGCGGTGGCTCAAGCCTGTAATCCCAGCACTTTGGGAGGCCGAGACGGGCGGATCACGAGGTCAGGAGATCGAGACCATCCTGGCTAACACCGTGAAACCTCGTCTCTACTAAAAATACAAAAATCATTAGCCGGGCGAGGTGGCGGCGCCTGTAGTCCCAGCTACTCGGGAGGCTGAGGCAGGAGAATGGCGTGAACCCGGGAGGCGGAGCTTGCAGTGAGCCGATCGCGCCACTGCAGTCCAGCCTGGGCAACAGAACGAGACTCCGTCTCAAAAAAAAAAAAAAATAAAAATAAAATAAAATAAAATAAAATAAAACTCGCTTTAAAATGTAATGTTCTATTACAGCCTCCACAGACCCAAGCCTCCTCAGAGCTAGTCAGGAAAAGGCAGTCCGAATTTTAAGCTTAACAGGATCTTAGTAATCACTTAGTTTAGACATTATTTTACAAATGGGGGAATCTAAGGCCCAGAGAAGTTATATGCTTTGTCCAAGCCCACACAATAATTCAATATCTGACCTTAGACTGAAACCCTGGATTCTGACATCCAGTTATCCACTTTTTTTCATACACAGTCTATTTTAGTCTGTCTAGGCTGCTATAACAAAACACTATAAAGCATTAGCATATAAATAAGAGAAATTTATTCTCATACTTCAGGAGGTTAGAAGTCCAAGGTCAAGGTGCTGGCAGATATGGTTCTAATGAGGGCCTGTTTCTCATAGATGATACTGTTACAGTGGGTAGCTAGTAAGACATGAGCAGGGCAGAAGAGGCCCCCTCCCCAACCAGCCATGAATGTCAGGCAACCATCAGGTGATGGTCAGGGGGTTGTTAAACTGTGTCTCTAAAATAATAATTGGTCACAGCTGGTGCCAGGGAAAGGCAGTCTCCCAATAGATAGAAACACCTGAAACTGGTGATCAGCAGCTTCCAGATAAGAGCTCAGGAGATGGGCACTCAAGTGTGTGCACTAAAGGGCAAAATGGCAGTTTAACTGGTTCTTGACCTTCTTCTAGGAACACTTGACAGGCAAGCGAAGAATGCCTCTAGCGAGCATGCATACAACTCCAGTAAACATATTGTGTATGAGGCCCCTCCCAAGCACTGGTGGGCCACTGTGCATGTGGACAGCCCAACCCAAGGGAAGAATCAGGGGAGAAGGGGCACAATCCCCAGAAACATGACAATGTATAAAACCCCAAGTCAAAAATTAAACCTTATGCTTGACTCTCTCAAGTCACTCGCATGGCCCTCTTCCAAGTGTACTTTACTCTCCTTTGTTCCTTCTCTAAAACTTTTAATAAACTTTCACTCCTGCTCTAAAATTTGCTCAGCCTCTCACTCTGCCTTATGCATCTCGGTTGAACTCTTTCTCTTGAGGAGGCGAGAACTAAGGTTGTTGCAGATCCGCACAGATTCGCTGCCACTAACATACTTTGGTGCTCTGTGACTCGGGTAAGTTCCCACTGTTAACAGTACCTGCTAGCTGCATTCTCACATGATGGAAGGGGCTGGGTAGCTCCCTGTAGTGTCTCCTAAGGTACAATTATAAGGGCAGAACCCTCATGACCTAGTTACCTCCCAAAAGGTCCCACCTCTTAATATCATCACCTTGGGAGCTAGGATTCAACTTATGAATTTTGGAGGGAACACAAATATTCATACCATAGCACAATCCTTCTTAGCCTTCAACTTCTTAAAATGAAAAACTACAGGATGAAAAGGCAAAGCGTCATGGAGAGGAGAACCTGACCTCTAAAGGAAAGGCAACCGGGTGCCAGGCAGTGCCAGGCCAAATGTTCTCTGTATAACCTCGAGCAAGTTACCTCACAAGTGAGAGCCTCAGTTTCTTTACCAGAAAAATGGGACTTTGACCTGATTTCTAGAGATTTTTCTATTTGATCATAGACATTTTTCCATCATACGCTCCTTTGAATATTTGTGACTCCTTTAGCTTCATTTCTTGTTCTTAAATACATGTTCCCAAGGATCTGGTTTGCTAAATCACCAAATTAAAAGAAAAAAATAAGCTACTAAAAAGATAAAGGCTAGATGAAGGCTAAATGAAGAATGATTTCACATAGTATCTTCTTTCGAGAGACAAAGCATGCAAGAAAGAAGACACAGCAGAAACCACCAAGTCAACAAAATGAGATTGTGCCTTTTGCTGATGAATATCCATTTCACTGTTTTGGTCAGATAACTGTGGAAGAAGTAGTTCTATCACCTTGTGCAAAATGGATGCCTCTGCAGCTACTCATGGCTTTCATGAGAAAAAGTAATCATTGTGTGCTATTTGAATGTCTTCATAAATGTAATTTATAGCTATGATACTGATCAGTCCTGCACAGTCTTAGAAGATCAATAGTGCCATGTTCATTAGTCCTGAATTGAACAGCTCTCAAACTTCTGCCAGAAGATGGTAACGGTTTTTAATGATTTTTTTTGCCAGTTGGCATTAAAAGTGGATTCTGTGTCACTGGTAATTTCCTTAGTTATCTAAGGGCTTTTAAAAATTTCCTCATTCAACCGTGAAGGTCAAAGTGTTGCTATCTACAAAGACAACTGTGGCTGAATTGGACTCTTAGGATAAAGAATATGATTATTTGTATATAGTTGGATATAGCTGCTGAGCAATAGTTGTTTTTACTCAAGCCCTATGGTGATGGGAAGGTTGTACTCCATGCCTGGAGGCATCGTGACATTTTTGAAAGAAAAATGATAGACCTGGGTTCTAATGCCAGCAGTACTATTTGCTTACAGGGTTTGAGTTTTGGAAGTTATTTAATGTGGTAGATTGTCCCCTGGATGACCCCCAGTAAGCTACTCCTCTCAGTATGCATGCTCTAGTATAGTCCCCTTGAACCTGTGATGCTTTAATCATAAGCTATATTTTTAAACATCACCCATTTTAACCAACAGAATGTGGTGGACCTGACATTCTGCTATTTGTTGAACTAAATCTTAAGGCTTGGCAGCTTCCACTTTTGTACTTTGTGGAAAGATAGCCACCAAATAAGAAGTCTGACTACACTGAGACTGCCATGCTGTGAGGAAGCCCAAGCAGCCATGTGGTGAGGCACACACGGCAGAGAACTAAGGGTGTGGTGACTGCTGCATTTGAGCTCTCACTGGGTGATATGCACCAGCTACAGTCATGTGACCAAGAACACTTGGTACCTTCTACAGTACCTTCAGCCAATACCCCATCTGATACAACATGAAGCAGAAGTGCTAGCTTAACCAACAGCATTATAAAACAATAAACTGTGTTAAGTCACGGTTTTGGAGTGTTTTTTTAAATAAAGCAGTGCAAATCAGAAACAGCCAACCTCTCAAGCTTTCCTCTGAAGCCCTTTTCCCATATGGAAAATGAAGTATAGGGCTAGAGAATCTGTAGACTGTATCAAAATACTTACGGCATCCAACCTCCTGCTCTATCTTGCCTCAATCAATATTTCAAGCTTCCTCTTCTTTGATTGACCTTAGAAATGACACTCCAGCCACTTTTAACCATTTGGAATTCTCCAACATTTGGACATTTGCAATTTTTTGAACATTTGAACTGCTTGACACTTCAAAACAGTATAACTTCATTCTTCCTTTTCTCTTCTGTTTCTCTGACATGAAGACCTTTCCCTATCAGGTAAAATGCCATCTCTTCTGTAAGCTTTTCTCACTCACCCTTGCCCACCTGCCACCTACAACTCCTGATAAAGTAATTGCCTCTGGGCGCCTAGAAGTGTTACATTAAGGAAGACTTTTTACCACAATTATAGCTAGGAACATATTGCAAATTCCTTCGGGGCCAAATTAAAAGATGTACTTACATCTCTCCAACCATCAGCAATCTTTCTTTTTTACTTAGAGGGCTTTAAAAAAAAATATTATGAGCTTTAAAAAATTAGAATATTGCACATACACACATCTAGCAGTTATTAAATGGCCATTATGCACTAGGAATAGTGCTAAATACTTTGTTTGGATTATTTCTCTGAATCTTTACAGTAACTCATATTAGGCAAGCACTATTACTATCTTTATTTTACAGATAAGACTAAGTCTCAGATGGTTTTTAGTGACTTCCCAGGGCTGCCTAACTAGTGACGGCTTGGTCAGGGTTTGAACCGAGGCTGCCTGATTCTGCAGACAAAGCTTTTCCACTGCTACTCAGAGTCCTTGTCCCTTCAATTGTGTGTCTCAGCTAGGTTTGGAGTACTTCGCACAGAGGAAGCACTCAATATGTATCGAATAAACAAATGAATTAATGTGTGAGGAAATGCATAATTCACTTCAAATGCATAGATAACATTTCAAATCATAATATGGGAAAGGCAAGCATACTTTACACTTCCCCAAACCACTGCCAAAATCAAAGTATAGCAGCACATGGACTCTCCTCATCACTTGTACTCAGAGAGTTATTAGCTATTAGAAGCATTGCTTGACCCTGGGGAATGGCACCTTGTTTGTTTCTTAATTTCTGAGACAGCGTTCCTGAGGCACAACACTCTGATTCCCTTCTGGCTTGACTAGATGACCAGTGGTCTTTGACATGAACAAATGGGTTTACCCAGTTCTCAGGGTGTTGTAATACTTCCTTACAGCATGTTTACCAATCTGAGAACCTGTGAGTGAGGAAAGCAGCATAAGAAATAAATCTTCATTGGCTGCAGGGTTATATGGTAGGCATGGGCCTAGATGGTCTCAGGAATGTTATTCAACTGTCATTAAAGTTAAAGATAAGGTCCAGAGAATGTAAGCTCTTGCCCCATGCCACACAGCTGGTGAACAGAGGTGTCAGAGGATGTTTCAAATGCAAATCTGTCTGATCCCAAACTGGTGCTTCTTCCACTCCATCACACAACTTCTCATGATCTCTATTTTTGAGGAGTCCATATGTCATATATACATGACAATTATCAAATACATAAGATCCTTTATAATTAAATGCCACCTGAGTTACAGAAATATGTTATTATATGGATTTGAGGAAGGAAGAAGTCACTGTGTGCAAATGTAGTCTGAGAAAGCTTCCTAGTTGAGGTGAGACTTGATACAGAACTCGAGAGATATCCAGGGGGTGGGATATTGATGGACTGTTGGCCAAAGAGCACACACAGCTTTATTTATTTTTCAGCCAAGAGCTATTACAGAAAGTCCACTACGTGTATGTCACTTTCCAAGGTGTCATACCTGGCACCTAATGAGTAACACGAGGCTGCTTTACACTGCCTCTGTGCCTGCATGCGCACACGCTCTTCCTTCCACCTACCATGCTCCCTCTGAGATTGTCTCCCTGCTGAATCTCTCATTGCTCACGATCTGGCCTCAGGATCTTTTGCATTTATCTAGTGGTTAAGTCTGTGGGTCACTGAGTCAAATTATCTAGATCTGAATCCTGGTTCTACTAGTAAGTATATGTATGAGTCTTGGGTAACTAACTTCTCTAGACTCCTCATTTGTAAAATAAAGACACATACCTCATAGTAGTGAGACAAACATTAATTTAGTTAATATGCATAAAGAAATCAACACAGTACCTGACAGTTTTCTGGGTCAACAAACATTACCTGGAAAGATAATGGTGATGATGATGAAGAAGGTAGAGGAGGAGAAAGGTGAGAAGAGAAAAAAGGGATGAGGACAGGGGAAGAAAGGTGGAAGAAGGAGAGAGAAAACAAAAAGCAGCTTTTTCTGACAACCGCCTAACCCCTAACACTGGACTATGCTCCCCTTGATCTTCTACTGTTCAAGGCACAGGCAACTTACGGTTCTGTCACCCTGGCCCCTCCTCACTCCCATCAGATGGATGGTGAGCTTCTTACGGACAAGAACAATAATATGTACATCTGGATTTCTGCTGTTTGGCATCAGCTAGGCTTTCAGCAAATCCTCAATAAAAGAGTATTGAATGAGGTTATGAAGTACTAACAAATATGTTATTGCCTATAGTTGCCCAAAAGGGATAAAGGGAAAGAAATGGCTACAGGAAAGATATAATGTTTTAATGTGTACTAATAGAAAAATACTTGTTCTAGAGGGAAGTAAAAATTGTTAGAGGAATTGAGAGGGGGAAAGGAAAAAGAAGCTAGTTATTTGTTGAATACCTGGCATGTGGCAACCACTATGCTGGGACAGCTGCAAATATTAGCTACATTGATACTACATAAAGATCCCATTAATTCCTGCTTATTATGTGGCTGATGGTCACATACAATAGTAATAGTGATGTTCAAATTAGAAGTGATTTATTAAATTCATTAAATTGAATTCTTTCTGGTAAATTTCTGGTTCTCTTCTATACTTTATGGTATTTGATTCTCAGAAGGATTATTTGTGGTAGTTATTATTATGCTCATTTTGTAAAAGAGGAAAGTAGTTCAGTGAAGTTAAATTGCTTTATCAAAGTTATGCAGCTGGGCAAGGGCAGAGCCAGTTCTGAATGAATCCAAATCAATGGTCATTTCTATGAAGTCGTGGCTGTACTACCACCCAGATGTCAGCACCCTCTGGAATCCATCACCAAATATTGGGTCAAATCCATTACCACCAAGTCAGGATTGACCCATCGTGTTGCTGAACAGATGCAACTGCTTTGTCAATCTTTGACTTATTTAAATCTCATTTGAAAGGAAAAATAAATGAGGTGAGAGTGTTCAAATAGATCTATAAAAACAAATAGTGCTAAAGAGACAGCAAAGCAGTGTCTGAGTTTTCCTGTAAACCTTAGGAGGATGCTGTGACAATGTGCCTTGGAATCTCCAACTACAGGGACCTCCAACATGCGGCATTGGCTGGGTTGCCCTCTAGGCCCCAGCTGCTGCTCTTTGAAATCCATTGCTGAGTTAGCTCCAAGGCCGTTTCCCATGGGCTGTTCCAGTTCAAGGACTGAACATGACAGGGACATGAAGGTTATTATTCTATTCAGTTAGTATTCCACTAAGGCTACCATTCCAGGTAACTAGTTCCTGTGATACTGAAACTCCTTTGAACTGACTTTGGCTTGAGGGCTCCCCTGTAGCTTTGCCAGACCTCATTTAGATCGTGTGGCAGTCAAGGATATTTCCATTCAAACTTCTCTCCCTCTCTCCTTCACTGGAGGCCACAGACTTTCTTGTAATCTGTTGGCTGTCTTAGTCTTCCCTAGTAACCTCCCTATTATTTCTCAAACAGCCTTCTTTCCTAATAAGATCCTTTTATTTTTATTTTTTAAGTTCTCGGATACATGTGCAGAACGTGCAGGTTTGTTACATAGGTATAGGTGTGCCATGGTGGTTTGCTGCACCTATTGGCCCATCCTCTAAGTTCCCTCCCCTCACCCCCCACCCCCAACCGGCCCTGGTGTGTGTTGTTCCCCTCCCTGTGTCCATGTGTTCTCATTATTCAACTCCCACTTATGAGTGAGAACATACAGTGTTTGGTTTTCTGTTCCTGTGCTAGTTTGCTGAGGATGATGGCTTCCAGCTCCATCCATGTCCCTGCAAAGGACATGATCTCATTCCTTTTTATAGCTGCATAGTATTCCATGGTGTAAATGTACCACATTCTCTTTATCCAGTCTATCATTGATGGGCATTTGGGTTAGTTCCATGACTTTGCTATGGTAGATAGTGCTGCAATAAACATGTGTGTGCATGTGTCCTTATAGTAGAAAAATTTATATTCCTTTGGGTATATATACCCAGTAATGGGATTGCTGGGTCAAATGGTATTTCTGGTTCTAGGTGCTTGAGGAATCGTCATACTGTCTTCCATAATGGTTGAGCTAATTTACAGTTCCACCAACAGTGTAAAAGCATTCCTACTTCTCCACAGCCTTGACAGCATCTATTGTTTCTTGACTTTTAAATGAAGGATCCTTATCTATTAAATCTGGTTTAGGTCCACTTCTTGGAGGACCCAGATTAATACAATGCAGAACAGTTGTATCTCAGCAGATTATCTCACATACTGATTCAGTTCTGACAACGATTTTTATGCAAAATGAGAAAATAAAACTTAAAAAGGATGACTTGTATGGAATATCAACTCTCTTAAAATATAAAGAGAGGTTTTAAAATGTATTATATGTTTTACTTACAGGATCTCATTTATTCCTGACTATAACACGGTTATTTTCATTGTCCAGATGAACAATCTAAATCTCAAAAATCTTACAGCACTTTCCCAAGTTTACACAGTGATTTGGTAGTGAGCTAAGCTCCAATCTATGTCTTACAACTCTCAGTATTTTCACAGAATGTGCTCACATGTGAGCATATTCAGCTTCAGCTATTGCTCATGTCAATGTCAGGTTGACATTATAGTAAAATACAATGTGGTCCAGGCCTGGTTAAATGATTTCTGAGAAAATACATGTGCCTAGTACAGGCTTAGTAGTAAATGTTCAATGGTGGTTAGTTGAATTAATTGGAAATTGGTATACATGGAAAAGACTTGTGATGTTCACCAAGCATCTAATCACCTAGGAGCTATGCAAAGTTGAATACTTCAACTTTTGAATATCACGTTTGTTTTTTAAAGGAAACAATAGCTACACAGCAAAAAAGAAAAAGAAAAAGAATAAACATGAGATGCTGGTAAACAGTGGAAGCTGAGAACAGAAGGATTTATAAACCCACAGACTATACAACTCACGTACAGCAGGCTTCAGCCTGCTGAGCACTTTCATGCAGAGTGCTGCGTAGACTTTTTACAACAGCTCTGGGAGGGATGTATGATCATCCCTTTTCTAGAGATGGGACTAATAAGGTTCTGAGAAGAAAATAAAAAAACATTTTTCCTTATGCATGGCCCTTTCTTTATTACAAAAGCAAGGAATCCTGAATGACGCTCAAGGGGATTGACATGTTTGGGTAGAATGAGGGAAGTTAGGAAGCTAGAGGTCCGTATGTGACTGCCCTCACAGATTTCATCATGGAAAGTGGCAATTAAGGCATGGATTTCTATGCTTGGCATAAAAACGCAAGATCCAAGGCTGCTCAGGCTTGGAAGCACTGGTGTATAACACCTTTGGCATAAATATGGTACAGTGTAATGGCAATTGTGAATCACTCTCATGACCTTGTGGCCAGAGTAGATCAGTGACACAGGAGTGTGAGGAAGAATGTGCCAAATGTCATGTGGTGACCGCTAACCAAAGAGTTTTGGGGCACATGTAAGCCCCTCTCCACTGAGGACATCTGGGTCAGCTTTCACTGTGGAATGGATGTCCTGTGCATGCAAATTTAGATAAGAATGAAATTTGGAGTTTTACTTTTAATGTGACTCTTCTCCCATGGACCAAGACAATTCGAATTCAGGTTATCCTTCTATATGAAGTATTTGGGGCTAGATTTTGGTTAAAGAAGATGAGCCTTACACTAGAAGTAGGCAGCCTGATTCAAGTACCAGCATCACAACTAACTAGTTATGTAACTTTGAGCAAATGACCACTATTCCCTGATCATTAAAAGAAGAGGGTAAGACTAGAGCTCAAATGCCCTCCACAAGCATGTGGATGTTTTAGGTGACAATAGGCAGACGGAGGTCTTTGTGAACTGAAGAATATGGGTACTACCTATAGGTATTCAAATACAAAATGTTTAAAATTCAGTGCCGGAAAAAAATCTTCAGTTCAACTCTGGTGTGTGGGCCTACCATTTTATAACCTCTAGATAAGATATTGGCTACTATAAAATTTAATTACTTCCAAGAGGAAAATTAATGATACTGATTCCCTTTCAATAAAAATTAGCCATTGTTGAATATTTACTGTTGTATGATAAACACTTCTTCATATCAAATCATGTAGGTTTTTTTTTTTCCATAGGTTTTACTCCTACTGACCAAAGAAGACACTGGAACAAGCACTCCATATGCAGTGAGCTTGGGTGATATTATTCAGAAATCATATAACAGTCTAGGCTTTTAAGAGAGCCAACAACAACAACAACAACCAAAAGATAAGAAAATCATGGCTGGTTGACTTAAAGCTCAGCTTCATTCTGTGAACCATAGAGAAGTGATTGACAGGGGGTAAAGGAAAACTGGAGGGCAGATAATGAGAACTTCACTGCTTGAGAGAAACTGAAAAGAGGCCCATGCCATAAAAATTCCAGATATGTTTCCAGGATGTTTCCAAAGTGGACACTGTCAGCAATTGTCTCCCTAGAGTAGGCCCAGGAGACTGGATGGAAAGTCTTATATTCCACATAGTATGTGAACAGTAGAATAGCAAAGACTGAGGGTGGGTTTAACTAGATGGCCTTCATAATACTATTACACAATCATGTGACCCTTTTGTGGTGTGGGGAAGGCCACTCCAAGATCCCTAAATCTCAAGCAAAGAGGAACAGTAACAGCAAAGAATGCTGAAGGGCTAAGAGGCCTGGCTGATTGGAAGAGGATACAAAGCCAGAAAACCCTACTATGGGAAGCCATAGTGACACTCAGGCATGAGCCATGGTATGGCATAGGCATTTGCTCAATGGTGTACCTCTTAGTGGGTCTCATTAGGGTCTTCCCTTGACCTAAGAGAAGACTGTAAGTTAAGTCAATAAACACTGTCTGAGCCCTGATATACCAATTGCTGGGGAAGTTGTTAGAGTAAAGGTGAGCAGTTACAGTCCCACGTGTAGAGCAAAGTACACCAAGAAAGTAACGGAGAAAGAAGAAAGGAGCTCATAAGGTGAATAAAAGAGGGGACGGCGTTTCAGGTAGAGGACACCAAAGAGTACCCAAAGATGAAATTGAGCTGCTCGCTAGGAGGAGCAGACTGAGGTTACAGCCCTGCAGGGTGAGCGGGCGACGGAGCTCTTGTGTTTGAAAAGTAGGCAAGTAAAGGGAAGTAAGAGAAGTAGGCAAGTAAAAGGAGAGTAATAAAACCACTCCAGGCTTATGACTGAAGGGATTCTTGAGGGCACACAAGTAAAAGTGGCAAAGCATACAATAATTATGCAAGACCTCAAAGGGGCACTGAGCACCATTTTAGAGAGGAGAACTGAAAGAACTCTTTTCTTTCTGAGCTAAATCTCATGAGAGCTTCTGTATCCCCTGAAGCCATAATTGTGATAGGAATATAGCATATGCTCAATAAATATTAAAAGAATATATGCACTTCTGTTCTAAATAAGGATATACTTTCTAATATTAAAAAGTTACTCAAAGATAGGCTAAGATACCAAGGTGAGTATTGAGTACTCCAAACTCTGTGTAAGGCTGCCATTTGGGGTTGGTTCATATAACCTCTGTATTCCATTTAGGTACTGAAGCCTTTGCACTGGGTTTGAAGAGGGCAGGAGGAAGTGGATGAGAGGCTTGGGAAGCTTCAGGAACCACAGAATGCATTGATTTTTCTACCGGGTCTGGGGCCAGCCCTGCTAATTATCCACAGGAATGGAAATGATGGAAATAGGCTGGCCCTCTGTCTCAGATGCTCCCAAACTGCCTGCAGGTATAGCCCAAGTGACAGTAAACAGTCTGTCCAAACATTCTCTCTGCAGACACCTACCCTTCCTCAGATGCTAACATATTGACCTGCAACAAATTGAACACACCTGGCCCCAAAAATGCTTACTGAGCAGAGTAAAAAGCCCACTAAAATTTCCCAGAGTATCAGCATATATGTCTTGCTTTTTCTTCCATCAGCTAAGAGAAGGGCTTAGCCAAAAACAAAAAACAAACAAAAAGAAAATGTCACAAATGTCCTAAAGGAATGTCTCATTAATTCTCAGGTCTCCTGAGCACACATCTTTCCAAGGAGCAGCAGGAAACAAGTAAAAGGCAGGACTGGTTCATTGACAAGAAACAGAAAATCTAAGAACCTTAAGTGAATAATTAAAAGTTTATTATAATTGGTGTTTCTAAGTAGGCTTCCCAGTAATCATTTTAAAAAATGCACATATGAAACTGCAAATCCCTTTTTGGGCAGAACAACGAGATATTTTTAATTTGTGTGGCCACTGTAATAGAGTTTAATGAATTTTCTGGTTGACTAATCTTTGGGAAACTCTATTGCCAATTAGATAAATATTAGTTAAATAAGCACCAACAAGTGAAAAATAAAGAAGCTAGAGAGAAAATATTCTAGAACATCATCATCTGGTCTCACTCACTTCTCTCCTACACACATCTAGATTTTGGAGTCTGGATCCTGCTGTGTTTCCTCTTCCTCAGAGATCTTTATTTAAAGAATCTTGTCATGTGAAGTCCTCGTCCTTGGCCCTTCCTCACTGGCTTGGTGTCAGTTCATAGGTGATGCATCCTCTGCTTCACTTTACCCTGCTTCAGAGCGAAGCAGAGGCTCTCTTGTGTTTGGTTTCCTAGCACTCTGTTTTGGCATTTATCATATTATCTAATTATTACTAATAATTATTTACATGCTTGTCTCCCCTTCTGGCATGTGTATTTTTCATGGATAATGTTGATCTCTCTTTTGTGTTCCTCTAGTGTCTGCTTGACACATAGTAGGGTTTTTTTTTTTTTTTTTGAGATGGAATCTCGCTCTGTCACCCAGGTTGGAGTGCTGTGGCATGATCTTGGCTCACTGCAACCTCCACCTCCTGGGTTTAGGCGATTCTTCTGCCTCAACCTGCTGAGTAGCAGGGACTACAGTTGCATGCCACCACATCTGGCTAATTTTTGTATTTTTAGTAGAGATGGGGTTTCACCATATTGACCAGGCTGGTCTTGAACTTCTCACCTCATGATCTGCCTGCCTCGGCCTCCCAGTGTGTTGGGATTATAGACATGAGCCACAGAGCCCGGACCATAGTAGGTTCTTAATACATATTTGAAGGAATTCCCAGTCTTACAGCCACTCATTCTTTCTTACTACTTCGACTATGAAGCACTTAGTGTCTAATATCATTTATCAAGTGTGTAAAGATAAAGATTCATGTTGTTTCTTCTTACTCAACATAACCTGACCCTTTTCTGCAAATTTCATCCATCAATCAAGATCCAGTTGAAATGTAACCTCCAGAATCTCTTCCCTGATCACACCAGTTCTCATTATTCTCTTTGTCAATGTACTTCCATAGTTCTTGCTTTATACTTTATGCCATCCAATTTATGCTTTCCACTTTTTTGCTTTTATATCTTAGAGGTACCTGAGAAACACTAGAAAAAAAAATTATGCATCTGAGGATTTCAAAATTGGATTTGTTTGGATTTTGGAAAACTATATCTGGGCTTGTGTGCTGAGTACTCTTTGTACTAGTTTACTAGGGCTGCCATAACAAATACCACAGACTGGGTACACTACAGACAAATATCACAGAAATTTATTTTCTTTGCAGTTTGGAGGCTAGAAATCCAAGATCAAGATGTCAGTAGGTGTGGATTCTTTTGAGGGCTCTTGCCTTGGCTTGCAGATAGCTGCCTTCTCACTGTGCTTTCATACAGTTCTTCCTCGGTGTGCATGCATCCCCAGCATCTCTTTATGTTTATTAATCTCCTCTTATTGAAAGGACACCAGTCAGAAGAATTAGAACCCACCTTATGAGCCTCATTTTAACTTAATTACCTCCTTAAAGACACTATCTCCAAATACAGTTACATTCTAAGATACAGGGACTTACATAGGAAGTTTGAAGGGGGTACAATTTAATCCATAACACTATTAATCTAAAGCTCAATGCTTAGGTCTGGAATAGTCAATTACAGGAGAGCCCAAGCTCCTTGACACTCAAGACCATGCATGCACTGCAGCAGGGGCCACTGGACACAAAACACAGACTGTTCATGGAAAGCCTGACACCTACCATGGCCTTGTCACGCCTCAGGGCTCAGAGGAACCTGGGGAGGCACAGGCTTTTGGGAAAAGGAAGAAAATTCGGGCAGGGGCCTACATCACTCTATGCCAGAATTTGTATAGGATGCAAATTCACTACCCACTGCTCAAATAATGGGGCCAATTTGGGTGGGACTTGAGTCTTTGCTTATACCCAGAAAGGTTGAAAATGGTTGATGGGATACTGTGTTTGGTGAGGCTTACATCCAGGTGAAGAATGGCCTTGTGTCTAAAACGATCAATGCACTGGAAAGAGGCAATTATAAAATTCCCTGAACATTTATTTGCTTGCTATTTCTTAAGCATACGCAAATTGAAAAGACACCTATTCTAGAGTTAGGAGTCCCTATTATTTGCAATGTCTTTTGTTCAGTTAAGACTTGGGACAGTGAAGGTCAACATAGTGAGGTACAAAGTTGAATCAGACATGGTTCAAAAGAGAGAACTGTCTAGTAGAACAGATAAAGCATGCTCTTAAATTAGATCAAATGGCGTAACCCCTGACAGTCTGTTGTAAAGTGTAGAGGGCCACAGAGGTAGGTTTTTCTCATCAATCACTGTAACACAGTATTCTAGATGCTGGTGAAGCAGAGATAAAGTGCAATACAGAACATGACTTCATCCCTATTAGCATCTTGCAGTGTTGGGCCTGAGTAGACACAATAAATATACATTGACAGGCACCATTAGGACCAGGACTGTCTTTTTTCTTCTGCCTTCCTGGACTCTAAGGAGAAGACCAAGCTTCTTTCTTCAGGTTTTCACCTCTCTTCTTTTAGATGATACCCATAACATGATTCCAATAGTATCATGATGTAATATAAGAACATGAGTCAAATCCTGACTCCACCACTTGCCAATTACATGACTCAAGCATTGTTATCAATGGTCCCCTGTGAACTGGGTTGATATTTTCTACCTTATATTCTTTTTTGTGTACATTAAATGCAATCGTTATACATATAGCACAGTTCTTGGTACAAAGTAAATTATTACTTCTAGTTTTTCCTCTTTGAGCTTGCAGGGCATTTCAGGAGGTACAATATAGAACCCTTAGTAAATTGCAAGTCTGTTTTCTCCCTCTCTTTCCACATTCACAATGAGTTGAACTCTGAACACAGGTCAAAGCAGTGAGGGTAATAGCTGCCAGGAGTTTATGGGAGTTTGTGTGCACACAGGGGTCAGGTGTTCTCAGGCATTGTCTACTGCTTGACCACCTTTTCTTCCCTCACAGTTTGTCTTTGTTGCAGAGTACAACAAATTCTGGGTCTGTGACCATCTGGTTGATCACCCAGTTTTAAAGTACTGGGGTAAGCTCTGCATCAGAAGGAAGAAGATTTTGACTCAATTTCACCTCAGTAACTTTCTATGACTTTGGACAATGAACTAAACTTCATTGAGCCTCAGTTTCCTTATCTATGATGTGCATGTACTAACAGAACTGATTACAAGGTCTTGGTATATGAATTGAATTGAATAACACTTTTGTATGGTTATCCTTGTTATTATTAGCCATTCAATTATTTAGATAGTAATAGTATGAAAAATGAAAATTGAGTTTGAAGGCCACAGACTCAATACACACGTTTATCATAAAAACAACACAAACTTTGTCTAGAAGTATTCATTTGTGTCTACTGTAAGTTTATTAATTTGGACTACTTAGAGAAAGACACTGGCTTGTAACACTAGGTTAATATTTTTTGTTACTTGAGAAAGGTTTGAAAAACAAATTGAATTGTGCAGAGGAGAAACAGTTTAGATGACTGTGGTTTAGGTTATTTTATAATATGTTATTTGGAAACGGCAAATAAGGGTAAGGGAAGGGCATGTTATTTAATGATTCCTCTATCCAGCCTTTCTTTCTCTTTTATCCATTTGTTCAACAAACATGTAGAAAAAGAGTTAGCAAAGAAGACTGAGTAGATAGATAAAAATAAAACAGGTAGCTTTTCACTTATTTATTCACTCAGTTAATTAACAATTTAGTTTTTGCTATGGGCCATACATTCTCTGAGATACTAGTGAAACAGTGGTAAATAAAGCAGTTATAATCCCTGCTTTTATGTAGTTTATGGCCTATTTCATTCTAGAGGAGGCAACAAACACTAAGAAAAAGAATAATTTAAGCATTTTAAAAAATGAAGGAAATGAGGAGTGTAGGTAATAATGATGTATGTGTATGTGTGGGGCCCTACTTATATAAAGTGATTGGGAGGTTAACTGCTGAAGAAACATTTACGCCAAATTCTGAGTAAGGGTCACTATTAGAATATTATGTCTTCAGCTTCTAGGTTAAACTGGAAAGCTGAGTTCTTTTAGGTGACAGAATGTATGTCATGAAGAAATATCCAAATAAATTCATGCTTCATTTTTAAAAACTCTTTGTGCTGTAAGTACTAGTTTATATCGAAAGTGAATCAATCACCTTAGCTAGTAAAACAAACAGGTACATGCAGTAAAATAGCAGGTGAGATTTTCTAAAATCTCTAAAAATACTTGACACTGGATTAATAACAGTGAACAGTTCTTAAATTAATAGCCAAACTAACTGGCACTTACAGTCACTCTCTCTTGCATATGCACACAAGGAAATTTTCAGAGACCGCAAATACAGAGGGAGAAAACCAGAGTGACAAATAAATGCTGAGTGGTTAGCTTGCAGGTATTTGCCAAGACCAGGTATCTAGAGTCTTAAGTTTTAATGGCCACAAAGGATGCACAATTAGACCTGAGGACTCCTACATACATCTGGAACCTCAGAGGCTGCATCACCAGTAAGGACAGTTATAAGTGGGGATATGGAGGCTGCCACCAAAGAAAGCCACAGAAGAACTCTGTGTTGGCATTGGCTCTCAGGGTAGAGAAAAAAAATGTCCCTGAGAATTTGTAACTATAGGCATACCTCAAGGAGGTTTGGAATTTGAAACTCTGCTGTGTAGTTTGTCAAACCTCAAGTATAAAATGTCCTAAAAGTGATCTTGGGTTGGTGGTGCCTTAAGATTCCTGGTAGTAGTGGAAATGCAAATTTGCTTTAGAGAAACTAAGTCATCAAGAATGAGAAAAACACAAAAGGCAGAATTAGATACCAGAGACTTCATGTTTAAGGTGTTTTCAGTCTAGGAAAGGGCAACAGGTAATTAAACACAATATAACATTCTACAATAAGTTTGTGAAGAGATTCCCTGAGGAAAGGACTAAACCCAAACTTAGAAAATTGAGTAAGTCTTCCCAGGTGAAATCATGTTTAAAAATGAATGGGGGCCGGGCACGGTGGCTCACACCTGTAATCTGAGCACTTTGGGAGGCCGAGGCAGTGGATCATCTGAGGTCAGGAGTTCAAGACCAGCCTGGCCAACATGGTGAAACCCTGTCTCTACTAAAAATACAAAAATTAGCCAGGTGCAGTGGTGCCTGCCTGTAATCCCAGCTACTCAGAAGGTTGAGGCAGAAGAATCGCTTGAACCCGGGAGGCACAGGTTGCAGTGAGCCGAGATCATGCCACTGTACTCCAGCCTGGGCGAAAGAACAAGATGCCATCTCAAATAATAATAATAATAATAATAATAATAATAATTAGATTGTCCAGGCTAGGAGAGTAGAGGAGCCAAATCGGAGAGGGTCTCAGAAGTCATATAGCACCACTTGAGCCATAATTTATTATGAGATTATTATATAGAATATAAGAATATTAAAAATGTTTAAAAAATAAAATGTGAAATAAAAATATGACACTGGAATATGATTATATAAGTGATTCAAAGTATTTGAAGAGAACCATAAGCAGTGTTATTGCATAACATTTCAGTCAATGATGGACAACACATACAATGGCAGTCCCATAAAAGTATCATGGAGTTGAAAAATTCCTAATGCCTAATATTTACTACACTATATTTTTTATTATTATTTTAGAGTGTACTCCTTCTACTCATATATGCATTATAAATAGCTTTAGGAAGGTCCTTCAGGAGGTACCCCAGAAGAAGGCATTGTTATCATAGGAGATTACAGGTACTGATCCTGAACACCTGCCACTGAAACAAGATGTAGAGTTGGGAGACAGTGATATCAATTATCTTGGCTCTGTGTAGGCCTAGGCTGATGTGCCCACTTATGCCTTAGTTTTTCACAAAAAATTTTAAAAAGTAAAAAAAAATGTTTAAAATATAAAAAAGCTTATAAAGATACAAAAAAAAATTTTGTTTAACTGTACAAAGTGTTTGTGTTTTAAACTGTTCATTAAAAAGTCAAACAAGTTAAAATGTTTATGAAGTAAAAAAGTTAGAGTAAGTTAAGGTTAATTTATTGAAGAAAACATTAAAAAATAAATTTAGCCCAGCCGAATTGTACAGTGATCATAAAGTTTACAGTAGTGTACAATAACGTCCTAGGCCTTCACATTCACTCACCACTCATTCACTAACTCACCCAGAGCCATCCAGTCCTGTAAGCTCCACTCATGGTAAGTGCCCTATATAGATATACTAGATTTATCTTTTATACCATATTTTGACTATACCTTTTCTGTGTTGACATATGTTTAAATACATAAATACTTACCATTGTGTTACAACTGCTGATAGTATACAGTACAATAACATGCTGTACAGGTTTATAGCCTAGGAGCAGCAGGCTGTACCATATAGCGTAAGTGTGTAGTAGGCTATACCATCTAGGTTTGTGTAAGTACACTCTGCTTGTACAACAAAACTGCCTAAAGATCCATTTCTCAGAATGCATCCCTATCATTAAATGATGTAAAACTGTACGTAGAACTTACAGAAATAAAATAATTAGTAAAAAAAGCACCCCCAAACCAAACAAGTGTGTAAACAAAGAACCAAACAAAAAACTATGTTTTTGTGAAAGAGCAGAATAGTTTTAAGTGAAAGGATTATTAGTGAACTGGAAAGTATGTCTGAACAAGTCATACAGAATGCAGTACAGATAAACAAAAACAAAGATGAAAAAGTTAAGGAACATGAAGAACAGAAAAAGAAAGGCTAACATATGTTTAACAGTAGTCACAGAGAAGAGAATAAAGAGAATTTGGGAGAGGCAATATGGTATTATTTTACAGTTGAGAATGGTCCAGAACTAATTAAAAATAAATCAGAGTTAGAAAACAAAAGGATTCTAAGTTAATGAATAAAATACGTACCCAGATATATAATGAAGACTATGTATAACATTAAAGACTAACAGGAAATCTTAAAAGTAGCCAGAGGGGGAGAAAATAAAAGAGCAAAAGAATAACTAGACAGATGGTGAACTTAACAAGAATGGATGCCAGAAGAGGATATTTCAGAATTGAGAGAAAATAGTCAATCTAGAATTGTATAAGCAACAAAGCTATCTTTAAATGAGAGTTAAATAATGATTTTTAAAAATAGACAAGAAAGACAGTGACTACCAATAGCCCTTTCCTAGAGAAATGCAAAGGATGTGCTTTGAGTGAAAGAGAGCAATCCCAGAGGGAATATTTGAAATGCAGGACATAATGACAAGCAAGTCAATTACTATACCTGTGTGTGAAAGGTTAATTGGTCATGCATATGGAAAACAATGAAACTGGATCCCTAGTTCACTTGCAATATGAAAGTCAACTGTAGATAAATTAAACATTCAAATGCAAAAAGTAAACTTTATACCTTTGGGGAAAATGAAGATTATTTTTTAACCCCAGTGTTTGAAAGATTAACCTAGACATAAACTGCATAAATCAGAGGTAAAATTTGACTCCATTTAATAAAAAAAAACCCCTTATCGCAAGAGAACATTGAAAGCCATAAGACAATTACCTAGAAAATAAAAAAGGCTTAAAAAAATCAAATTATTGAATGACTCCATAATACATAGCAAATAACATGAACAAGCAATTCTCAGGAGACATATGAAGAAAAATAAAAACATGCTAAACTTCAATGGTAAACAGAAGGAAGAAAATTAAAACTACTTTAAGATATATTTTATCTACCAGATGGCTCAAAGTTAAAAAGTCTTATAATTCTAAGTGTTGGTAAAAATATGGAGTAACAAGAACTCGTATACAGAAATTAAATTCTGAGGCAAATACCCTAGACTGAGAAATTCTAACTGATGTGCACTGACTCACATACAAGAGTGTCAGCAACAAACAAAACCCATCACTTAAAACACAAAAAAGGTATAAGAACAATTGAAATGACCTTTAAAATAATGAACAAATCAATTACAGTATATTCGATCAATGAAATAACATATAGTAATAAAATGAAGTAAAAATGTACTATAGTTATACTCACTGGTATAAATGATTCTTACAAATGTTGATTTAAAAAAGCTGCAGTAGAATATTATGTATGAAACTATGTATGCATAAACACACACATATGTTTTAGAGAAAACACAAAAACATCTACAGACAAATTATCCAAATAAGATTTACTATGTTTTCTGGATATAAGATCAACATGTAAAAACCAACTTTATTCCTATATACCACCAAAAATAGCGTAGCACAATGAAGTACCATTTCCCATATATTATAACAACAAATACATAAAGTACCTACATATACATACATGTAGCAATTATATTAATAGATAAGTGGATATTATCAACCCCAAATATAGGATAGCACTTTCCTCAGAACGAGAGAAGAGGAAATGCCATCAGGGAAGGAAACATAAGGCTTCAACTGTATTGGTAATGTTTTATTTCTAAAAGGGAGGGGTATTTATTATTCATTATATATATATTTTATATCTTTAATATTGCAAAATACATATTATTTAAAATCCTCAAAAATATGACCTCAAGTCTAGTATTTAAACCAGCTTCCTATTCTGAGCTCTGGTTCCCCATGAAGACACAGAAGGAGGTGAAATGAAGAAAGTAAGATACACCCTGGAGACGGAAGCAAAAGTCAGAGGCTCCGGGTGATATCTTTTTGGATTGTTGAGATTTTCTCTGTAAAGTCACATTTTTATTCAAAATATCTTCCACGTCAAGACTTTTTTTTTTTTTTTTTTTTTTAAAATAAAATCTTCCCATCCACGGAAGCAACATTTTCTTTCCTCGAGTTACCTTCTGGGTTCCTGTTGTTTTCTTATGTTCCATAACTTCCTATTTGAATTGCATTATTTGTCTATGTGCCTTTTCTCCTCTATTCCTCTCCGCCAGTGTGAAGTCTATATTCCCTGTAGCACAGTGTAGTTTGCTCTCAGAACTCACCAGCCGAAAAAAAGGGACAGCGCGGTGTGAGAAGAACACAGGCTATGGGAGCTAGGCAGAACTAGACTCAAATTGCATTTCTAGCCTCTAGTAGCTGGGCTGCTCCGGCAGAGTGACTTTACCTCTGAAAGCTTCATTTTCTCAATTGAGAACTAGAAATATTAATAGCTAACATCTCAGGAAGTTGTGTGGTGAGGAAGTGTTAATTTCAGTACCTGACCCAGAGCAGGCCTACCCGATAAACATCAGTTCCTTTACCCCTTCATTTTCTTAGTTTGAAAGATCTGAAGTATCTGCGTAGAGCTGTATCAATGCCAGTGCTATGGAAAATGCAGGTTTAATGGTAATCTATCTACATGGTAAGCCTAATTGCTTTTGAATAAGCAGTCATTTTACCAGGAATGTAATGAGGGTTTATTAGATGATAATTTAATGCACTGAGCGCTCACACTTAGCAGCCTGGTAGGACCCTGCCAAAGGCTGATGTTCAGGAACTAGTAAAATTCAGTCTGTGAATGTTCCCAAGGACATCAGGACACTTCCCTTGTATTTGTTCCTATAGGACAGAAATCAAACACATCCTTGGTTCATAGGACCAATTTCTTGCCTCTGCAGTGTCATTCATTCTCAAAATAAGCCTTAATTAATATGAAAGCTAAACACCTCTCTACCATTCTCTCAACACATACAACAGCATTTTTTTAAATTTGAAGGTTTTCCTATGTTTCACTGAAGTTGTGAAAGTATTCATCCTTTAGATTACAAATTTATAATTCAGGTAAACACATCTTTCTTGCTAGAGGGTACAGGGAACATCATATATTCCAGTAATGTCACACCTGTCGTGGACATTACATATTAATCAAATAACACAAGCTTTCTCCTTCCTCATGAGGATGACTGTCCAGGGATTTGAAGATACTGTCCAGTCCTCCTTGAACTTTTACTTGTCCAGGCAAAATCTGCCTTATTTTTTCAAGTAATGATCAAGATAAAGTTTTTTATCTTAAAAAGCGATGAAAAAAGATTCTGTTCAAAGATGTCATCAGAAAATAAACATTCTAGATGTATTGAGAACAAAAACTCATAGTACAGGATTATCGCCTCCCTTCTTATTTATATTAAAGTTCAGTTAATGCACCTTAAGGGTGCCTTAGAGTCTTTGATGACATTGCTCCATTTCTCACTAATTAGTAGGCTTGCCAGGAACTAAATTCCAAAAGTCTTCTCCACACAACCTGCTCCCTCACTGTGTCTACTCATCCTGTACTTGCATGATTCCTTATCTGGACAAGTATTTGTTAAGTGCTCACGCTGTGCCAGGCACTGTGCTGGCTGCAGGAGGTACAATCTAGATATAGCTCCAATGCTTAAGGTATTTTCAGTCTAGGAAAGGGCAACAGGCAATTAAACACAGTATGATAACATTCTACGGTAAGTATGTGAAGAGATTCCCAGAGGAAAGGACTAAACCCAAACTTAGAAAATCAAGTAAGACTTCCGAGGTGAAGTGACGTTTAAAAATAAATGGGGATTATCCACGTTAGGAGAGGAGAGGAGTCAAAGCAGAGAGAGTCTCAGGAGTCATATAGTACCACATCCGCCATGATCTATTAGATAAGAAAGTCACTAGGTCCACATAAGGACAAGGGGAGATGCCACAGATGCCATCTCTTCATATTGGCAAGCATCTAGAAGAGCAGGCATTTGGAAAATATAGCTTGCCACATAAGCAACGTGGTATGGTTCAAGTACAGAATATGGGAGAGGTTGGGAAAAGGCCAAAGACGGGACCAAAAGTAAGCTTCAGCTTGTTAGATTTGTGTTTTTGCTCTAATCCCCATTTTCCCCAGCACTGTGTTGTCTGCCAAGGCTTTAGTGGCAACCTCAAGAAATGATTCTTTAAAACATATTGGGAAATGTGCCATTATGTATAAGAAACAGAATGCCTTAATCTGTTAGAAATTATCAGCTAAGAGATAGGAATATTTATTGGTAGGGGAGAATCAATAGGCCTGGTGGATCATGTATGTGACAGGGAATCAAAGGACAAAGTTTAAAGACCCTACTCTGGGACTTTGGATAAGCTCTAAATCCTCTTTAAGATTTCCTTCCTTCATCTACAAAATGTGGATAGTAATTGTACTGAATTTCTATAAAGAAAAAAATCAAATAATGCTATAATGTAAGATATTATTAGTGATTTGCATCTTACATCAACCACAGGAAAATAAGTTCAAAGGGCAGGATTTTTATCTTCTTTATCTTAGGGTCCTCAGTACTGAGAAAAACCCTCAGACCATAGAAGAGGCTCAAGTACTCGTCAGAAGAAAACTTGTCAAATGAAGGACTGAACGGATTGCTCTACAACTGCACGTAAGTCAAAGGCTCTGTATGTGGCTGGAGTGTGGTGTGGTCGGAAGGGGCTGGTGATAGGGTGGATTACTAAATGTGAATCAGGTGCACAGACTCATCAGATTGGGCTCTCAGAAACTGTGTGATCAAACTCTATATAATCCCAGTTTTAAAAATGTGAGACCCTGAAGACCAAGGGCATGAGCTGATCAGCTTGGGAGTCCCATAGATGGGAAACAGTAGAACTGGTAGTAGAACTAGGTCCTCATCATTCTCATGGGGTGTGTGTGAAGGGTGCCGCATTTTCTCTGATAGGCGCTGATGCCATAGTTATGATTCTGAATGCTGTTCATCCCTACCTCAGTCTGGAGATCTACTGATTTAGCTGGTCCATAATCTAAAGATAGAAATACTGTCTACAAGGAAACCTTGTAAGGTAGAATCACATTTATTATTACATAAGTCTTCTCATTTACATACACAATGTTTTTGAATATTCATTGCCTTCTGCTACCTGGATGCACTTCTCCAGTCCCCATCTGTGTCCTCTCCATCAATATAGTCGGTGTTATGATGGGGGGTGCCTACAGAGAACTCTGAGCGAAGCCTTAGGAGAGCCTTCATTGATGAGGTCCAATGGTGGATGCTGAAGAACAGTGTTAGAGTCTATCAATGCTTATTGGGGATTTTAGTCTTTGTTGCAATGAAAATTTACAGAACTGTGAGAAAGACATTAGAAAGGCAGAAGCTACTTGTCTGAAGTTTGTTTAAAGAATAGAAAATGACAAAGGTTGGGCACCTACTTGTACGGTAAGTATGCTGAATCCCATTTGACAGAGAGGAAAGTAACACTCAGACAGTATTTCTACTGGACCAGATTTCCAGGCCCTAGCAACATAAGGGGCTGTCCAGAGTGGTGATGCTCAGCCTTGGTTGCACGTTATAATAACTTGAGGGACTTGAAATATACTGGAGGGTTCCACCCCCAGAAATATTGACTTAATTTAGGGTAAGACCTATGTCCTAGAATTGTATAAACCTCCCATAAGATTCTAGTATGCAATGTTGAGAACTATTGGTCTAGACCATGATGTGACAAATGTTTTCTGTAAAGGACCAGAGATTAAAAATTGTATGCTTCATAGGCCGTACAGTCTCTGTCCCAACTATTCAGCTTTGCCATGTAGCACAAAAGCAGTCACAGGTAATATGTAAACAAGTGAACATGACTATGTTAAAATACAACTTTATTTCCAGGCCGGGTGCCATGGCTCATGCCTGTAATCCCAGTACTTTGGGAGGCCGAGGTGGGTGGATCACGAGGTCAGGAGTTTGAGACCAGCCTGACCAACATGGTGAAACCATGTCTCTACTAAAAATACAAAAATCAGCCAGGTGTGGTGGTGGGTGCCTATAGTTCCAGTTACTCGGGTGGCTGAGGCAGGAGAATCACTTGAAACCGGAGGGCAGAGGTTGCAGTGAGCCAAGATCACACCACTGCACTCCAGCCTAGGCAACAAGAGCGAAACTCCTTTTCAAAACCTCAACAAAACAAAACAAAAAAACCCACTTCATTTCCAAAATCAGGTGGTGGGCCAGATATGGTCCATAGCCTGCAATTTGCTGACTGTGGTCTAGACACTAAAGCCATCAATCATGAATTGAAAGGGAGTATAATATTTAAGTTCGGGTGATGTTATTTCTGGAAGGATAATTGGGTTGGTTGGGGAAAACAATTAAAGGTGAAATAATATTACTCCCAAAAGCCAATTTCTAAAAGCATGCATCATATAAAATTCTTTTTTTCCCATTAGATAGTTAATTTTATATTTTTGGAAAAGTCCCCTGTGACTAGTAAGGTTTTTAAACACTGGTGCTACTTTCTGTTCAAATGTTTTTCTATAGATATGTAAACACACACCCACTTTTATAGCTGATATCATCAGAGTATTTTACACAAAAGATTCATGGTTCACATCATATTTCTGCTCATGTATTTGGAGAAAATACTGGGGTGTGCATGCTCATAATCTGTTACCATTATTTTTTCAGACTGTTACCTTTGACAAAAAATAATATTGCAGGAGCAGTTAGGGATTTTGCCTTCCTCACTGGTAAGGGAAATGCTTTGCAGTTAACAGTATACTTTTGGGTTTTCCCATTTGACTTAACTGTTGACATGTCTATGGTACTGCCCGAATTGCATCACAGACCCTGGTTTTTCTTTGGTCAAAGTTATGACATTGGTTAGGCTTTCCCAGTGCTGCTCGATTACAGAACCCAAGGTCCAGCCAGGTCTGGTCAGGGCAGGGAGTACATAGTACTGCCAGAACAAATGGCAGGAGGGCTGGGATTGGTTGGGTTGCCAAGTGGTCCTATGAAAGCAAGGTGGGAGGGAAGAGTCAGGCACTTGTGTTCATAGCCTCAGGTTTCCATTACTCCATATCTTGATGGTCTGGTCTGTATAGTGGGGCTTGTGCCTCAGTATCCTGTTTGCTGCTAGTGCTACATCTGCTTCCAAGGTCTTCACCATTCATGACACTTTACTCCCCCAACCTCCCTAGTTCCTCAAAGAATTGGCAATGGGATTCGTTCTAAATTCCAACCCAGTCGTCTGGGCCAGATAATGATGATAATAATGTTAATGATTAATCATAATAATTCTATTAACTGATACACTGAGAGCTTTTTATGCAAGCCTTCATCAAAGCAGTTACATGTATTATTTGGGGCATTAACAGAATATAGTCTCCTGTGAGAGGATACTTCAGACTATACTTAAAGTGTGTATATCCTGCTAATATATATAAGTATTCCCTGCACTCCTTATCACTGTCTGAAAACTTGCTTTGAAATGATTCCCATAGGATTTTTCTGTTGCTACTCATACACCTTATCCTGGACAACAACGGTTGAATTAAAACACCCTTGACCTTTGGTGAGGACTGGCATTAAATCCAGTTTTAAACTCCCCTTTGGATACTATAGAATACAAAATACCACTTGCTTTAGGGTATCTATAATGCAGTATCAGACTCAGCCCAGGTCTGGCCCTTTCAACTTCTCATTGACTTGCATGAGGCCGTTAACATGTTTCATGCCTGTGCCTATTTATCATTAGCATAGAGGACACCAACATGAGAATCACCTACTATCCTGGATGCATTTAGACTCTTACCTGGTCGACAGATGTATAATTATATTGTGTCATCCTTACCACCACACATCACCACCATCACCCCCATCTTGGCCACCACACCACTGCTACCACCACCATTCCCAGTGCCAACAAGACTGGCACCATCACTACCAACACCACAGTCACCTTCAGCAACCCCAACCCATCATGACTGCCCTCACCAATGCTGCCACTGCCCATCCATACCGCAGCCACAGCTACTAATCACTACCATTGCACGTCTACTCTTTGTCAGGTACTAGGTAGTTTATCTACATTCCACATAAAGCTTACAACAACCCCCAAGATAAGTAACAGAGGCTTTAATTTACAAATGAGGAAATTCATGTTTAAAGCAGGAAGGTGATTTACCCATGGCCACACAGCTAACAAAGGGAGAGCTGGCACTTAAATCCAGCTCTGTTGGGCTCCAGTGCGCATACTATTTCCGTAATACTAATTCACATTGAAGTGCCTTCTCTGTATGAGACACTGTTCTAAGTAGGTAGATTAACTCATTTAATCCTAAAAACAACCATGAAAAGTAGGTACTAGTATTATTCTCCCAGATAGCAAGGCCAATAAAGCAAAGTAAGGTATGGTCAAGTCACTTGGCAAAGGTCATGGGGCTGGTATTTTACTAGGTTTCCAGGGTAGACTGTCAGACCTCAGGCCAGTGTTCCTAACCCAGCTCTGAACTGCCTTTTATGGACACTGTCAGAAAGCTGACCAACACCACCAGGTGGCTTATGCTAAAGAAGAGGGGAATAATAAGGCAGAAATCAGATTAACACATAGAGTTGGGGAAGACTCCTCAGAGTAGACCCCTTTGAGCTAAATATTCCCAGGTACATACCTATCCAGCAGAGAAGCCCCTGCCAGCAGTGTGGCTTTGTAAACTGAAGAAAGACTAAATATTGAATAAAGGTTCCAGAATAAAGATGTTTACTTCCCTTCATGGCTATCAGTTTGCCCAGCTTTAGATTTTACTTCTTGCATTCTAAGCAAGAAAACACTCTTAAAAAAGCAATTTCTTTGTCATGTTTTTAAAACAGATAAAATCTAGTTTTCATTTTACTATCTTATGAAATTTATGTTTTCTATTATCACTAAAAGTAGCATGGGGCCAGTCAGACACATTGTTTTACAATCATAATCTGAATTTTGAGGATTCATTCTGAGGTTGAGCCTTTATAGTTAGGGTCAAACAAGCTGCTGGTAAAGTTAAAAAAAATTACATTTATTAGAGAAGTTAGTAAAGAGGATATTCTTTTCACAAAAGATATTTTCCAAGACACTTTCCAACTGAAGACATTGTTTTTGCCTTGACTAGTGACTCAGTGGCTCACAGATCAACACGAGGGGGGTGGTGAGCCTTTGAGACTCTGAATCCATGTGATCTTAGCTAAACCATATGACTTCAACATTTTTCAAATAGGGATTATAGTGACATTTAACTCATAGAGTTGAAAGTAAGTGAATGAACAGTACTTTGAAATTTTTTAAAGACATGGATACTGAGGCTCAGAGAGGCCAACCTCTGAAAGCCACCCAGTGAGCTGGTGTCAGGAAAGCACCATGGCTCAGATGCTTTAACTTCTAGCTCATTGTTCCTTTACTGAGTAATTCCACCTGTTTCTTTAGGCATAATAGGGCACCTGAGACTGACTTCAAAGCATCAGGCCACAGCCTAGATCCCATCAAGTCCAAGGTGACTAAGGTGGAGAGGCAGGGATTAAAATGCTCATCAGTCCACTCAAGCCTTCCCAGTGCCCATTACCCTCCCAAGGGCATTTTACTATCTCTGGTCCCATGACAGTTCCACACTGTTTAAAGGTGTTGCTGAAGCTACAGTTATTATAGTTATTAACATTTTATGAGCTTGTTATTCACCCCTTAAGCTTCTTAATATAAAGTGGTACATTTTAAAAGCACAGCACATTCCTAATTGATTCTGATATAAAAAGATTGCTGGACTCCTTGGATTTCTGTCTTTGCTTCTGAGTCTATGATGCATTAAGGAGGACAATACAGCTTTACAGAGTTAGAAGTGGTATAAGACAACTCGAATTTTTTTCTTGCTGGAGATTGTACAATTTTGTTCATTCCAATGGAATTTTATTTATACTGTCATGAATGATGATTATTGTTTAACCTCTGGATTTTTTTTCTTGTAGATGCATTATCTAATATCTACATCTTACATCTAAGGGGCCCCACATTTCTACATTATGCAACGGTAACTCATATTTGGACTTGGGCTCTTCAGACTGTAACTTTAGCCTATGGACGTTTTGTCAATGATTTTTCTCACCCTTTGTAAAATAAGTGTCTTTATTTTGAAAAAGGCTCTGGCCTCAAAGTTGAAAAGCCTATGCCCTGTCCTGTGTGACATCCTCAGCCTCCGGCCTCTGATTTGTAAGATGAAAACCATAGCATTTATCCTGTATGGCTCATATGATTAATTTTAGTGGCCACATGAAGATTGGAACTTAGTTTCCTTTCCTTTCTCATATTTAATGAAAATAGTACTGAGAAACAGGTTCATAAAACTGCTTTAAGAATGGCAAAGGAATATACAAGCAAAAGAGATTATTGTTATTATCATTCACTGGGCAATTTACCAAATTTCCTCTTATATTACAAAATGATTGAGGCTCCACTGAAGCTAAAATTATTTCTTAAAATTAAAAAATGATGATTATCCTTGTGACTATCACTTGGTTGAGTATAAATTTTATATTATTGTAGACTACAGGATGGGGTAGGATAACCCATGTTCTTCAGAGGATGAAGATATGAATACAGTCTGCACTTGGGCTGAGAGTTTGAACCCTCTCTTTTCCAAAGGAGATTCCTATTCTCCTTTTCTTGCCCCGGATGGGGATAAACCTTGTATCCAAATGGGAAAAATTTTTAAAGGTGGGAGTCTCCACTTCTCCATGACAATGCTGTGATGAAAATTCCCGACAGATTGTTTCTGAAGTACTTGCATCACTTTAGAAGTAAATACATGCATCAATCATTATGCTAAGAATGGATCTTCTTTCATTTGCTCCTCCCACAAATATTTACCAAGTATCTCATGTTATGTCAAGTCCTGTGCTGGGCACAGATTTCCCGACTCATGGTTCTCCCAGTTTATCTGAGGACCTCCCATCACAGTACATGGAGATAAGTTTGTATTATAAGAGGCAAAACTAGAACCAAAGGAGTAAAGACAGAGTCATTGCCATCTAGGTAGAGGAGGGGATGTTTCAATTGTCTTGAGGGATGAATAGGAACCAGATGTAGGAGAGATGGGTGATAGGTTTGCTACAGAGAGAATAGGGTGTCCAGAGGCAGCATGTTGCATAAAAACATAACACAGACTATAAAGGGCAAGCTGTTTGGTGTTCATGGAACAACCGAGTTGGTCTAGCTGGGCATCCTGCAGTGATAACACTGGGTCTGAAGGACCCAGTCTCCATTAAAAATACAAAAAATTAGCCAGGTGTGGTGGCAGGCGCCTGTAGTCCCAGCTACAAGGGAGGCTGAGGCAGGAGAATGGTGTGAACCTGGGAGGCGGAGCTTGCAGTAATCCGAGATCACTGCACTTCAATGTTATCTGAAGGTATGGAAGGATAACATTACCAGAGATCCACTGTCACATCTTTTTGGGGGTTGGGGGGTGGGTATCTGGATTCCATTCATGGAAGAATCAGTGATAACTATAGGATCTTAATTTTATAAATTCTTTAATTTCTTTACTAATAAAATGGTAATGATTCTATCTCCCACATAGGGTGGTTTTGAGAATTTGGTCTTTATGAACTGCTGCATATAGAGCAGGCTCTGTTGAAGGTCATTCCCTCCAATGCTCTGGATATCAACCCTTCTCCTTATCTCAAGGTCTTTACTGCTGAAATTATTCTCCCCTCTCTTGAGTCATTAATTTCTTCATCCCTTCTGGATAATTTATATTAACTCACCAAAATAAATACTCACTTGATAATTTCTTTCGTTTAAAAAAGAATTCTCATCTCCCTACATTCTATTCCAACTACAGCTAACTTTTCCATAAAATTAGGAAAATTTCTTGAAAGAGATCTCTATAGCTTCTCCCTACCCTTTATCAGTTTGCATTTTACATTACAACCAAGCTTTCACCTCCACTATCCCTAGAGACTGTTCATGCCAAGGTTATCAATCATTTCCAGTGGTCACTTCTCTGTTCTTCTATCCCTTTCCCTTTCAGCAGTGATTGACATGCTGACTTCCCTCTTGATGGTGAAATGTCGCCTTCTGGCTTCACTGTTGTCACAGTCTGCTGATTTTCCTCTTACCTCCCTTTCCCTCCTGCTTGGTTTCCTTTTCTGTCTCTGAATGGTGAACTACCAAGGTCTTTCTCCTTGGCTCTTTTCTCTACATCTGTCCTCTCATTCAGTCTCACAACGGTTTTTCTTTTTCTTTTTAAGTTCTGGGATGTGCAGAGCATACAGGTTTGTTACACAGGTAGACATGCACCATGGTGATTTGCTGCATGTATCAACCCATCACCTAGGTATCAGGCGCAGTATGCATTAACTATTTTTCTTAATGGTCTCCCTTCCTCAGCCAAACCCGCCACCACCACAAGCCCTAGTGTGTGGTGTTTTCCTCCCTGTGTCCTTATGTTCTCAATGTTCAGCTCCCACTTACAAGTGAGAACATGCAGCGTATCTACAAGGAACTTGAATTTACAAAAACAAGCAACCCATTAAAAAGTAGGCAAAGGACATGAACAGACACTTCTCAAAAGACATTTATGCAGTCAACAAACAAATGAAAAAAAGTTCAACATCACTGATCATTAGAAAAATGCAGATCAAAACTAGAATTAGAAATACCATTTGATCCAGCAATCCCATTACTGGGTATATACCCAAAAGAATATAAATCATTCTATTATAAAGACACACATACACATATGTTCACTGCAGCACTATTCACAATAGCAAATATATGGAATCAACACAAATGTCCATCAATGATAGACTGCATAAAGAAAATGTGGTACATATATACCATGGAATACTATGCAACCATAAAAAAGGACGAGATCAGGTCCTTTGCAGGGACATGGATGGAGTTGGATGCCATTATCTTCAGCAAACTAAGGCAGGAACAGAAAATCAGCCCCACAAATTTAACGCCACGGGAAGACACATCCACATCACCAACACTGATCATTTCCCAGGACTCACATGGCACTTAGAGTAAGACAAACTTATTACTATGGCTTATGAAAAAGTAAAGTTCCTGTCTCACAGCCCTACCTATGTTTCTGACCTCATCACATAACACTCTCCCCTTTGTTCATTGCACCCAGGTCACATTGCTTTAAAAACAAATTCCTTGAAGACACAAGCTTGCTCCCTACTGCCACAAGGACTTTATGATAGCTATTTTCTCTGACTGGAAAGCTCTTCTAATATTTACATGTCTGGCTCTTTCCAGCCTTCCATAGTACCTTACATAAAGTAATCCCAACATACTCATTTTCACATGACTTTATTCTAACTCTTCACATAGCTGTTATCACTATCTGATAATTTTTCCTATTTCATCTTGATTGATATTTTCCCTTTATTAGAATGCTAGCCCCATGCAAGTGGGGAATTCATTTATCTTGTTAATTGCTTTGTCCCAGGTCCCAGGACACTGCCCAGCAAAGGTAAATGTTCAACAAATATATGTAAAAGGAATGGAGCAAATAAATGTTAGTTTTCTTCCCACAAACCCTGTAAACAAATGCTATTTGAGTGAATGAATAAATAAGAAGCACCATGCTTGTCTGCTCCCTTTCTGTAGCCAGCCTTTGCAGAAATCCATCACATGCATTATATTTAAATTGTTCCATATGGTCCTTCTTGGGTGACTGGGTTTTACTTTGTACTGAGTTTGTCCCACTGGTAGATCACCTTAATTTCTTTCAAGTCTTTGACGTTGTTCCTTTTATCCAGAAGGAAATAAAGGCAATAATTAGCAGCCGTCATTAACTATAAGCTGCTCTTGAAAGGTTGGATGCCCCTTTCTAATCTTTGAGGGTATGGAGGTTCCCTCCTAAAGTGGAATTAACATGACTTTTTGAGGAGGTTTTCCTGAAATATCCCGGCATGGAAACTTTTACATTGCATTTTTATTCAACACATAAAGGTCAAAGTAGAAAATAAACAATTAAGGGTCCATATTTAAAGCATCTTGCTTAAATTGGCCTGAATAATTTTGACTTCACTTCCCTTATAGTTGCCACTGCTTAAAAATGCAGTGGCCCATTGCCTGAAGCAATAGGCTCCTGCCTACCCCGCTCTGCCTTTCTGTGGGCATTGAAGCAGTGGCCACCCCGTGAGGATGTTTTGTGGATCAGTCTTTGTGTGTTAGAATATTTCCTTTCAATTCAATTCAGTTAACATATTTTGAGCACATATGTTGTACCAGCATTCTGCTGAGCACTTTTACATGGATTTACAAAGTACTCCATGAGGTAGGCATGATGTTCACAGTTTGACAGATGAGGAAACTGGTCTTCAGAGTGGTTTGTAACTGGCCAAGGTACAGAGCCAGTACTCAAGTAAAAATATGTCTAACATCAAGGTTGATTGTCCATAGGTTTAGCTTTTAACCCAGAAACTAGGTCCTGCCTAGTCATAGAGCTTCCAAGACCATTTTTCTAGTATCCATTTTCTAGGAGGTGGGTTGATATGTAGAAACGAATTAGGTAACTATTAAATCATTACCATATGTGTTACCCTCACCCGTGACTTCTTCCCCTGCATAAAGTTATTCTACCCTCCCATCCATCTTTTGCATATATAGTCATCCCTTGGTATTTGTGAAGGATTGATGCCGTACCCCTTTCAGATACTAAAATCCATTGATGCTCAAGCCTCTTCTATAAAATGACATAGTATTTGCATGTAACCTATGCACATCTTCCTATATACTTTAAGTCACCTCTTGAGTACTTACAACACCTAACACAATGCATAAATATCACTTCATTTGTGTGGATTCAACCTAGAACTTGGAACTTGGCATGTGGCCAACTCAAGGCTTATTTCTTGGAATTCTGTGAAATATTCTTTTTCCAATTTTCTTTTCTTTTTTTTTTTTTTTTGACACGGTGTCTGGCTCTGCTGCCCAGGCTGGAATGCAGTGGCTGGATCTCAGCTCACTGCAAGCTCCGCCTCCCGGGTTTACGCCATTCTCCTGCCTCAGCCTCCAGAGTAGCTGGGACTACAGGCGCCCGCCATGTCGCCCGGCTAGTTTTTTGTATTTTTTAGTAAAGACGGGGTTTCACCGTGTTAGCCAGGATGGTCTCCATCTCCTGACCTCGTGATCCGCCCGTCTCGGCCTCCCAAAGTGCTGGGATTACAGGCTTGAGCCACCGCGCTCGGCCTTTCCAAATATTTTTACTCCATAGTTGGTTGAATCTACAGATGCAAAATTCACAGATATGGAGCACTGACTATATGTAACTAGGATCCCAAAGAAGCACCCTCCACCCAAGGACAAAAATGAGTTGGTAAAATCACTAAGAGGTCTCAAAGACTTTTAGGTTTTATTTACTAGTCGACCTCGCTTGCTCAGTTTCCTCTAGTTAAAGTCCTACAGTTGCCAGGCTATACAATCCCAAATCTTGCCATTTTACCCACTTTAAAAAACACAAAACTTCCACCAGAGTATGGCCAAGTAAATACAAATTTGGAGGTTTCAGCTGAGGATCCTATAGTCTGTCTCAAAGAGATGATGGGATTGCTGTGCTCACTGTTGCAGAACGTGCAGGTAGCTGGGAGGTGCTGTATGTGCCCTTTTCCAAATGGCTGAACTGAAAAAAATCTCCAAGGGCAAAGAGGTTCAGACTTGCCATTTTTTGTTTAATGTCAGTTTTTCAAGGAGGTGGCAAGGAAAGTACTCACATTACTTTAGAAAAATCCCACTTTCAGATCTCTTCCTCTTCTTTTTTGTCCCATTTAGTACTTAACTGACATGTGGAAGGACAAGGGTATCAGGAACAAGAGGAGCTAAGACAAAGAAGGGAAGAACACCAGCCAGAAGGAAAGAAGAATGAAAGAAGAACAAGGAAGACAGCAACCTGAACTAGAAGGGAAGAGAAGTAATATTTATTGAGCGAACTCAATGTACCAGGAACTACTGTGGAGAATCTGCTCAATTCAAAACGATTCAGTGCATAGACATTATTATTTGTTTTAGAAAAGCAAGAAAGTCAAGTACAGGCAGGAGACATCATGTGCCACTGCTAGTTAGGAGTACTGTCTGGCCACAAATTTCCTTTTTAATTTTAACTCAATCACCCTAAAACTCCAGGAGGTAAGCTGCATTCTGCCCTTTAATAGAGAAGGGGAAACAGACTTTTAGCAGTCAGACACGTTTGTAAAACACTGGCTTAAATTAAAACTGGTCTCTTTATTATAGGACTTCTAGAAATTTTACTTTACTAAGAATGACTCTGCAAGAAAGGATCATATTCAGCAACATCATCTTGCTGCGCAAACTCATTGCTCATGAATCTTGATTTACTACAAATGATTTTTAGGACTTTGAAACTATCCAGAGAAAAAGAATAGTTGTTCAGCTAGCACTAGGTTGGTTCAAATCCAAAGCTGGTCCATGTTCACTATTTGACCTTAGAGAATGTATTTAAACTGTGTGAACTTCCATTTTGTCATCTATATAATAGGGAAAATAATTTCTGTTGTCTTGACATTGTAGGACAAGTAAATGTGCCCTACATACCCTTGTATGATGGGTGAAATATCAAGAGCCTCTTTATTATGGCAGAGAGGAAGGTGATCTCTTTTTCAGGTCCTGGGAAGCCCTTCTGATCACTGAATAAAGCTTTCCATGGGGTCAGAAGTTGGTGAGGCAGCAGAATCCCAAAGTTAGCAAACAACCATACCCATGATTGTTCAGCTCTCTTGGTAATTCATTGCTGAGGTCTTTTGTATGTAAACTCTGTGCGCATCTCACTTAAGAGCCCAAAGTCCAGATAAGCTGCCCTGCTTGGGCTGTGTTTCACATTTATATGCAAGTAAAGAACAGAGTCAGCATTGGAAGATTCATTCTGGTTACGAATTTGGAACATGTAGGTCTGTTTCAGGCACAGCTGTTTACCTGCTAAGTGGTCTTGGGTAAGTCGTTTAGCTTCTTTGTGCCATAGTTTTCCTATTGGGATAAGGTGAAAATGAAATGATTTGCTGTGTGTAAAGCATTCCTTCCCCATTTTTTCCAAAGATAAAATGAGTTCACTATTCAAATTGAAGGTGGTGGTTGCAGCTTTTGGCACATAATAGGAATTCTCTGCTGTAATGTGCTCCTGAAGAAGGTTGTGATCTTGCTAGAGATGTGGCTGTAACATCACTTTCTTTGCAGTAGCTATTGAGGTGAATGAAAAGAGTAATCATTCTTTGTCAGTCTGTGAAAGCCTCTCTGTCCTTGGGCTTTTACTGATCACTCTGCCGGCTCTACCTGGCTTAACCTGTCATTCCAGTTCATCTCTCGAGTTTCAGCCTTGTCTTGTTTCAGGCAGTTGTCCCTATGCTCCCCTCCGACTGAGTCACGTGACCCTGCTAGGTGACCCAGAGCCCTCGTTCTTCTACCACTTGCAAGCATATCACACTTACATGATCACACGTCTTCCCCAACAGACCTGGTCAGCTTTCCAAAAAAGCCCAGTGAAGGAAGAGACAATGCATTCTTGCTCGCCATTCTATCCCAGGTTACAGCACATGCCCAGTAAAAAGTACAAATTTAAAAATAACCACAGATGAACAAGTGAATGAAAGTACATAACTTTCCCAAATTAATTAATGACAACTGATATGACTTCCAAGATCATGTGCTTTCTACTAATCCTCATTAGCTACTAACAAAATTGTTAGATTATACAAGGATGCCTGCCTTTTACCAATCAGCTCATGCCTATGAACAAAGCCACACTTATTGAATTCTATAATTGTTCTTGGGAAGTGTTTAAGCTCTATTTTGTTCTTAGGAGAAAAATTAAGAAGACCCTTCAGTTCAGTTTCGTTTTAACAAAATCAGTACCCTTAATATGAAGTTAGAATTATATTTATGCTTATTCCTGAGGGGACTGCAATTTAATGAAAGAATGTGACATGCTAATAAGTAGTGTTTGAACATTATAATGCTATAATGGAGGAAGACATGAAACCCATGTTGTTCATATGAAAACACTAATGAAAAGGATTTAAAGACTACAAAACTTTAAATAGACCATTATTGATATGAAGAAACTGAAGCAAGCATGAAACAGCTAGATAATCCAGGGAAGTTCCCACTGTCTTCCCTCTTAAGGCCGTTAGCCTGCATTCAGTATTTAGTCATAATGAAGTCAGGCAATCTTACAGATTTGAATTAGTCATGAAATATGTAAAAAAACATTTTGGAAGGGGGAAGAAATATTTTAAACAAATATGATTTGCAGTCTTTATGTTACTAGTTTTGTGAAACTATCCTAAGTTTTAGAACAGAATATATCACAGAAATATAAATGTTGGTTTGAGGAGCAGAATATATTTTGAACACAGTTCTTAAAATATGATAGTATCAAGTGTTCAATTGTGGCATCTGGTTTTAAATATAAGACTTGTGCAATTTGAATACACCTTTTGTGGTTTGTTAAACTCTGAAAGTGCTTACATTGTAAGGATTCTTCAGCAGCTGAAGTCTGAGCTTAGGTTGAGGTGGGCAGGGATTGGGTTAAGCTTTCACCCCTGCTTCCTACAGATCCTAAGGACTCACCCTTACTTAAAATTTTTTAACCACTTTAACCTTCTTTAGGAGGTAGTATAGCATATTAGAAAAAGTGTGGACTCTAGAATCAGACAGATCTGGGTTTAAATTTCAATTCTGATAGTTCCTAATTAAATTTGGCATCATATACTTATTTGATATTGGTCTCCATCCTTTCTCCATGTGAGGCTCTATATAAATGAGATAAAATATGTAAGTTTCCTTGTCATAATAACTTTAAAAATGTTAGCTACTTTCTAGTTGGAGGTTCACACAATTCCACTTATGCTGATAACTTCAATGAGTAAAAATGGGGGAAGTATGGATACATACAGAAGTGGGAGCTCTGGAGAAGTGGGAAGTATATGAGCACTCTAGAAGAAACAGCTGTTGCTCATCTCTGGCTGATTGTTATTTTTAAGTGGCAATTAATTAAAAAAAAAGTTTGAGTCTCTGCTGCCACTCAACACGGAGTAAAAAGGGACAAAACTCATCTACTTGAAACAACTAAAACCAAACAAACAACAAAACAAACTATGAAACAACATTTTTCAGGAAATTGGATCCCAATCAACAAAGAACAAGGGCCCCCCTGAAAGATTGTTGGTAAGCAGATGAGGTGAGCACGGTGATTACCAAAGTCTACTGTTTGAGGAGTTTCCAGCGAAGGATAGCCTGACAGTCTCTCTGACTCAAATCTGGGGGAGGCCAAGGTGGATAGAGCTCACAGAACACAATAGCACATGTCTCTGAACACATGGATGTTATTGTCATAATTTTGTTGTCAGAATTAATTAAAGTAATATAGATAAGATCACATAGCATCTACACTTAGTAGATGCTCTCTTCACTTATTTTTACTGGTTTAATTTTCTCTTAAATCCTTTTTGAATAGAACCTCTGCCACTCCTTATAATAAAGATTACTGAGCATACATTTCATATCAGGCATTGTTTTATGAACCCTATATATAATACTTTTTAAAAAATTTGAATACAGTATCAATTATTAAATATAAAAAATATATTTTCAAGTATAAGTGGCATAGACAGTCTACATACAATGTCTCATTGAATTAAATGAACAAATTCATGAATTATTTGACTGGTCTTTGTATAGAAAAGTCACATATTTTCACCTTGGTTTTCTCTACCACACCCAGAAGTCAGCATTCCATTTTCAGCATAAATATTTCCAGATGCATATTAATGATTCCACATTCTCATTTCCTCTCATGCTTTCAGATCTTTAAACAGGCTAAAAAGCATAATTTATAACCATACATTATAATTGGAAGACTTTTCTACCCAGGTTTTCTAACACACCCAGGGTGAATTGAGTTTTGAGTGGTACAATAGAATGGATTTGAGTTCTGGCTCCATCAGTAATTCACCAAGTCATCTGGACAAGCTGGGAAAGCTGCCCTTGTGAAACAAGGATGGTAGAATTCATGCAACGAGGCAGCTTTGAAAACTGTAAGATAATTCAGGTGAAGTGTTAGTATACAGTAACTATTTTTTAAATGTTAGATATTATATTTATTTATTTTTTTTTTTACTAACTCTCATAATACTGTCCTTCTTGCTGGTTGGTTTGTGAATTATGGTTTATTCAATTCATGCTGGCTGCTACAAAGTAAGTGTTAGACGTCTACGACTGTACCAAACTCTTGTTGGATACTTTTCCTGAGTTCAGGGTGGAAGTTTTCATGCCCTGCTTCCCTGTAGAAAGAATAGCATTTTTCCAGAGCCTTTGATTAAAAAATTAATCATGTTAAAATAGCCCAGTCCAAATTAAATGTAAGCAAGCACTATTTTATATTTGATAGTTACAGCAAATGCTGTGGGTTGAATATAAATTCAAAGGTATAATTAGTTATCCTTAACTAGTTCTTAATTGTACATTAAATTAATTTTTCAGTGAAAATATGTTTTTATTTTTCCAATTCTGAGCTACGATTCAGGGAGACATTTTCACCTCTCAGTTATCTATGCTTTTAGAGTCTAAAATACCTGCTGACTTATTAGCTTCACCTATTAGTATCTGCACAAGAGATTATGTCGGTCTGTAATTTTTATAAGAGCATGGTTGGAGTAGTTCTTGTAATTCTTTCCTAAACACAAGGATTTCTAATCCTTGGAAGACTCGAAGACCCAAATATGTTAAGGGTCTTTTTACATCATAAAGTGTTAAGTGCAAAATATATCTGCTGTAAAACATAGCATTGATTCAAGTTATTCAAATACACATTTCTGAAGATGCAAGTTTGACCTGATTTGGGTAAATGACTCAAGAAAACTTAATATTGGTATGAAGATTTCTGCTTCCAGTATGGCTAAGACACAGATGGGATAAAAGTAAATGAATAGACAAATATCACACAACAAAGAGCATAAGAAGGCCAGAATGAATAAATTAATAGCAGACAAAATAGACTTCAAAACAAAATGCATTACCAAACATAGTCAGTCACTTCATAATGATAAAAGTCAATTCACCAGGAAAATATAGGAATTATGAATGTGTATGCAATAAAAGAGCTTTAAATTAGATGAAGGAAAATTTAAGGGAGAATGAACATCTCTAGAATAGTATTTGCAGATTTTAACATCCAATCCTTAGCAATTGATACAATAATTAGAAAAAAGTAAAAACATAAAAAATGAGACTAACACTATGCATTCCCTTGAAATAATAGATATTTATAGAACACTCTATTTCACACCTAGCGAATACACATTCTTTCCTAGTGTTCATGTTATATTCACCACGATGAGCTATATTCTGGTCTACGTAATAAATACATGTTAAAGGATTTAAACCATAACTAATATGTTTTGTGACTACATTAGAATTGAACCAGAAATCAGTAACAATGAGATAGCTAGAGTATCATATTTTCAAATTAAATAACATACTCTAAATACTTAGATATAATTACAAATTTTTAAATAAATCCCTAGGGTCAAATAAAACCAGAAGAAATCATAGGGAAATTAGAAAAATTTGAGCCAAATAACAATAAAAACACAACATTTCAAAATGTGTGTGTTGCATCTAAAGCAATGCTTTGAGGAAAATGTATATGTTTAAATGCTTAAGTAGAAAAGCTGATCTAAAAATCAGTAACCTAAGATTCCAACTTAAGCAGATTGAAAAAAGAAGAGTATAGCAAACTTAAAGCAAGTGGAAGGAAGAATATAATAAATTAAGAAGAGGCATAAATTAAATAGAAACCAGAAAAACCAAGTAGAAAGCAATTTGTTATTTGAAAGCATCAACAAAATTGTTACATCTTTAGTTATTCTGATCAAGTAAATAGGAGAGAGAATATAAATTGCCTATAATAGAAATTAAATGCAAAGTCTAATATGTTAATTTTATGAATAACATGATGTCAGGAAATTAGACAATTTCGATGGAACAAAAGTATATTTTGAAAAATAAAACTTATCAAAAGTGACTCAAAATGAAACAAAAATATAGTTTGATATCTGTTAAAGGAATTGAACTTCTATCCAAACTCTTCCCACAATATAAACTCCAGGTTCTGATAATTTAATTGTAAATTATAACAAACATGTAACAATGATATAATATAAACCCTTTAAAAATTCTTTTAGAAAATGAGGAAGAAAGACATCTCAGCTTAATGAGGCAGGCATAGTGCCAATGTCATGACTGGACAAGGACATAATAAATATAATTCCTTTTACGAAAATAGGTGCAAAATGCTTGGCAAATTATTATCAAATCACTTTTAACAATACCTAATAATAATAATACATCATAATTACTGAAGTTGATCTCAATAATTGAAGGTTTATTTAACATTTACATTTATAATTTAAAAACCAATCAATGTAAGATATCATGTTGAAAGAATAAAAGGTAAAACAGGGATATTATTATCATAATAGTTCTAGACAAAGCATTTGTTACAATCCAATACTAGTTATGTTAAAAACTCTCCATGAATAAGATATATCATCCTCAATCTGATATATGGTATTTAGAAATATATTCTAGCTAAATCATGCTTAGTTGTTAAATATTGAACACTTTTTCTTAGGATCAGTAATATGACAAAGGTGTCCCCCTTCTTGCCACTTCTAGTAATTATTTTACTGGAGGTGCTAGGCATTGTAATCAGGCAAAAATCATAATAATAATAATCATCAAAAGTCCAGAAAGGAAGGAAGAAGTTATAACATACTGACTTGTAAATGACCTGGTTTTTTTAGAAAATTCTAATAACTGTATAAATTATTAAAACTAATGACTGAATTCAGCAAGGTTATAGGATACAAGACTAATATACAAAAACACTTTTTATGTTCTAGCACTGCGCTATTAGAAAATTAAAACAACACATTTATACTAGCATTAAAAACAAAATAGGAATAAATTTAACAAAAGGATTTGCAAGACTTCTACATTGAAAACTATGAAATATTGTGAAGGAAAATTAGAGAAGATATAAATAAATGGATATGAAGGCTCAATTTTGTTAAACTCTCAATTCTACCAAAATTTCAGAAAGCTTTTTGTGGGGAGAGTTACACATTGACAGATTAATTTTAAAATTTATATTGAAATGAAAAGCACCACGAATATCCAAATCAATCTTGAAAAAGATGAAAAAACTTGGGAAATTGACCCTACCAGATTTTAAGACTTACTGAAAGACTACAATAATCTACAGAGTGTGGTACTGGCATAGGGATAGACAGATCAAAAAAAGACGAGGAGTGCCCAGAAATAGAGCTACCCTTATAAGGTAATTAATTCTGGGGAAAGTATACCAAAGTAATCCAATGGGAAATGAAAATCTTTTAACAAGTAGTGCTAAAATCACTGGGTTTTGATGTAGGAAACAAAATGACATTAACATCCAATACCATATATAAGAATTAATCCAAAGGGATCACAGGCTTAAAGAGGTAGAAACATAAAACTTTTGGTGGAAAATAGACGATATATTTATAATTTGGGGGTTGGTATTTTTCACACACGTCAATGAAAATGATCACCACTAAAAAAAACCCTGATCAATTAGCCTTTACGGAAATAAAAAAAAAACTTTTGCTCATCAAAAAATACCATAAGGAAAATGAATGGCAAGCTCCAAACAGGAAAAATAATTTGCAAAACATATTTAACAAAGGATAGTGACCAAGATATATAAAAACCTCCACTCCTAGATATTTACTCAGGACAAATATGCATAAAAACAAACATTCATAAAAGACTGGTACAAGAATTCCTTTAACACCTTTATTCATTATAGCTTAATATTGGCAGCAGCCCTGGTAACCTTCAATGGCAAAATGGATAAACACACGCTGATTCTTAATTGAGCACTACTCATGAATAAAATTACTAATGCATTCAACAACGTGAGTAAATCTCAAAAACATTTTGCTGGGTGAATGAAGTCTTACACAAAAGATAAAATCCTCTATAATTCCATTTATATGAAATTCTAAAACACGAGACATTTAGACAGGATGAAACAATTTAGGATATTGTTCGTCTTTGGGAAAGGGTATGATGGTATATTTCATGTCTTGATAGGTGTTTGGGTTACCCAGGTGAAAACATTTGTCAATACTAACTGAATGTGCACTTAATTATACATTTTGCACGCAAATCTTACATTAAAAACTGTAAACAAATATTGAGCTCCAGTTAATAATATGCATCTTGAATTAGGGATAAAAGTGTTCATGTCTGCAATTAACTTTGAAATGTACTGAAACTTAGATGGATTAGTGGATAGAGGGATAGTAGATATAGATATCTAACAAATCAAGTAAATAAAATATTAATGGCAGAATCTAGGTGGTGGCTATATGGTACTTGTCATACATTTTTTCAACCATGGAATGTGTTTTAATGTTTTCTTTAAAAGTTTTGGGAAGAAACTCTTGTTGGTCTTTTGAATCTTAGCAACTTATAGCTCCAAACAAGAACATTAGTTCAAGTTCAGAAATATTTAGAAAAGAAATAAAATTGAATATTGTAAGCAATTCCAACTGGTTTACTCACCCTTAACAATTTTTGGTGTTATTCTGTTTCCTCTCCATATTCATTTCATTGATAGTTTGTAGCGTTTGCCAAAACCTCCTCTTGAAATTCTACTGCATGCTTCTTTTCCTTCCTCATACTTCATGTCATTCTTATTTCTTTTGCTGTCTCCTCTTCCTTCCCATCTCATTAAAAATATGTTTTTCATCAAGGTTCTGCCACTAGCTTTCTTTATTTACTCCATTAATATTTCTCAAAATTGGCCTTAGAACCACACTGGTTACTTTTTAAAAGTTCAGTCTCATGGACCCTCCAGGAGCTTCTGAATTAGATTCTCTGGGAGTCAGGTCCTGGAATCTATATAGTTAACAAACTCGACAGGTGATCTTTATACACCTTGTTAAAAGCTCCTGCTGCACAAGCGTGCCCTTGGCAAGCCCATCAACGTGCATGGCTACACCTGCCCCATCTGGCTCTGCTGTTTCATTTGGATGATTTGCTCTCTGCCTCTGTTTCCATGTTGATCCTTTTGTTTGGCCCTTTGTTTTTGTTTTTTTTAACCATGAGATTAACTTCCTCAAATAGTGCTTTAGTGGTGTCACCCACTTTCACAGCTCCTGCTTGACTTGACTAAGAAATGAGTTTAACACTCCCCATTTGAAGCACCACCTGACTGGCCCAAATCTATTTCTATAGTTGTAAGTGCTTCAGTTTCCTTTCCTTTTATACTCTGTATTTCAGAAACATTCAGCCACTTGCTTTTCCCATATGTGCCTTGCACATTTGTGATTAGTTCCCAAAGGAGGAAGCTTGGTTTTATCCATTCAGAATAGCTATAGTTTTCCAACTTGCAATAACAAAATAGTTTATAGCTATAAAACAATGTCATTATTATGTTCTGCAGGAAAACTTTATTTTTATATATCCAAAACTTTCTAATTTGTAACCCTCTTTTTCGCATCAATATAATTGTTTTTAGTTAGCGTAGTTTTCAAATAATGAGAACGTTCTCAGAAACAAAGCTATGGCAGAACCACTTGACTATAATGTGCATGAGGGCAGGAACAGTATGTACATGGATCACCACTGCACTCCCAGCACTAGCACAGTGCTGGAGACCACATAGGCTCTCCAATTGTGCTATTTGTAGCATACCTCCCAATATAATATATAAAAATGCATTATATTACCACATCACATAATTTTAAAACAATGTATTAGATTTATAAAGTTTTTGACATAAGATATTGTCTATAGCATGTTCTCAGTAAACATTAGCTCGTGTCTTTTTATAGCCAGAGGCATAGCGAGGCTCTTCCATCAGGGCAAACACATTTGTGAGTGGGGTCAGGCGGGAGTAGCCTAGTCCAAATGTCAGAGAGGATAAGAGCAAATGCAAAAGGTTTCATTCATTGGCTCCAGTCTTTCAGAGTCACTGCTTTCTTTAACTTTACATTAGTCTTAACAACCACCAGGTCAGTATCTTGCCTGAAAATTTCTGTTGAATGGTGACTGTGTTTGGAGGAAGACATATTCTCCTGGTTCCCCTCAAGCTAGATTGTGCCTATAACTAAACAAGGAGTATGTAAGAGCAGATATATACACCTTATTTCTATTATTCTTGGAATCCATGGAGATCAGGGATCAACTAGTAACATGGCAAGGAAAATGATGATGGCATAAAGATTTGCCTTGATTCTCCAGTTGCCAATAACTGAGAACATGCAGGCTCTCAATCAGGGTCTTTCTTTAAATGCACGCAGCTTAAGAGATGCCTATTAAAGCTCCTTGATAACTCCTGGCTTTAACAAGCACAGTTTCTGTAAACCAATACTAGTCAATTGCTGGCAGGTTGAAAATGCTGAGATTGGAGTTTTCAAAGGATTGCAAGAAAAACAGGGTTGACTTCATCCACCTGGTCTACCTTGCTTCATCTTCAATTCAATTCAAATCCATAAATATTTACTAAGCAGTTCTATGTGCAAAGCACTGGGTTGAATGTCAAGTATCCAAGGTAAGAGAAGTATCTGCCCTTAAGCGACTGGAGGAGCAGACTATACAGAGTTAATCATGCCACCAAATAGACTATGATAGGTTCAGCGATGATAGGATGATAACTTTCATTTCTGGAGTGCTTCCTACATGGCAGACATTTGTCTAGGTGTTTCATAGGGATTAAACACATACCATGCAATCATCACAAATCCCTGCAGAAAATGTCATCAATTACCTCATTTCGGTGATGGGGAAACTGAGGTATTGGGTAGTTAAATAACTTGATTGAACTCACATAGCTAACAAGTTTCAGAGCTTGAATTTCAACTCAACCATTTTATCTCTAAAGCCTAAATGCTGAGGGGCACAACAGAGTGATTAGCTCTAATAGAGGGTAGTAAATAAAAGTTTTGCAGTTGAAATGGCAGTTAGGTAAAAATTAAGAACACGCCATAGTTAGGATTTGGATCTCTAGATGACTATAGGGTCTATAGTTTTCTAGGAAAAGGGGCATGAAAGGCAGCAGGAATTTCCTGAGTAAAGTCATGGATCCACACAAGCAAATGCATGCACGCTGGATGTTTTCATTTGCTTCTCCAGATTCCATTTCTTTTTTTTTTTTTTTTTTTTTTTTTTTTTTTTTTGAGACGGAGTCTCGCTCTGCCGCCCAGGCTGGAGTGCAGTGGCCGGATCTCAGCTCACCGCAAGCTCCGCCTCCCGGGTTCACGCCATTCTCCTGCCTCAGCCTCCCGAGTAGCTGGGACTACAGGCGCCCGCCACCTCGCCTGGCTAGTTTTTTGTATTTTTTAGTAGAGACGGGGTTTCACCGTGTTCGCCAGGATGGTCTTGATCTCCTGACCTCGTGATCCACCCGTCTCGGCCTCCCAAAGTGCTGGGATTACAGGCTTGAGCCACCGCGCCCGGCCTCCAGATTCCATTTCTATTCTTCCCTTCCCTACTGTGCACTCTGGGAAGATGATTTTTCCAAACCTAGTTACTCAAGCTCCCTTGTCCTCTGATTTCCTGTTGTATTTGACCAATAGGGGGCACCAACAGGAAAGCAAAGGGTGAGAAGATAGTGCCTAGGTCTTATTTTTCCTGCTACTCCCTGGGGAACCAGGGTTTGGTGATGTCTGTGCTCCTGTGCTGAGGTCCAAAATTCTGATGGGCAGCTTCTTTCCCACAGCCACAACTCCTTCCAAGTTCTCTACCCATACTTCTGTCACTTGCCCATGCACCAAACTCTTCAGTTACCCATTTGAGTGTCCCTCTTTCCTGCTGTAGGTTGTCTGATAGAACATGCTCAGGGAACAGAGCATGGTTAGATATGCTCTTTGGAATGATAACTCTCGCCACCATAGTGTGAAGAACGGACAAGAAGCTTCCCAGTTCTGAGGCAGAGTGTAAGTTCATGCACCAAAAGGGTCAGATGAGAAAAATAGAGACCCGAACTAAGACAGAAGTAATGTGTAAGGTGAGAGGGGAGGGAAGGAAACTTCATCTATGGGATGTTGTGATGGCATGGATTTGTAAGTTTAGGAAGTGAGGGAAATCGAGGATGACTTTGTGCAGCTGGCCAGACAGCCTCAGAGCTGCAGAAGTTACAAACTGGGGCAGCCAACAGGAAGCCCAAAGAAAGGATCTTGCTGCTGAGAGAGTTTGGGCAAGACTGACACCCTGTTTTCCTTCATTTTCTTTATCTAGGGCATGGGGGTGGTACTGTTTTTACTTTCTCTTAGGATTTCTAGAGATTTTGCAGTTTTCAGCACTCTGACTTCTTAATGCAGCCTGAAAACAGCTTTGTGAAATGGGCAGGCCAGGTATTACCACATCGATTTCATAATTGAAAAAGTTGAGTTTTGAAGTGATAACATAACTACCTTCCCCATGACCGTACAGCCAATCAATCACAGTACTAGGATGAGAACAAGTAGTTCCAAGATTTTGCTTCTGCTGCCTCCTAGATTCCTGTTTCTCAGTGTTCTTAATAACCTCCCAGAAAATGTTGGGTTAAGAATGCTTTGTAATAGTGCAAGAGTTCTGCTACTAAGGTGCTAAATGCAACAGAGAGTGCCCTGCCCCCTTTCTACATCAAGATAGTACTCTTCAAGACCTATCTCAAATGTTCATTAGGTCTTGAAAGGGGCTAAATTCCAGAGAGTACTTAAGTCTCTGAATCTCTATTCACAAAAGGGACATCTGAGAATATACAGCTAACAACAACAAAAGCAGTAATAATAATACAAGTCAATCCATAATAGTAATGGAGATAACTCAGCTTTTAAGAATTCGCCATGAAGAGTGAATTAGATGAGGAGGAAAGAAAAATCATCTGCTCTGAGATTCAAGAACTCGCTAAAAGAAGCAGGTATTCCTAAAAGAATATCCACTTTTGTTAAAAGAGCTCTTTTAGAATCTTGTATCTAATATTGTAACATATCAAATTTGGGGGTAAGTGGTAGCATTGTTTTTATCAAATAGTTCTATGAAATTCACTCATTCATTGTTCATTCATTAATACAACAAACAAATAAAGCAAAAAATAATAGGGTGATGTGACAAAGAGAACCTAATATTCAGTGATAAAAGGCTTTAGTGATCAAAAAGTACAGCAACGTCAGGGAAAACAAATTTGAAGATGTTTCTGTAATGCAGAACTGTTATATGCTGGTATCCACTGTGACTCTTAAAGGAGTGAGAGCAATAGTCTACAATGGTTTCCAAACATATTTGTCCCTAGATCTCCTGTTTTATAGAATGTAGTTTAGGAGATGCTAAGCAGATACTCCTCTAGGTCTCTGGTGGCCAATTTTTTAGTGCATAATAGAAATGGAGGTTATATTTAATATTTGGTGAGCTATTCCTTTGTGTCAAGCAATGTGCTGGTATATTTGCACACATGATCATTATTAATTCTCATTAAGCTCTTTAAATTAGATGTTATTGGACCCAGTTTGCAGAGGAGAACACTTAGGCACTGGATAACTAATTGGTACAAGGTCACATAACTATTAAATTGAAACAACAGAAACAGAATGATGTTTTCTCTGTAAAGTCCTCACTGTTGCTGGGACATCAGAGTTATTGCATCAAAGCAGAGCTGGAGCTTTGATTTCATTCTTGTATAATTTTCTCAAAAATGTAGATGCCAAAACATTTCATATGCCAGCTCTCCTCGCCCTACCCTTTATCCTCCAGGTTTCACTCAACTCGAATATAATCAATTAGAGAGACATCCTGAAGCCCAACACTCTTTTGGACTTCCCTCTTTACCTGTCCACCCCTAGGCTAAGGATCCTTGAGAACAGTGACCACAACATATTATTGAAATCCTAATGTTAACTTCAGTGGTTGGTCCTGTTGGCAGAATGAATGCGCAGATTTGTAGGTCGAACCACAGGGTCAGATGTTGTTCTTTGCATCCACACAAACTGCCTCTGCTGCCCTTTACAGATTAGTCTCACTGTGTTTTCTTTTTTTTTTCTTTATTATTATACTTTAAGTTCTAGGGTACATGTGCATAACATGCAGGTTTGTTACATATGTATACTTGTGCCATGTTGGTGTGCTGTGTGCTGCACCCATCAACTCATCAGCACCCATCAACTCGTCATTTACATCAGGTTTAACTCCCAGTGCAATCCCTCCCCCCTCCCCCCTCCCCATGATAGGCCCCGTGTGTGATGTTCCCCTTCCCGAGTCCAAGTGATCTCATTGTTCAGTTCCCACCTATGAGTGAGAACATGCGGTGTTTGGTTTTCTGTTCTTGAGATAGTTTGCTGAGAATGATGGTTTCCAGCTGCATCCATGTCCTACAAAGGACACAAACTCATCCTTTTTTATGGCTGCATAGTATTCCATGGTGTATATGTGCCACATTTTCTTAATTCAGTCTGTCACTGATGGACATTTGGGTTGATTCCAAGTCTTTGCTATTGTGAATAGTGCTGCAATAAATATACGTGTGCATATGTCTTTATAGCAGCATGATTTATAATCCTTTGGGTATATACCCAGTAATGGGATGGCTGGGTCATATGGTACTTCTAGTTCTAGATCCTCGAGGAATCACCATACCGTTTTCCATAATGGTTGAACTAGTTTACAGTCCCACCAACAGTGTAAAAGTGTTTCTATTTCTCCACATCCGCTCCAGCACCTGTTGTTTCCTGACATTTTTTTTTTTTTTTTTTGGAGACGGAGTCTCGCTCTGTCCTCCAGGCTGGAGTGCAGTGGCACGATCTCAGCTCACTGCAAGCTCCGCCTCCCAGGATCACGCCATTCTCCTGCCTCAGCTTCCTGAGTAGCTGGGACTACAGGCGCCCGCCACCGCGCCCGGCTAATTTTTTTTTTTTTTTTTGTATTTTTAGTGGAGACGAGGTTTCACCGTGGTCTCGATCTCCTGACCTTGTGATCCGCCCACCTCAGCCTCCCAAAGTGCTGGGATTACAGGCGTGAGCCACCACGCCCGGCCTTTGTTTCCTGACTTTTTAATGATTATCATTCTAACTGGTGTGAGATGGTATCTCATTGTGGTTTTGATTTGCATTTCTCTGATGGCCAGTGATGATGAGCATTTTTTCATGTGTCTGTTGGCTGTATAAATGTCTTCTTTTGAGAAACGTCTGTTCATATCCTGTGCCCACTTTTTGATGGATGCTCATGGATAGGAAGAATCAATATCGTGAAAATGGCCATACTGCCCAAGGTAATTTATAGATTCAATGCCATCCCCATCAAGCTACCAATGACTTTCTTCACAGAATTGGAAAAAACTGCTTTAAAGTTCATGTGGAACCAAAAAAGAGCCCACATTGCCAAGACAATCCTAAGTCAAAAGAACAAAGCTGGAGGCATCACGCTACATGACTTCAAATTATACTACAAGGCTACAGTAACCAAAACAGCATGGTACTGGTACCAAAACAGAGATATAGACCAATGGAACAAAACGGAGTCCTCAGAAATAATACCACACATCTACAGCCATCTGATCTTTGACAAACCTGAGAAAAACAAGAAATGGGGAAAGGATTCCCTATTTAATAAATGGTGCTGGGAAAATTGGCTAGCCATAAGTAGAAAGCTGAAACTGGATCCTTTCCTTACTCCTTGTACAAAAATTAATTCAAGATGGATTAGAGACTTAAATGTTAGACCTAATACCATAAAAACTCTAGAAGAAAACCCAGGTAATACCATTCAGGACATAGGCATGGGCAAGGACTTCATGTCTAAAACACCAAAAGCAATAGCAACAAAAGCCAAAATTGACAAATGGGATCTAATTAAACTAAAGAGCTTCTGCACAGCAAAAGAAACTACCATCAGAGTGAACAGGCAACCTACAGAATGGGAGAAAATTTTTGCAATCTACTCATCTGACAAAGGGCTAATATCCAGAACTTACAAAGAACTCAAACAAATTCACTGTGTTTTCTTAAGAGTTCAAGAATGGTTTGTTATTCACTTCCTTATGGTGACCACTTCTAGAGCAAGAGAGCTTTATTATTTCTATCCTCTCAGTTCTGAATAAGACATAAACATGACTTCAATTTGATTCAATTCAATTCCAAGTCCATCTAATCTAATCCAATATAATTTGGTATAGTCTAATATCACCTTGCATTGTTATTTGAATCCATGGTAATCTCCCCAAAAGCAAAGATTTTATAATTGTTGTTTCCTCAGCTCTGAGCACAGTGCATGGCACTTAATAGGCCCCAGTGTTGTTGAATGAATGAGTAAATGTATTAATAAGTGAATATATAATGTGCTTAGGTAAAGAGTAAGCACTGAAGTAAAGCAAAACAAAACAAAACAAAACAAATTCCTGGATCTGCCAGTTACTAGCTGTATGACCTTGGGTGAGACAGTCACATTCTCTGAGCTTCGGTTTCTTCATCTCTAAAGTGTGGAAAATGGTACTACCTACTACAGAGAGTGATTACTTGGATAAAATGAGATAATGCAGGGAAAGTGCTTAGCATGGTGCCTGACACATAGAGGTTAGATTTTGTTGTTTTTATTGATATGGTTGGTACAGATTATATTTGAATGGAAGAATAAGTGTATGAACCAATGAGTGAATATTTGTTCAGTACCTGGATGCAGTGCCACTGGCAGCCATGGACTTCAGGATTAATGCCGGCCAGTGCTGGTGTTACCTTCCTGTCCTAGCTCCATACACTAATGTGTCTGAGGGAGTTGTCTGAGACTCAGACACATAAACAGGCTCACTCATGCGCCTTGAGTTCAGAGTGAAGAACAGCCTAATAAGTTATTGTTTTAAAAGATATATAAAAGTATATCTATGTCTTTCTTTAGTATTCATAATAGTTGTGATGTTTTGCACAGTTTAAGATATTGTGGCTGATATCCATAGGAAACGAATCCTAATAAGGTGTGTGGGATAAAACTTGTAGGGTTTTATTACTGTTGTTGCCTGTTTTTTATTTTGTACAGGACAACTGGCCACCTATAGGCCATTGTTTTCTTGTCCTACAAGTGCTCAGCTTAGAGTTCCAGGAAGAAACTAACATTGGCTCTTAGGATTTATATTCCAAATATTGATTTCTATTGATCAAAATGAAGCCCAATAATGAATGCGTTTGCACCATTTTCGACATTACAATTAGAGATGGCAAATATGATTACATTTTACAGTGCTTTGTATTCAACAGGTGTTGAACTAATGTGTAATGATTTGATATTAATCAAGGCTTGATTTTTCATGTATAAATACACGCATGCTACCTTGTGTTGGTTACTTCTCTTTTAATATAAATCTACCTTCTCTATTAATTCCGATTTCTCTGCTGACAAATTGGGTATAGTAACATTTAACTCTATGGGTTGTCATGAAAATAAAGAGCTATTTCTATTTATTTAGAGCTTATATAGTACCACGATGCTTTACAAATATTAACCCAATTTGCCCAGCAATTTTCTGAGGCAGATACTATTTTTATCCCCACTTTATGGATGAGAAAATTGAGTTGAAGTTATTTACCAACTGACCCTAGTTCACATATTTACCTAGGGTAAAGAAACTAGCAAAGTTCTTAGTGGATACTGGAACAATTGTAAGTTACTATGCTCTTCCTATGCCCGTGGCTGATGTCTTAAAGCCCATAATTTCATGTGGCTGTAGCCTCACCTTAAAAGAACAAGAATATAAGTGCCATCTAGATGCAGGAGAATCAACAAAGCCCACGTATTTGTTCTGATTAAAACACTATTTCTTGGATTAACTCAGCAGCTCCTCAATTTGAAAGCTCATGATGGGTTTGACTGAAGCAGTTATAAGTAAACAAACTCTTTTTCCTGCTTGGTGCTGCCCATCTCAAAAGCCCAGAAAGCAGCAGGGACCCAGGAGAATAAAGTTCAGGGAGGTTAATAATGGTGACCAAGACTTGAACTCATGTCTGTCTGGCTACAAACCTCATAGCCTTTCCATTAAAGCACAATAAATTATGAAAGGGGACATAATTTATGTCATAATTTCATAAATTATGAAAGGGGTCATTTAGTGACTTTCAATTCTACAACACATGGGATTTCTACAATTCCATCTTGACTAACAGTGTGAACCTACTTGTTCCAGATTTTGCTATAGATGCTAAGGACACAAAGAGGAATGAGATATAGTCCTCTAGAAATAATTTTTTTTTTAAAGTTACACTCCAGTGGGGGGCAGAGACTGTCAGTCTTTATCTTTTTCAGCCCTCCCCACTCTTTAGCACTGAAAATATTTACACAGCTGACTCAGCTAAGGATAGCCTGGACTGGTAGAAAGGGAAGACCTCCGTGTCTCCAGCAGGTGGGTTCTGGCATTAGTCTGGCTGCTGTAACCTGATTTCCCCATGTCTAAAGTAATCCTAAGCATTCCTGTATCCAAAAAGTGAACTCAGTTCCACTTATTTTTATTTCTTCACTTTTCATTCAGTTTATGCTTCCTGAATGCACCTCAAGTCTCAAAGTGGAGCTAGAGCCCTACCCAGAGCTCCTAACTCACATAACTCAGGCCAGTCCCTCTTCTCGATCATGGACTGCTTTCTAGACCTTCAATTGTCAGCTCAGCATTAGACCACTCTAGGTATATCATGGAGACTGACAAAATTCCTACCATACTGGACTACAAATACCATCCTGCATTTGTTTTCTATTACTGCATAACAATTTACCACAAACTTAGGGGATTAAAACACATTTATTATCTCAGTTTCTATGAGTTAAGATTTTGGAAGATTTTTAGCTGGACGCTCTACTCAGGGACTCATAGGCTAAAATCAAGGTGTTGGCCAGTTGCTTCCACATTTAGAAGCTCTACTAGAAAAAGGTTCATTTCCAGGCTTACTTAAGTGGTTAGCAGAATTTATTTCCTTGCAATTGCAGGACTGAAGTCCTCACTCTCTTAGTAGCTATCACTCAGCCCCTAGGAGCCATTCTCATGGCCTTGTGGGCTCCTTCAACCCAGCAATGTAGGAGCCCCACCCTGAATATCCAATTTCTTTTATTATTCCAATCTCTCTGACATCCCCTTCTGTGGCCAGAGAAATCACCCTGCTTTTAAAGGGCTCATGTGATTAGGTCAGGCCCACCCGGTAATATCTTTATTTTATAGATGACTATGCCATGTAACAAAACCCAATCATGAGAGTAAAATTCATCACACTCATCCAGAGAGTTATGCTGGGCATGTACAGTGGGGGTTTGGGGGTTGATGTCATGAGAGCCCTCCTAGAGTTCTGCCCCCACACACCTCCATCTACAGATCCTAACTGCCATGTCCTACTCACCAGTTAAACCCTTCAAAGAATGGTGCCAAACCTCATTAAGGCCAAATTTGTGATCCTTGCCACCTACTCTTGGAACCTGAGATTTGGGCAGGTGGCTCCTACTGGGAAGTCAGCTTCCAGAATCACTCAGATCCTTTAATATAATGCAGATCATCCCCAGTTTCTTCCTCTTTCCTGAAGTTGCCTCACAGCTGAGCCGGCATAGGCAATGACAGTCTGGTAAATACAGAACAGTGTGACAAAGGCTACCTGACTTATATAAAGGTAAGGCCTTGGATAGATACAGTGCAGCAAACCGGATTCTGCCTGATAAAAGAGGAGTCAGGTGGGAGAAGTGTTGGCAGAAGAGTGATAGTTGTCAAGAACTTGTTTTAAAGGATTAGGATTTTATTAGGGGACAGGAAGAGCAGCAATGGAAGAGTTGGGGAAGCCCCAAAGCATAGAAAACAGTAGTGAAGGGCTAGTCTAGAATGAATGGAAGGGGGTGTTTGGATTGCAGATGCAGTGATCAGAAGGAAGTTAAGCAGTGGGCTTATACATTGTGTTTAGGCTGGAATTTACCCTTCAAGTGAAATATAGTCATTAAAAGTTCTCAAGTAGGGGAATGACATGATCAGATGTGTTTTGAGAGTAATCATCCCGTGGACTAGGTGGGTTGATTTAAGATGGGACCATTTAGGCCAATAGAAGAGTAGTGGTTGGAAAAACTGGAGAAGGGAATAATGGTTAAAATACTCATTTTGGAGGTAAAATTGAGACAGATCATGAAGGCTATGAGTATGGAAGCTCAGACAATGCTGCTAACCTACTGCACAATTTCATATGCCATATCACATAAATCATTTAATATTCTTCTCTAAGCTTTGCATCTGTCTGTCTGCTTTCCTTAATAATCTACATAAACCTCAATGCTTTTCTCTGTTAAGTGTCAGATACAATTTTTCACTCAGGCTGGACTCATTTCCACATGGATTTACAGCAAGGTGAACACTTTTGTTCTTTTCATGAACCCAGCATTATGACCTTTCCTCTCACTCCTAAGATCTCCCAGGATGTTTTAAGCAACCTCGAATGTGTCACTGATTTCAGACATCTTTTTACAAGCTCTCCAATGGGGTTATTGTTTAAGAAGTATCTGCTCATGGTTTAGTGACTCTTATCTAGCCCTGTGTCATAAAAATGACGTTGATATTTATCAAAAACTTACGAGTTGGAAATATAATCTCGGGTAATAGAATCCAAAAGAATGTTTACCTTTTGGAGGTTACTGACCACAAAGAGACAGAAGAAAGCCTTCTGAAGTGCCAGAAATGTTCTATATATTTAAATTTTGTGATAGTTATATGGTTTTTATTGTGCAAAAATTTATCAAGCTATGCATTTAAGATCTGGGCACTTTCCTATATATGAATTATGCCTAAATAAAAACAATATAGTAAAGAAATAAAAAAAAAAACCATGTGCCTTTCCCAAAACTTATGTATAATTCTTACAAGGTGGGTTTTATAATCTCCATTATTAAAAAAATTGAGGTTCAAGTTTATGTGACTTCTCTAAAGTCACATGGACAGCCAGAGACAGAGACAGAATACAACTGAAGTTGCTTTTTTTCCACAAAGTCTGTATTCTTTCAATGACAAGACCAAGGGTTTTCAAGATTTACTTCTGCCTTGATTTTTTTTCTCCCTGGAATACAATGACCTCTGGTCATGTATATATCCCTCCAAGGTGCATGTTAGATTTACTGTATTCTGATATGGGTGGCTTAATGAGGTCACACCCCCTTGCACAGGGGCAAAGTATTGTCTTTATATTAGCTATCCCAGGGAAAAGAAACCTCTCATATAGGAACCAGGAATGAGGAGTAAGGTCTTAGCCTGTCAATAATGGACAGCCCTGCTTCTTGCAGTGTTCATCTTTTAGGATGAACACTCCTCAGAGGTAGAAGAGGGCAGCTTCTGGCAGAAGAGGTTGGGAAGACCATGTCACAGAAGTCACAGTGTGCAAATCATTATACTGTATTTCATAAATGAGACTATCTAGCTTATTTTCTCTTTATATTCTCTAGGTAATGCTTCTCCAAGTGTAGTAAAATCTTATCTATCACAATTATTTTTTAAAAACACAGATTCCTGGGCCTCCCTTCAGACTTAAATAATCAGAATATCTGGAACCAGAATCATTTTAACAAGTTCCCTCAGGTGTTTCTTTTGAAGCACACTAGGTGTAAAAATCACTATCTAGAATTCAGGAAAGTGATTTGAGACATGCCATGTTACACAGTGACTCTATCTTAAAAAAGGGTTATCTCCCCTCTGAGTTCAAATGGAGTTGACTACAGTCAGAAACCCCTGAGAGAAACAATAGAGGTTCTTTGAGGTCAGACTCCTAAACTCATCATGAAGATTCTTCAACCTGTACCAACCTTAAAGATCTGGATTTTTCTTCTTCTTTGGAGATACACAATGTAAAATTCATCGTTTTGCAAGGCTTAGTTTTGGGCAAACACAATGTCATGTAGCTACGTACAGTCAAGATATAGAATAGTTTTATCACCCCCTAAATTCCCTTGTATCCTTTTGTAATCTACCTGTATCCCCACCTGCCTTCCCTGGCAACCATTGATCTGATTTCTGTCTGTTTAGTTTTGCATTTTCCAGAATAATGATTCTCTGTGTAAATGTAATCATATAGCATTTTGAGTCTAGCCTCTCTCGCTTTCTTAAGATAATACATTTGTTAATCCAGAATCCATGTTGCTGTGTGTTTCAGTTGTTCATTCCCTGTTATTGCTGAATAATGTTCCATTATATTGATGTAACAGTTTGTGTGATAAAAGAGGAATTGTCCTGGTTCAGGTATTTGAGGCAGGGGATAGTGGGTTAGGCAGTGACAAGGGTGTGTGATTAAGGTCCCACAGTTTGAATGTGACTGTATGACATGGAACTGCCACTGTATTGCTACCCTGTGACACTGTGAATGGAGAGTAATCCTTAGACATCTATAAGCTAAGGGCAAGTTTTACGAAAATGGATATAGAGTGTCAAGATAGACTATAAAGCTCCGTCTAATGATTATGACTACTTTTCTTATTTCCATCCACAACTAAGTTTGAAGAGAGTGGTAAAGGAACACTATGTGTCTGTTTTTTTTAATTACAGGTTGCCTCATTATAGAAGGGAGGAAGTAAAAAACACCAAAAATGTAGTATAAGAACAAGGACCTGTCACTTTCCATCTATGAAGCTTAGGTCAGCTCTGCCACATGTTGGAGTCCCAGTTTGCCTCATTTGGTTTTTTGTTGTTGTTGTTCTGCTTAGCTTTCCTAGGACATAAAGATTCAGGTGAGGGAACAATGGTCAGATTCTGTGAAAACTCTGAATTGATTTGCACATGTTAATTGCTTTTTTAGGCATTTGTACATATGTTGTATCTTCACTACAAATCTATGCAACTCAAATGTTGTACCTCTCCCACAGTGCTTCCAATAAAGACAGGAACTCAACCTTCAAAGGAATGGAAGAAAAAAAATCTATGTAACATTAAATTTACATTTAAGCAGTTAAATTTGAAAGTCATATTGAAGTAAATATTTTCCTAAATAATTTCAGGAATAAAAAGTAAGCATTTTGATTCTGGTGAGTTTGGACAAGTTATACATTTTCTTCTTTTGCTTAAAACTTTCTTATTTGGTATTCATTCTAAAAACCACAAAGTTAAATTGTTAATTATAAAGTAAAAGATAAACTCAAAACCAACTTACAATGTCAGTATAAAATCTCTTTGTTATAATTAAAGTTTACATATTACACTTTTAATTTGGTAGAGTCAAATGCCCTAGTGTGTTAAATATCAAATCTTCTAGAATCCTGATGTGTGTGAAATACATTTAACCCCTTTTAAAGATTACACAGACCACGTTGGAGTCACAATGTTTCTTGGTGAAATAATCGTTACAAGATAGTTGCAAGTTTAGAATGCATAGCATATACACAGAGGGCCTTTTACATTCATTGAGGGCATACTATGAAGGGTTTATCTGGAATTCACTCTGTGGGTAATAAGCATTGATAAAACAAGACATCTGCTGGCTGGGCATGGTCACTCATTCCTGTAATCCCAGTACTTTGGGAGGCTGAGGTGGGAGGATCACTTGAACAAAGGAGGTTGAGGCTGCAGTAAACCAGAATTGTGCCACTGCACTCCAGCCTGGGCAACAGAGTGACACCCTGTCTCAAACCAACCAACCAACCAACCAACCAACCAACAACTTAAAAAAAAAAAAAAAAGAACTCTGCCTTCAAGGGACTCACAGTCTGATGGTGTGTGTGCATGTATGGTAGTTTCTGGAGGGAGACAAATAAATGAAAGGATAATTATGATTATACAACATAATATTCTGTATGATACATATAGACACAATTATACGAGAATATAGAAGATTGAATATTAAACCTTCAATGGTTGTGAGAAAAATGACCTGGTAAAGCCTCCTTTAGAAGCTAATAATATGCAGGTTAACTTTTAAATATTAAGTAGCAACTAGGTGAACTACAACAACAAGAGGAGTGATTTCTTGGCAGACTGCCTGAGTTAAAGACCTTGACTCTGCTACTCACTAGATAAATCACCCTGGGCAAGGTGCTTATTCTCTCTTCTCTTTGTCCCAGTTTCCTATAAAACTACCCCACAGTATAGTCTTCGTGTTTCAATGAGGTAACATTTGTGAAACATCTTGTGTATAGTACATACCATTTAAAAATTTTAAATAAACAAATAAATAGGCTGAGGGATCTGCATGTAGGGACATCTGAGTGAAGGAGAGGAGACTGTATTTGACACCATGCTTCGGTTCTTTTTTGCAAGAGGATAAGATGTGAGGAGAGAAGTTGCAAGCTATGGGGTGGAGAGTTAAATTGTAGGGACACTTGTAAACCCTTCCAAGTGGGGTAGGTTTTACCCTGAGGCTAACAAGAAGTAACCAAAGGCTTTTCAGTCAGGTAGTGACCTGTAAAGGCAAGAATCAAGGAACCCAGTGAAGATTCCTTGTGATATTACCACTGATAAATGCTGGTGGCCTGAACTGGAGTGGTGAAATATTAAGGAGAAAGAATCAACAAATCTTTATGACAGGAATTAAACATGACTCCCGAGGGTCTGTTTTTGTGTCTCCAGGGTTAGAGGAGCCATTCACTGGAGATGAGAAGGGAAAGGAGGAGGAGGAGGATCAAGACGTGGCTACAGTGGATGTTGTGGATTGGACCTAGCCTGTCTGGGAAGTCTGGGACACCCAGGGGGCAACTGCTAACTCAAGGCCTGAATGGATGGTGTCCCTCCAGTCTTTCCAAGAGCAGAGGAGAGATGATGAGCTGTTGGCTGTCTTTGATTTGGGTATGTGAACCTGAGGACTGACTATGAAAGTTGTGTCCTGTTCAGGGAGTAAGCCCAAAGCTGGATGGAGCTCAACACAGAGCAGCAGAGTGGGATGTAGCCATGAAAAGTGGGGCTAAGGAATAAGGAAAAATGAGGATCCTGGAGGGTCTGTGAAACTATCAGTGCCTGCCACATTCGCAGGTCCCTCCTGAAGATGCCAGCCCCATGAGGTTCTTTCAGAGGAGTCACTGTGGTTTGGGATGTGGATCTCAAGCAAAAATGAGCAGACCACCTGTCCTAGATTGATTAGACCCGGGTCTGATGCATGAGCCAATGGTGTGCAACCTGGAAATGTGGAGGTCACTGCTGTCCCCCATCCCTACCACCATCCCTACACAGCTTTGAACAAAAAAGGTCACTGAGAAGACCTGGTATTAGATAGAGGCATATGTGTCCACTCATGCCCTCTCTTAGGGACAAATAGACAGTGCCCACAGATAGGGTATTTGGAACCATGGTGAGTTTCTAGGGGTCCAGAGTGTTTTTCCAGCAGTGAACGAGAAGACATTGTTTTGCTTCATGCACCCTTGTAGGCATCCCATCAATATCAGTAGTACCCACTTTTGTTAGAGGAGGAAACTGAGGTTCAATATGTAACAAGATTACAAAAGCCACAAAACAATTCACTGTGTAACTAGCACTCATAGTCTGAGGCTAAATTGCATATTTTCCTTCTATTCTAAACTACCTTGCCAATACTTTGATAAATATAATTTAATCAGCAGTCCATGATAAGTTTTATTAAAATGTCAAGAGGCTTACCAGTCAGAATGAAAATGCAGGATAAAACACATATTTGTAGGTTTTACTAAACCCCACACTGTTGGAATATAATTCCTACTATTCAACAAATCCAGGCTCACTCATCTCTATTCTATTGTGCTAAGACCACAAAACTATAGGAGGAATAATGTTTTCCTTTTTCTCTGTTCAAGCTTTGAGCTTAAAACTGGACACAGCATGCCACTTTTGCTACGAAAGCCAGGGAATTTGATAGCTACCACACAGATGCATTTTGCTTTATCTAAGAATATCCCCTGAGTTGGGAACAACTGGCTACCCTCTGCACTAAAAGTTTATTTGCCTGTTTTTACTTTTCTGAAAAACCACAAATCATAATAAAGAGTTTTTATTTTTATTTATTTATTTTTTTAGTGGAACCACAATAACTTCTAATCTCTGGTAAGAACACATGAAAGAGAAGCCAGACAGACTGAAATTGGTTCCTGTGTTATTCTGCTTTATCCTGCACGGAAGCTTTTAGGAGGTGAAAGTTGGCATTATTAGAGGCCTCAAAGGCACACCAGTTGCCAGGATGTACATCAAGGAACAAAGTGAAATCTTTCCTGAATAAGTGATTATCAAATTACAGACCTGTCACCAGAGCTTCCTGGGAAGGGTCAGCACCTTTCCTTGTTCCCAGCAGACAAAGAATGTGTGACAGGCAGATCGATACTCCAGTTAACTAAACAGCTGGCTAATCACAGAACTGACAGCATACAAAGGTAGGTTTGAAGACAATGAAATAAAAGTGCCTTTTTATAGATTTTTTTTGGTGTATTCAACAGCTTGGTGAATTCTACTTTTTTTACAATTTTATTTTCTTCATTTTTCTTTTTTTCCCCCACCAGATGAGGCTGATAGTGATTCTAAGCTCAAATTTAAAAGAAGCGGGGATGCACCTCCCAGCTAATGATGTTTGTATGGGGTGTGATTAGTTATGAATAAGGGGTAGCACAGCTGGGGAGGGAGGCTGACTGATTGATCAGCCTCCTGTGGATAATGGAGGGTGCCCAAATCAATTGTTATTAACTAATTACTCTTCTCCTTTTGTCAGGATAAATTGGTTCATCCAAAGTGTTTTCTAAGTGTGTCAGGTGAATTGCATTAAAAAGGATAAACAGCACTCTTTTTTGTATACTCTGACGAAAATCTTAACAGCTTAATTGTTGTTCTGCTGATTGGAGAGGCAGTGCTATGTAGTAATTAAGGGAAAGGTCTGAGTTGCTCTGATTGAAAGTCTTCTCTGTCACTTTCTAGTGCTGGGGCTGGAGCAAGCTACTTAACTCCTCTGTGACACAGTTTCCTTATCCGCAAAATGAGGATGACAATTGCGTTGGTGTGACAACTTAAAAATTATCATATAGATTTTTAAAGGTAAAAAATAAAAACAGTCATGTAAGGTGCTAGGCATGGTGACTGGCACATCGTAAGATTGTAAACCTGCAATAATACACTGTTCAACATTTCTTCCTTCCTTTTTCTTCCAGTGACACGGGAGAGCCACATAAACATATAGGCTGCATCTATTTAATATAAAATATACAGATTCTCCAAAAATTATTTAATCAGTAATATCAATAATATCACCTTCCCTCTATAAAGTGTTTAATGGTTTTGAATCACTTTCCTATCCACCAGCATTTTTAATTGTCACAACATTCTGCAAAAGAAATAAGTTTGGGATTTCTGTTACAGAAGAAGAAACTGAAGCTGAGAGAGGTTTTGTAACTTGTCAGTGTATTCAGCCATAAGTCATAAATTCAGATCAGTAAACTGGGTAAAACATTCAGATGCTGTAATCATATCTCAGTTTAAATATTTGCTTCACCACTTCTTAGCTGTGTGACAATGGGCAACTTGCTTAACTTCTCTGAGCATCACTCACCTCATCTACAAAACAGGAATACCAATCAATGCCTATCTTACAGGGTTGTGGTGAGAAGTAATGAAATTAAGTAAGGCGTGTAAAGAAAACAGTACTTAGCATTCAGTGCATGTTAGTTGCTAAGTGCTCAGTATTATTATTGTGGTTGTAATCATTATTACCATCATTTTCATTATTATTAACTAGCAAAGTGCCAGCAGGAGCACTCTTTATAATTATTTTCATAAAACTTGTCATCTTTCTACTTGATCGTCCCCTCTTGCTCTTTCTTTTACTACCCCCTCCTCCTCTTCTTTAGCCACATATCAAATGCCATCAGCATATGGGATATACAGTGTGAGTAACAGTTTTGTTAAAGAGGAACATTTTGACATTTTTGGCCACTGTTATTCAACCTCTTATGAATCTGCCCTCTTGAGCATGTCTCCTTGTGCCTTAGGCTGACAAAGTGGAGTTTCTCCATCTGCAAAGGAACTCATAGACCTGACCCATAACCACTGCCTCCTGAGATGCCATCTCTCCTAATCTTTCTTTTTTTTCTTTGGAAACCTACCTGTTAGGTAGAAAGAATCTAACTCTTAACATCATTTGTGCAGCAGATATTTATTGAATCCCCATCACATGGTAGGCCCTGCTTCTTTCAATTTCATGCCCCAGAATAAGTTCACATGCGGAAGTGGGCTCTCCTAACCAGAACAGACATAGGTAAAATCAGGTCCCCTAGTGTTTTATGGGACACATACCTACATGCATGCATGTACACATGAATAACAAGAATATATAGAGACCTTTTTAAAAAAGAATACACACACACACACACACACACACACAATGAAAGTGATTTAGAGGCAACGCTGTTCCCCTGCATGGTGAGCAGGATGGGGAAAGGCAGCCCTGGCACCCCAGAGGGCCCTGCCAATGAACCCAGCTTCTTCAGCCTGCCCTTTTTCTGTGCTTCTTGCTAGTGATCCTGCCTCCGTGCCTTTGTATAGGCTGAAACTTCCACTTGGGAAGCCCTCCCTACCCCCATGGCACCTGCCATCAACCTAGCAAACATCCCCCCTAGCTTTCATCACCATCTCAACATTCCAGTTGTCCTGGAAACATGTCCATTCTGTTTCTCTCAGCTCCTGCCACAAAACTAACCCTGCCCTCCCCTCTACCAGCACAAACTCTCAGTGGACACTTCTGCTTCAACTCTCTCTCACACTGGACTCTGAGCTCCTGGAAAGAAGGGACTTTAATATTCGGATCTTTACCCTAGTAAGTGATTGAGAACAAATGAATGAGAGGATGGAAGGAAGAGATAAAGGAGAGAAGAGAAAGGAAGATGGAGAAAGAAAAGGGACCTACAACTGTAGCTTATGAGATATTGCTTAAATGATGCCATGTCATGCCCGAATAACATTGAGTGAAGCTTGAATCCCCTTGACTATAGCAAAGAGTGAAATAACTCAAAGTTATTGTAGTGTAAAGACCACATTGCTGTGTCTGGGGAGAAAAGAAGAAATATTCATGTGACAGAGACTGATTTGTTCTGCTCATGGAAGTAAGGAGATAGAAGATATTCTGCGTGGCAGCCTGACAAAGCCTGCCCTTTTCTGCAGAAATGACATTGTTTCCAGAGGAGCATTCATCCATGGTGAAAAGGGTTAGGGGACCTGCGCTGGTCATCATGCTGTCCTTGTCTTGTAATATCAGAGACTGGCTACAGCTAGGGCTACCAAAGGCACAAATTAAGAATTTCCTCAAAGATCACTTAGTTACAGACACTCACTTTGCAGAAGCAATCACTGAAAACCAGAAAAGGTAAATGATTTGCTCAAGGTCACACTGCTGGTTAGTAACAGAAAAGGATTTTTACCCTATGCCTCATTGTGCCTTCTTCAGCAATAAGAAAGGAACCTAAACACCTATTCATTAATTATGTATGAAAAGTTATTGGTATTTTATTATACTCAGGTATTTTACTCTAAGAAACATAAAACCATTAAAGCAACATTGACTGTATGACTCTGTGTAAGGCATTGGATTATAAAAACATATTTGTACGTACGCAAGAATACAAGTTTCAGAGCCAGACAGGCTTTGTTTTATATTCTTGACTTTTCCACTGTTCCTCAGTGATTTGAGGCAACTTAGTTGAGCCTTGATTTCCTTCCTTAGTGCTGTACCCTTTCCCAAATGTGTGTTTGGAGTGAATAAATATAAAAGGGTTGGGGCTCGGGTTGATCAAGCCAATGTGACATTCAAGACACAGAGCAGCTCTCACGGGCTCCAGAGGAATTTAGAATCTAGTCTAGAGTAGGTAAACAGAAAAATCTATGGCCGGGTGCAATGGCTCATACTGTAATATCAGCACTTAGGGAGGACAAGTTGGGAGAATCACTTGAGGCCAGGAGTTTGTAATTAGCCTGGAAAACATAGTGAGACCTTGATAGGAAAGGAAAGGAAAGGAAAAAGGAAAGGAAAAAGAAAGGAAAAGAAAAGGAAAAGAGGCAAAAAGGAAAAGGAAAAAGGAAGGAAAAAGGGAAGGGAAGGAAGGAAGGAAGGGAAGGGAAGGGAAGGGAAGGGAAGGATAGGATCCCTGAGAAACCTGTGATCAAACAATGGTCTGAACCACGAAAGTGAAGCCCCATCCAAGGAGGTCGTATCTACCTGCACTGGAATAACAGTGGGGTGGTTCCTGTACGCTTATTTAGTGCCAAAGCATCTTGAATATCAAAACTTACAGTGCATCTAGAATATCAATAAGAAGGTGTGTGTAAATAAGAATAGATTTTAGTGTATATTAATAGAGTGAAGAACAATGAAGATGATTTTTTCAATAGATGCAGGAAAAAAATTGGACAATATTCATCTTTTTATGATAAAAACTCTCAACAAATTAAGTAAAGAAAAAATGTTCCTTGACACAATTAAGGCCATATATCACCAGCCCTTCATACTCAACAATGAAAAGTTGAAAGCTTTTCCTTCAGTATCAGGAACAAGACCAGGATTCTTACTCTCACCATTTCTATTCAATATAGTATTAGAAATCCTTGCCAGAGAAATTAGTTAAGAAAAATAAAGAGAAAGTATTCAAATAGGAAAGGAAGAAGTAAAACTGTCTCTCTTTGATGAGGAAATAATCATACATTATAAAAACCCTAAAGACATCAGCAAAACACTGCAAGAACTGATAAGCAAATTCAGTAAAGTTGCAGGATATAAAATCAACTTACAAAATCAGATGTGTTTCTCTATGCTAACAATGAACTCTCCAAAAAAGGAATTAAGAAAACAATCTTGGCCCAGCATGGTGGCTCACACCTGTAATCCCAACATTTTGGGAGGCTGAGGTGGGTAGATCACCTGAGGTCAGGAGTTCAAGACCCACCTGGCCAACATGGTGAAACCTCGTCTCTACTAAAACTTCAAAAATTAGCTGGGCGTGTTGGCAAGTGCCTGTAATCACAGCTACTCAGGAGGCTGAGGCATGAGAATTCCTTGAACGTGGAGGTTGTAGTGAGCAGAGATCGCACCACTGCACTCCAGCCTGGGTGACAGAGTGACACTCTTCCCCCCCCCCCGAGAAAAGATTCCCCCCCCAAAATGAAAACAATCCCATTAATAATAGCATAAAAATACTCAGGAGTAAATTTAACCAAGGAGTTGAATAATTTGTACACTGAAAACTATAAAACATCAATGAAAAAAAATGAAGAAGATGTAAATAAATGGAAAGATATCCCACGTTCAAGAACTGGAAGATTGAATATTGTTAAAATGTCCATACTACCCAAAGTGATCTACACATTCAATGTGATTCTTATCAAAATTGCAATCATAGAAAATTCTAAAATTTATATGGAACCACAAAAGGCCCCACAAAACCATAGCAATCTTGAGCAAAGTGAACAAAGCTATATGCATCACACTAGCTGATTTCAAAATATATCACAAAGCTATAATAATCAAAACAGCATGATACTGGCATGCAAACTGACACATTGACACTTCTTCCTGCTTTAACTCTTTCCCACACTGAACTCTGAGCTCCTGGGAAGCAGGGACTTTAATATTTGGACCTTTACCCTAGCAAATATTTCAGAACAAATGAACGAGAGGGTGGAAGGAAGAGATAAAGGAGAGAAGAGAAAAGAAGATGGAGAAAAAGGGACAAGGAAGAAAAGGGACTTACAACTGTAGCTTATGAGATGTTGCTTAAATGATGCATGACACTAGCTGATTTCAAAATATATTACAAAGCTATAATAATCAAAATTGCATGATACCAGCATATAGGCACTACAGGTGTACACCAAGCTAAAGTTATTCTTGTAGAAACAAGGTCTCACTATATTGCCCAGGCTGGTCTCAAACTCCTGGGCCCAAGGAATCCTCCTGTGTCACCCTCTAGTGCTGGGATTATAGGTGTGAGCCACTGTGCCCAGTCTCTTAACCAATTTTAAGTGTATGATTTAGTAATGTTAGGTATATTCATGTTGCTGTGTAACCAGTCTCCAGAACTCTTTAATTTTGCAAACTGAAACTTTCTGTCCATTAAAAAACTCCCTATTCTCTCTTCCCCTAGCCCCAGACAACCACCACTCTACTCTTGATAGGAAATATGAATTTGACTATTCTAGATAGCTCATATAGGTGGAGTCATACAGTATTTGTTTCTTTATGACCAGTTTATTTCACTTAGTATAGTGCCCTCAGAATTTATTCATATTGTAGCATATGTCAGAATTTTCTTCCGTTCTAAGGCTGAAAACCAGCCTATTGTACATAAATATGGTGTTTTGCTTATCCATTCATCCATGGATGAACAGTAGGGTTGATTCTACCATTTGGTTATTGTGAATACTACTGCTGTGAACATGGGTGTATGGAATGATTTAACTTTAACACATAAATGAGATTTAGAATTATTTTTCTCATAACTCTCAGAAGCTTATATCAGCTACCTTTTAAGCCCAGAGGTGTAGCTCAGAAAACCTACCTTCCAGGGATACTGGGAAGATTAAGGGAAATAGCTGAGGGAGAGTAACACACACATAGTAGGTGCTCCATATACTTACCATCCCCTTTCCTTCCCTTCTTTCCCCTTATAACTTGCCCCATTCTTGGTGCAGATTGCTGGGGAGTACGCAAGTCCCATGGTTGCCTACAGTGCATCAAGTATTCTGAAAATGATTAGACTGCAGATTCTGCCTCCTGTATAGTCAAAACATTTAAAATACCATTAAACCTCTGCTTTCCCAGCTCTGTGGGTTTCTGCAACCTACAGCTCACAAAATTTTTGTGTCTGCAGGGGTTCATAATATACTCTAGGCTTGATGCAGTGTTGCACATGTTTCTACGATGTGATTATGGGGAAGGATGTGATGCAGCTCGCCTTTTATTTTGAGATGGAAATTTTGCATGACATTTATCTCTCCCCTTCATTATGTACTTCGGTTCCCTGTGATCATTTTTCATGGGGATGAAAGGGTCTGTGAGAGTTCTGTCATCTATTTTATTTAGATTTTTGATTTTTAGATTTTCGTCCCACAGTCAACCAGTATAGCAGGAAAATATAAGTTCCTTTGTGGCAAGTGGCAAAGAGGAGAGAAGGGAAAAGGGGGGGCATTTATTAGCAGACACCATTTGTGGAGCCCCCACCATGTCCTGAGAATGGGGTGGGAGCTTTACCTCCATGATCTCTAACCTGCCAATGCTGCTTGAGAATTAGAGGTCAAATGACCTGATTAATGATAAGTGGTGCTTAGGAAGTATTACAGCCAAGATTTGAACCCAGGCCTGACTAGATCCTAGGTCTGTGCTTAGGTCACTGCACAGCAATTATGCAGCTATTGAAAGCCAGGTGCTACCTAGGTCCAGGAAATGTAGAGATGGTGACTCTGGTGTGTGAGGTTTGCATTCCAGGCAAGACTATCCTCTTCCATTACATACGACTACATAACCAGGCAGAAGTGACTTCCATGAGGTAAAGTGTTCTGAGAGTGTAAAGAAGGGCACAATCACATCCTTTACTCTTTTTAGAAAACTTTTTATATGGACCTGATGAATATGCAGGAAGAAGGGAATTCTGGTTGTGGGTGGGGGAGTGTGATCAAAAACACAGAAGTGAGAACTTTTCAAGTGGGATAGTTGAGACTGAAGATACAAAGTTTGTTTTTTGTAAGCACTAGGGTAAGGACTCAGCTTTTGGACTCTTCCCTTGTGCTGTGCTGCATCTAAAACATGTAATGGTTTGGGCCTCTGGATTTAATGCAGATGCTGCAGCCACCAGGGATGAAGTTAGGCATTTTGCCCTGGCTGGCTGCTCTCTAAGGTAGGTACCATGTGACTGGCAGGGAGCAGCAATTCAGGATAAAAGAAAAATGAAATAGGGAGGAGGAATGCCTGTTTCCAGTAGGTCCTTCCAAAGAAATCCTCAGTAGCACTTTAGACACATGATCATGCCTAGAACTCTGATGGCCTCCTCTGTGTATGGGATTGAGTTCAAGCTGCCTTTACAACTACTTTCTTCAGGCTCATTTCTTGCCTCCATACAAGGTGGAGGAAGGCCCCGGATGGATGATCCCATCCTCTCTCCAACCTTTGTACCTGGATGAAACACCTTTTTTCCACGTGCATCCATTCTTTCTCTCCTTCTGCACAGGAGCATCTCTAATTGATTTGTTAAGACCAACTGGAAAATTTCTTCCTCAGTAATACATTCCTCCACTTAGCCAGAGATAACTGCTCCCTCCAAGTGCTCCCATATCCTGTTATCTTTGTGAAAATTCTTTGAATATGATATCATAATTATCTGTGTCCAAGTTTGCCTGCTCCACTGGTGCTGTGTACCTCCAGGGCATAGGAGGACTTGACGGAACAAATGAATGAATGGGTAAGGGAGCAATAGAATGAATGGCTGATTTCTCCATCATCATAGACTGCTGCAAGATCTGCACCAGTGGGCAAATTAGCACAAGAGGGAATGAGAGTGGGAGTGAGGAAATGATGAAGAGCATTTACAGCGGTCTGGGCATTTGTCACCTAACCAATACCCTGTAAATACAGGCAAACATGGAACAGATATAGATAGGGGCACCTTCCTGAGGCAGGTGCTGTGGAATCCAGGGGGTGACAGGTGGAACACAGGCAGCTTCTCCAGGATAAATTCAACTGGCCTAAAAAAAAAAAAAACACCTAAAAGAGGATTAAACTGTTAAAAGACAGTGTATGCCTGTACACTTCTGTTGCTGAGGTTTTTAGTAGCTACCTGGTAGAAATCTCTGGTATACATATTATTTCCCATTTTCAATTTCATGGAGTACATCATTTTCCAAAGCAGTGTCCCCTGTCTAGTAATATCTAGTCAGCCAGCCACATCCCTCCGCTGAGCTGCATAGATAAATCACATCTCTGCACATTGCAGTAAAGGCAGCTTACTGGGGTAGGAAAACGACTCTCTGGGTTTTGCAGAGATCTGAGTGCAAATCCAAATTGGACCATTTACTAGTTAGGGAATCTTGGACAATTTCTTTTAAAGTCTCTTTTTCTATGCACATCTCATCATCTGTAAAGTACAGAGGACCCCCCCGCCCCAGCCATCTCTGTGGTGAGGACTGAAGAGCTTAGTAGGCAATCCCTAGTTACCAGTCTCCTGCTAGCCCCCTGCCCTCCTTTCTTGAGAGACAGCTGAGTGGGGTGGAGCCAGCAGAGAAGGCAGACTGGGGGAACAGGACTTGAATTGCAGTTTTATAATTTTGGAAAGCTCTCATAACTTTTAAAAAGGGGTTGCATATTTCTCATTTGTTTTTTCAAACACTTGTGATGCAGGCCTCTGGGGTGGGATATTAAAGCATGAGCATCAACAATCTCAGACTTGGAACCTCCATGCTGTGACTTCCTTAGGCATCCTGCATGCCCCTGTCTTCCCTTTTCATTTGTTTCCTTGAATTTCATTCATTTATTCATCTATTCTTTCATTCCTCTACTCATTAGTTAATGAATGCCACTCAGTTGTTTATTTTTTCCTTTATTTATTAAACATATAATGAATACCTCCTTTGAGGTAGGCATTGTGATAGACCCATGGGATACAGATATAATCCCAATGTTCAAGGGGCTCATTTTCCACCAGATGTGCATTGATAAACTAAGGCACATATGCGCGCACACACACACAGTGATAAAGTGTCGAGTGCTGCAACAGAAGTATGAACAGGGAATTGTGATAGCATAGAGTGGTATGTGATTAAACCATCTCTGATTAAACACTGCATGGGTCAAGGAGGAGGTGCAGTTTCATTTTCCGTAACCAGTATTAGCTGGTCCCTTAGAAGAGCTCTTGGCTGATGACATCACTTAGTTATGCAATCATAAGACTGGCGTCTCCTCAGGTCTCAGGAACTCTGACTTAGTATCACGTTTATGTAATCGAGATGAGCATCTACATGTGGAAAATGAAAGCTATAATCTTGGAGTGAATATAGGAGGCCCCCACAGTACTAGCAGGGAATCCAGCAAATTATAACAGTAGGGGTCTAACCAGACAAACAGAAACCACTTCCAGTCTTTATGATAGACAGAATTTAATGTGGAGGATTTGTTATGCAGATGGGCGTGTAGCTAAAGAGTCAGGCAGATGATTGTGGGATGATCCAGAGATCAGAAATAGCAGGGAAAGTTATGAAGAAAATAAGAAGTGTTATCTGATCCAAGAGCCTGAGGCAAAGAGGAAGGGAGAGAAACAGCCTGACTGCTCCTTTCACTTTCTTCTAATCTCCTCCCAGTGCCTTCTATCGGCTGAAGCCAGTTAGAAGCCAGATGACAGAGAGACCCGGGAATTCCTTAGTCCCCTAGTCAGCCCCTCCACCTTGCAATTCAGAGGAGGGGAAATGGTGAGAATGTGATGGAGGGTGAAGAATCCCAAGATGGGTTCACAAGGACATTCATCCTTATGGCACTGGGCAATCTCAGGCTGTGCAAAACCAGCTGCCAGAAGCCATGACAGGTGAGTTCTTTCTTTTTTTTTACCCCAGAGATGTGGTCTTGTTCCATTGCCTAGGCTGGAATATAGTGGCACAATCATAGCTCACTGCAGCCTCAAACTCCTGTGCACAAATGAACCTTCCACCTCAGCCTCCTGAATAGATAGAACGACAAGTGGGTGCCACCATGTTCAGCTAATTATTATTCTTTCTCTTCCTCTTCTTCTTCTTCTTCTTCTTTTTTTTTTTTTTTTAAAGAATTGGGGTCTTACTATGTTTCCCAGGTTGGTCTCCAATTCCTGGGCTCTAGTGATCCTCCCACCTTGGCCTCCTAAACTGCTGGGATTTACAGGCATGAGCCACCGTGCCCAGCCTGGTTATCTTTCTTGATTTTTTTTTTTTTTTTTGAGATGGGGTCTCACTCTTGTTGCCCAGGCTAGAGTGCAATAGTGCAATCCCAGCTCATTGCAACCTCCACCTCCCAGGTTCAAGCAATTCTCCTGCCTCAGCCTCCCGAGTAGCTGGGATTACAGGTGCCCACCACCACGCCCAACTAATTTCTGTATGTTTGGTAGAGATGGAGTTTCACCATGTTGGCCAGGCTGTTCTCAAACTCCTAACCTCAGGTGATCTGCCTGCTTTGGCCCCCTAAAGTGCTGGGATTACAGGCGTGAGCCACTGCGCCTGGCCCTTTCTTGATTTTTATACACTTCAAAGTTCTTGAACAATTCATAGCAGAGACATGGAATACCAGAATAGTACTCAAGAGATGATATCAGACTTCCCGTCAAGAAGGCATATATGTGATTGTTCAATTAATTAACAAAGTAAACTGGATTTAAATATAACAGAAACCAAAATTGGGAATGAGATCATATAAGTTACATGATAATATAGTAATAATTATACATACTAAGATTGAGCTCTTTCTATGGGCCAAGTACTGTATTAAATACTTTACATAAATTAGGTAACTTAATACTCCTTACAGTCCTGTGAGGGTATATATTATTAGCTCATTGTACATAAAAAGTAACTGAAGTTTAGTGACTTGTGGAAGGTTATCTAATTAACAAATAGCAAAGATAGGGTTCTAACTCAAATCCCTTGGAATCCAAAATATATATTCTTAATCACTATGGTATATGTCTACAAAGGAACAAAAGTATCCTTCATATCACAGTCAGAATGTAGCTCTCTGGTTCCACCTTAAGGGACAGTGAGCATCCCGTGCCACGTGGTGGAGAAAAGGCTGCATATTACTAATGCAATGTGACATCCCAGAAATCAGTATTAGGGCCTTGATCAAAATATATTTGCATCATGTATGGCAGCAATAGTCTTAGCTTCTGTAATTAGATAATCTGGCACTAGTCTTGCTCTCCCCACTGTTGGAGACAGAAGTTTGGTCCTGGGGAATGTGGCAGGGGGAAATGGGCTGAAACCAAGCAGAAGAGAGTTTGAGCTGATTATCTTGCAAAATATGTCCAAGCTCTGAGCCATTACAGGATGAGAGTACCCCTAGGGATTGTGCAGAAGAGAAGCCCCATTGCCTTCAGCTCCTCTGAGTAAGTGCTGTGTAAACACAAAGTATCCAGATGATGGCTATGACAGTGTCCCATCAGTTAAAGATTAGTGAGGGCTCCCATGAACTGGGGACCCAGAACCACTGCAGAGACAGATGGAGATGATTCAAGGTAACAACAACTTCCAATGCAACACCACTACATTATCTCCCTGAGTTTCAAATGTTTCCACAAAAGAAGCAGAACAGATATTATTATCTACATTTTCTAAGTGAGGAAACTGAGGCTCAGAAAACGGGTGATTCACTGAAAATTATACATGCTATCAGTAGAAGAGCTGGAATTAGTCTTGAGCTACAGGTTCAGAACCTTATTGCATTGTGCTATATTGAGGAGATATAGTTATGCTTTAATGTTCTTTTTATGCCTATCTGGGTTTTGGTCTGTTAAAATGACAAACCTTTAAACAATTCCTCTAACACAAATATTCTAAACACAAATCAAAGTTTCTGTAGCATCAGTGTCTGACTTAACTTCAAATAATGAGATTATTCCAGAGAAGAGCCACTCATCCCTAAGGCAGATCCATGTAACATCAGGCAGAGTGGTGTAGAATGCAGCAAAGGGGCTTGTACCTCACTCACCACGAGCCATTCACAGGATCCAGGCCATACATAAATTCCCAGCCTCTAACGGACATTTGCGATATAAGTGTGGATTCTTGGGAAACTACGGCCACCTTTGTATCTCCCATAAACATCATTGGACCACTTTATGGTCTTGAGTCCTTTTGAAAGATCTTTAATGGGAGGCTCTGTGCTCCTGAATAGGGCCTTGCCACTCTGGAGCAGTCAGAAAAGACTTCATGCAGAAGTTGCTGCTTCAAATGAGGTGTGAAAGTGTAGGGGTTCCTCAGGAATACTGGGGATGGCTTAGTCCAACATTGGCATTTTTCAGATACAATTCACTTCAACTCAACAAACACTTATCAAATGTGTGTTTGTCAATGTTCTCAGGAAATTCTGACCCAGAGAAGTCAACATATTTTTACAATCACCTGATATGCTCATAGCAGAGCCAGGTTTGCAAGACATGTCTCCTGACCCTTAGGGGACACACACTTCCTGATATATCCCTCCGGGCCTCCTCACTTCCTTGGAGCAAAACAGCACTGAAGGACCTTAATCACTGTGTTTTCCTTGCTGTTAATGCTAGTTGTGAAAATGCCTGACACTGAGATCTGTCCTATTTCATGTGCAGGTAGAGTAGTGATTAATGATCTACATTATCATCATTGAGACTGTCCAAAAATTAGCTGAATGAATTTGTTAGATCTGACTATCATTTTGAGAGTCACAATTTTATTTGACATGAATGAATACTGAAATAGCTATTTAACCTCAGGCAAGGCTAGTCTATCTAATCTTGATGCTGTAGTAGGCTGGTTCCTTCAACCAAGAACCCAGCAGGAGGGTGTGCCGAGTCATCAGCAGCACTTCCAAATTGGAGCACCCGTTTGTTGCATGCCTCTTTGCATATGTCACCACATGTAGTGCTCACAAAAAATGAGAATTGTTATGTTTGTTTTACGTAGGAGAAAGCTGGAGCATAGAAATGTTTTTAAGTAAATTGTTAAAGGTTACACAGCTAGTTAAGTACAGGAGGTGCAATTCATACCAGGCTTGTCCAATTCCAAACCTCCTGTTGTTTTGCCAGAGAAAGAAAGTTTTGAAAGAAAAGAAATTTTAAAAAGAAGAATTTCAGATTTGGAAGGAACTTTATGTTGTAGCTATATTGGGGGTGGTCATGGGGCCTTGTGAGCCTTAAATCACAGAGGGTGTCAGAGAAACCAGAGAAGATGGAGTTGAGATGGAGGAGGATTGGGACCAGGAAATCAAACAGGCTCTAGTGTCTTGCTGTTAAGGGTCAGGACCAAGGGCAGTTTATGTGATCGCTGTCATCAACGTCACAGTGAGGCATGACTTTGTATTCATCTCACTGCAAAACTTAAGAAGGCTTTGAATATTATGCTCAGTTATGGAGAATTGTGGATCAATAGGATCTTTTATACTTTGCTGGTGAGAATGTAAATTGGTATAACCACTTTGGAAAATAATTTGGTATTACTTCACAACATTTGATATTCATGATCTCACCCCTAGATATACCCAAGGAAAAATATTTTTATATGTGTAAGAGAAGACATGTCCAATAACGTTCACAGTGGTACTGTCTATAGTAGCAAAAAAAATTGTATATGACCCAAATACCATCCCCATGTCATAGGATAAATAAAATATGGTATATTAATTCAATGGGATATAGTGGAATATTATACAATAGTCAAGTGAATAACTTATGATTACGTACAATATAGTAAGAGCTATTAGTATGGGGGAGGACCACATGTGTAGATACAGGATTTCCATTATGTAGGTTGCTGTAGTAATGGCTCTAAGGTGTCCATACCTCTGTGTATCCACACCCTTGATATTCTCCCACACTGGCTATGGGCTTGCAAAATGACTTGCTTTGACCAAGGGGTAAGAGCAAACATGATAGACACTGACTTGGAATGTGCTTGTACATCGAGCTAGCTCTCTCTTGCTGTTCCTAGGAACACTACAGTCATTATCATGTGAACACACTTGAGCTAGCCTGGTAGAAAAACCTGGCGCCACCACCTCTGTAACCCCAGCTGACTATTAACCAATAGTCCACAACAACTTCCAGACAACTGTGAACAAGGCTATCTCAGACTATCCAGCCAAACCTGCCCAGATCAGAGGAATGACCCAGGTGAACCCAGGTGAATTGCCAGCCCACAAAATCATGAACCAGTAAATCATTGTTACTTGAAGCCACTGAGTTTTGAATGATTTATTATGTGGCAAAACGCAACCAATTTCATTTTTACTTAGGGCAGCAATGTATTTTATAATAAACAAACAAACAAGTGAGAACCTTGTATAAACCAACGATGAACATATATTTTGAAACAAGGAATATAATTAATCCAATTATATGCACCTGAAGCTCATTTAAAAATAAGGAATAACAACAAAAGCACAAACTCATCTTTTAGCCTGATGATTACATCAAGCTGCAAAACAATCTCCCCCATTTAGAGTTTTTTGCTCCTTGTGGCAGATTGCTGATTGTCAACCCTTCCTCCAGCCCGCAGTTAATTCCATAACTAACTCCTTACTAATAAGACATAAGAGGAAGTGATGTGTACAGGATCCAAGTCATTTCAGCAAAAGAATCTTGTCCTGGACTCTTTTCTCCCTTTTCCTTCCCATTTTCTGGCAATGGCAAGAACTGGAAAATCTTGTACACCAGTTTTGGGGAAAGGACACCTGCCCTGTTAGCTTGGGACCCTGGTGGATTTGTGGACACAGAACTGGATGCTACTTGAGTTGTTACATGACAGGAAAATCAATTTATCTGTCAGAAACACTATAATTTGTGTATCTTTGTTACAGTGCCTTCAATTTTTGCTCTAACAAACTCTTCCATATCAATCCCTACAATATGCTACAGTGATGTTTCTGATAAAAAATTCTTTTACCAAATGGGTATGCCTGTATTGCTTTTGCTCATTGTAAAAACTTCAAACCAAACAGAAACATATGAAAAGGATATAATTTCTGAGGATGTTGAATGATTTGAATGTTATCATTCCGTATTTTTAATGCATCTAAAATTACATGTGGTTAGACTGCTAAAATTGTACTCTTCATATTTTTCTGTAATCTGCCTTCTCTATTTAATGACATACTACAGATATCTTTCCATGTCATCACAAGATCTATACAATAGTCCACCCAATGGATATAACATACTGTATTTTAAAACCCTCCTATGCAATTATTTTCAACTTTCCACGTTTTTGTAAAAAATAATTAGAAACATTCTTACATCAACTTTCTTGTGCACTTGTTCAAGCTATTTCCTTAAGTTTTAGAAGAAAAATTTCTGGACAAAGGGGAACTTCATACGTACAATATACATCTTATCTGGTGAAATGTTTTAAATATTTCCCACTCTCTGAAAATAAAGTCTGGACCCAATGGTCTGGCATATTCCAGCAGTGCTGTTCTTCACTATGCTCTCACTGACCTTTCTAACCTTACTTTCCACTCCCTAGAGCACTCTGTATTTGAGCCATATTGATTATAGATTTTTGTTGAAGATATCCAATTATTTCAGAAGTTTGCTCTACTCATGTTACTCCTTCTGTATTTAGTTATTTTACATTTGTCTGTTCCATACGAGAAACACACACATGCACACACTCACACACACCTACTTTATATGTTGATCTAACTTCTTTCTGTTCTTAAAAACAGAGCCCAATATTACCTATTCTAGGAAACCTTTCATTATGGTTATTGTTAGCCTATCACATCTCCCTCCTCTTTGCTTCTATAGTAATTTTACCTACTTTTATCATAGCACTTATCACATCCTGCTTTGCTATTTATTGTGTTTGTTTATTTGCTCGTCTAGACAATGTCATCCTGAGAGAAGAATGTGCTTGTCTTTGAATTCTCCTTCTCGGAATGGTAGCTGGCACCTAGCGGTCATTCATGGGAATGCACATACACTTTGCTTTTCCCCAGGCATTCTGGGTCATGTTGTCATCAGGATCTATTTTAGGTTTCTCTAAATAATATTTCATATTTTGGAGTCTCATTGGTTCTATTCCTATCACCCTAAACCACTTTCTTGGGGTAGACAGACTGAGGTGGTCCCATGCTCCCCTCTTCTAGATATTCAGGTCTTTGTATGATCCTCTCCCCTTGAGTGAACAGAATCTGTGAATTGCTCCTAACCAATAGAACATTAAAAATATTATGAAATATTGCTCCCTTGACTAAGTTATATCATGTAAAACTCTCTCATGACAGACTCACTTGCAATTCTGCTAACAACCTGAGTAGGCTTGAAGCAGATTCTTCACTATTCAAGTCTGTGAATAACAATGAAGCCTGGCTAACAGCTTGAATTTAGTCTTGTAGGTCCCTGAGCAGAGGTCACAGTTAAGCTGTTCCTGTAGTCCTGATCCATAACTATGAGATAATAAATGTATAATGTTTTAAGCTGCTCATTTCATAGCAAACTGTTGCATGGTATAGAAAATACTGGGCTTCCAATAGAAATATCTGAGATTTAAATAAATCCAGACATCAAAACTATAATCCTTCCCAGTAAGTGACATGATTGGAGTCATAGATTAAAAGCAGAAAATATAAAATTAGGTGGCATTGATATACTGAGAACCTCAAGGAAAAGTAAAAATCTGTCAACACACAACAGTCTAGAATGTATGTGCTTTCCAATGTCTGTCTGCTGGTCTACAATCCTAATGATAATGGGCACTTTCTTCCACATGCATTGATAACTGAAACTCGACTCCTACTTGCATATGTGGGAAGCATTTGCATGTAAAGGGAAAAGGTCCAGTGTTAGAACATTCAGCCTGTAGTGAGGCATAGGCATGAAGATAGGAGTGAAGAAGGCTAGTAAGAATTGGATTTCAATAATTTAACAGAATTAAGGAATCATTACTAACGTACCATAAAGTTATAAAAGGACCATAAGGATATATAGTTTCTTCCTGAATTAGGCTGTTATATTAATAATAAAATCCATACTTCATTGGTGTTAGCCAAAATGTTGTCAAAGATTGAGTGCTTATGCCATGGTCATGGCAAGGCTGCCAATTAGGTTTCATCATGTATGCCAATGATAATTGATTAATATTGACAGCTTGTATTGAATTAGGCTTCACAAGCAAGTAAGTTGTAGCTAACCAGCAATGTCTACCATTAGCAAGGGAGAGTGGTAGGGAGGTATGCATCCCCTCCCCTAGGCAGCTGATGAAATTGTGGACTTTGTATTAAAATACATGGAGTTTGAGTCCTGACAATTATATTCACCAACTTGGTGATTTGGGTCATGTCACTTAACTTCTCTGAGCCTTACTTCTCCAAATAGTTAACCATCTTGAGGAGTCAGAGAATCATTAAGAGAGTCTATGGAACAGTATCCAGCAGAGTGTCAGGCCCCTATTTGATGTTTTTTTAAAAAAAATTTTACTCATAATTGCCAAACTTGGAAGCAACCAAGATGTCCTTCAGTAGATGAATGGATACATAGACTGTGGTAGATACAGAAAACAGAATTCATTCACAATTCACTAATAAAAATGAGCTATTAAGTCATGAAAAGACATAAAGGAACCTTAAATGCCTATTATTAAGTGGAAAGAGCCAATCTGAAAAGGTTACATACTGTTTATTTCACCGGTATGACACTCGGGAAGAAGCAAATCTCTGGAGACAGTACAAAGATCAGTGGCTGGCAGGGATTAAGAGGGAGGGAGGGATGAATAGGCAGGGCACAGAGGATTTTTAGAGCAATGAAACTATTCTGTACAATATTACCATGGCACCATGGCACACACATGCCATCATATATTTGTCAAAACCCATAGAATGTACAAGACCAGGAGTGAACCCTAGTAAACTATGGACCTCAGGTGGTAACAATGTCTCAATGTAGGTCCATTGACTGTAACAAATGTATTTCTGTGGTGCAGGGCATCAATAGAGGAAGAGGCTATGTACAACTGTTGTTAGGTGATATATGGGAAATCACTGTACCTTCTGCTCAGTTTTGCTGTGAACCTAAAAATTCTCTAAAAGTAAAGTTTACTAATTTTTAGAAAGTCAAATCATTTTGAACCTTTGAATATTTGTTAAGCAAGTGGATGAAGAAATCAGCAGAGTTAAGGGATGAAAAGTAAACGTAAATTGCAGTAGAGATAAGTTATAGGTATCAGTGGACTGTGAGAAAGTAAATTTAGTGACTAGAGACATTAGATCAGAAGGAAAAGGGTATCAAATGAAAAATACGGAGACGAATGAATTAGGAAGAAACAGCCCAAGTGCCCAATATCAGCAATGGGCGGCAGTTTGAATGATTAAAGCACACAGTGGAAGGTGCCGCCTCTATTTACCTCTTTGTGTAACAGCCATGAGATTCACATTACCTAGAACATTACCTAGTGTGGAAACGTGCCTGTTTTCAGAACGCTTCCACCACAGCGCCACCAGCAGGATAATCAACTTGTATAATTCCAAAGGCAACATGAATAATGGTAAGATGTTCATTCTTGAAGTGATTAACAGGTGCAGACTGCTATGGAGAAGAGTCAATAAGGAGGCAGAGAGAAGTTCCCTTGTGATATGGTTTGGCTGGGTGCCCACCAAAATCTCACCTTGAATTTTAATAATCTTCACGTGTCAAAGATGGGGTCAGGTGGAGATAACTGAATCACTGGAGCACTTTCCCCCATACCGTTCTTGTGGTAGTTAATAAATCTCACGAGATCTGATGATTTTATAAATGGGAGCTCCCCTGCACAAGCTCTCTTGCCTGCCACCATGTAAGATGTGACTTTGCTCCTCATTTGCCTTCCACCTGATTGTGAGGCCTCCCCAGTCATGTGGAACTGTGAATCCATTAAACCTCTTTCCCTTATAAATGATCCAGTCTCAGGTATGTCTTTATTAGCAGCATGAGAACAGACTAATACACCTTGCTCCTGCTGAAAGGTAGGAAAACTCAGGAAGAGGAGTCCTCAGCTTTAAAAATAGGCATCAAACTCAGAATTCTGAGTGTGAGCTGACTCTCAAGTCAGAGCAAGGACTAATGCTTGGAAGGGTTCAGGTTGTAAACTGTCTACTGAAGGTAGAGGAACATTCAGCTTCTGGCTGGATGCCATCTTAAGGCTGGAAAGAGAATCAGAAATTACTATATTAAATCTTGTAATGGGAACACATGATAAACTGTTAGGCCCTTGCCCTGAATTGTGTGTGTAACTCAAGTTTCAAGAGAGAGATGGATAGTTAACCAAATGTACTGTATGCTATTCTATACTGGGTGCTATGTGGTAAAGAAATGAACAATAAGCAATGGTAACATAGAAAAGCATTTAATTTGAAAAGTGTCAAAATCTGGGTATGCCATTTTGACTCACAAGAGAGATGACTTTTGCTGACTTCTAGGCTTTCCATGCCAACGAGTGCAGTGGGATTTAACAATCTCACTGTCCAATGGAGCCAATACCATACTCTGATTCAAGTTGAATGGATTCACGTTTAAGCTGGACCACTTATTAGCATAACTTTGGGCACATCATCTGACCTCTCAGAAACTCATTTTAAAAAATGTTATCTGTAAAATGGAACTAGTAATAGTTTCTACTTCATTAGTCATATCTTAGCAGAGTAGTGTTGACTTAAATCCCGCTTAACAGTGTTGGTGTGAGGACCACTTGAAATGGTGGCTATAAATACACTTTGAAAACGGTAAAGCATGATACAAATATAAATCATTGATGCTATTATTTTTATTTATTATTTAATTTTCAACATAACTGATTAGAATTTCTGATCTTTAAAAGCAAGAAGAGCAAAGTTTTATTTCTGCCATTTCTCTCTCTTTTAAAAATAAAATTATGATATATACTACCATGCCCTGGATGTGGAGTCTTTTTAGTAAAAGTCTTAGAATGAGGGATGACTTCTCTTTTCTCCATCACCTCTCTGAGACCAACAGGGCTTAACAGACTGAGGACGGTTTTCGGACAGAAGCTACTTCCATGTCACACTTTAATATACAGATGCATCTAATGTTCCTGGTCAAGAGGGTAAACATTGCTGCAATATATATATATATATATAGCTTCTCTTCAAATATATATGTGTGTGTATATATATATATATCTGTATATACACAATGTGTGTATATATGTATGTATAAAATCCTGATGTCTTCTCTACAGTGCTAGCTAGTTGCTAAAACTGATCCAAGTTACATTAAACTAGATGTAGTCTCAAACAGAGCCAAGTTGTATAGCTCTGCAACTAGATCTAGCTGTACATTTTTGGTATAAACCTCTTTTTGTAATATTTATTTTTGTGAACATATTTCTCCATATTATATGCAGGAAATGTATTTCTTAATTTCCCAGTCAATTAAAATGTGCTTTGATAAAGAGTAAAAAAGACTGAACATTATCTCTGAGGACAAATGTGCATTCCTTAATGTAACAGTATATTTAAAATGTGGTTTGATTAATGCCAGATCCTCAGAAGGTACATTTAAGGGAAAAACAGCCAGGGTTATCAAACTGAAATTCTTGTCAAAAAAGATCAGTTCCCATTTCATTTCAACCATTTATCTTTGTAGTTGGTAATGTTTTCATACCTTTACAAGATTTTATAAATGAAGTTCTTTTGATATCCTTTCAAAAGATGCTTAATAAAGTAATGGAGCCAATTTTTTTTTTTTCACTGACTGTTCATGGTAACTGGGAATAGTGTGCAGAGAATAGGAAAATTTCTTTTCTTCAAACTTGCTCAGTAGGGATGAACAGTTAAATTCATTTTTTTTCATACCTGCATTTCATTTAAACACAAATCTCTCCTTTCCCTCACACTTGCCTTTCACAAACTTAAGCCGAGTCTACAAAGAGCAGTAAACCAAAGAAAGAACAATGAGACATTATTTTAGGTTGTAGGGAATCTATTACAGTGGGAAAATGCTGAATTCTGAATCTGAAAACCTGGGATAAAATTTCTACCTTCAAGTTGTAATTGGGTCTTTGGGAAAGTTACTTAAGCACTAGAAGTTTAATGGTAACAGTCTCAATTTCTCTATCCACTAAGTGGAGGATAATAAAATCTTCTCTTATTTCACAGACTTGTATGTGAAATTCAAAAAAGGTGATTATCCACATTATCATTAATATTTTTAATTGCTTCCTGTGCTTCCTGTGAATCAAAAATAAATGCAACATATGTAGTGTGTATTAGAGATCTACTCATAAACACAACTTCCTGTTGCTTCCTGTGAATCAAAAATAAATGCAACATATGTAGTGTGTATTAGAGACCCACTCATAAACACAACAGCCCCATAAGAAATGTTCTATCTCTATTTTGTGGTCAAGGAAACAGAGTTTCCGGGAAGTTAATAGACTTGCCCAAGGTTAAAAGTCAATAAATGATACAGCCAGGATTAGAATTCAAGCAAAGTTGAAGTCTGTGCAGTTAACCATTATACAATACTAATTTCAATGATCACAGAATATACATGCACTTAGGAAACCATAAAACACTAGGCAAATTCACACGAATTACTATTTACAATTTAAGTAGTGGCTTAGAATGAGATAAACTAACTGGCAATGTGACTGCTATTTCATAAGAGGTTGATAGATGATATTTAGGACAATGTCAGTGTTGATCTTGATTTTTATCACATGTTAAAACTTCAGGGCTAGGCATGGTGACTCACACCTGTATCCCAGCACTTTGGGAGGCTGAGGCAGTTGGATCACCTTAGGTCAGGAATTCAAGACCAGCCTCATCAACATGGTGAAACCCCGCCTCTACTGAAAATACAAAAATTAGCCAGGCATGGTGGCGGGCACCTGTAATCCCAAATACTCGAGAGGCTGAGGCAGCATTGCTTGAACCTGGGAGGCAGAGGTTGCAGTGAGCTGAGATCACGCCACTGACTCTAGCCTGGGCAACAGAGCAAGACTCCGTCTTAAATAAAACTTCAAAGAAGAAAGTCTCCACCCCATGAAGTTAGAGAGAGGTATGTAGTCAATCTTCTTACCTCAGCCATATCTTTACTATCTTTTCCCCATCCCAGTACCCACAAATTACGCTAATTTATGCCCCGGATTGGTATATAACTTAAAAAAAAAAACTGTATTAATGTATTTTACAAATATTTGATATCTATTATGTTGAATAATATTTGTCCAATATCTATTTGTTGAATATTTATTGATATCTATTTGTTATATTTGTTGAATATCTATTATGATTCATTTCCTTAACCACTGTGTACATTCAGCCATGTAAAAACTCTACATAGGAAGACATAACAAGCAAAATCTATTATAAAGCTATAAACTGAGTGTCTTATGGGAGGTCAGAGGAAGAACCAAGAGTCTCAAAGGAAGTGAGAGATATCCCTAGGAAAAAAAGATGGTGAGAATATTCTAAATTATAAACTAGTACATGTAAAGGTAGGAAGACCAAAGAAAAAGGGTGTATATGAGCTGAGGGTGTATGTATTAGATGGGCTTGGGTTTTAGGATATTAGGTGTGCACCAGCGTAACTGGGAAGTGGGCTACATGGAAGGATGTGATAGAAGAGGTAAGTACCTTCACTAAAGATGCTGGTCTAAAAGAAATCAGTAAGACCAGGCCATGCAGCTCAAAATGCTAGTGCCCTCATCTATGTACTTAAAGTGTCCTATCAAGTACCATCAGGAGACTACCTGATATGACCCTGAAATAAGTCTAATCACAAAAGGACAATAGAATCCACTAGTGTTCTGAAATTGCAGTACTCTCTTTAACCTGTACTCTTCTACTCTCCACTCAGGATCACAGTCAGAAGGTATTCCCGGTGCATCCGGAATCCACAGAGCCAGTAGGACCATAGCCACTTCCTCAGTGTCTAAGGGCTGCTTTGTGTTTAAGCCAAACTCCAAAAAGAGAAAGATCTCTGTGCCAATGGAGGACTATTTTAACAAAGGGAAAAATGAGTCTAAGGACAGTAAGCTTCAATTTGGAACTTAGTTGATATGGCAGCAAATGAAATCTGAAAATGAGCCACTACAAGAAGAATTAAATAAAAACTTGTTTGACAATCTAATTGAATTTCTGCAAAAATCTCATTCTGGATTCCAGAAGAATTCAAGAGACTTGGGCTGTCAAATAAAACTCAGAGAAATTCCAACTGCTGCTCTTGTTCTTGGTGTGAATGTCACAGATCATGATTTAACATTCAGAAGTCTAACAGAGGCCCTTCAGAATAAAGTCGCACCATATGTAGTCTCATTGCAAACTAAAGACTGTCCACATATGAAACATTTTTTTTGCAAAAGTTGATCTCACAATTGTTGAACTGCTGTGTAGATATAAAATCCAAAGAGGGGGAAAGTGTTCAGCTCACCCAGAGAAAGATACATTATTCAATGGACTCACTTTCCAGTTGGTATATGACTGTCACACAGAAGACAGACCCAAAATTGCCAAGCAAAAAGAGGACTACTTCTAGCCAATGGCAGTGTCCTCCTGTTGTGGTTATCTTAAAGGACATGGAAAGCTTTGCCACAAAAGTACTGCAAGACTTCATAATTATCAACAGTCAACATCTGCATGAATTTTCACTAATATTCATTTTTTGAATTGCCATATCTATTATCATCCGCCGATTGTTTCCTCATGCAGTATCATCTCTATTGTACATAGAACTGTTCCAAGTTTTGTCTTGCAAGGAGCACCTGACTATGGTACTCAATAAGCTACTTCTTACAACTCAGTTTCCCTTTAAAATAAATGAAAAAGCATTGCAGGTTCTGACTAACATCTTTTTGTATCATGATTTCTAAATTCAAAACTTTATAAAAGGACCAGCTTTCTCTATTAGAGCATTTCTATTCCCAGCCCTTAGGTGTCCTGTGCTGTAATCTTCCAGAAGCCAAAAGAAGAATAAATTTTTTATCAAACAATCAACGGGAAAAGATGAGACATCTTCCATCTTTTAGGAGGTACATAGAAAAGCAAGTTGCGCTCTTGACCAATGAGAGATGTTTGAAGGAGGAAACACAATTGTTACTAGAAAACCTTCATGTGTATCATAGGAATTACTTTCCGGTTTTGAGATGTTTTCATAAGTTCACCTCTTCTCTTCCCAAGTATCCACAAGGTTGACAGATCAGAGAGTTGTACTGCACATGTTTAGAAAAGAACATACGGAATTCAGAGGAGTATGCATCAGTCTTGTAGCTGCTGAAGATGTTGGCAAACGATGAACTGATGACCATACTTGAGGAATGTTTCAAGGTTTTTAAATCTTCTTGTGAAAATCACCTTGGCAGCACAGCTAAGAGAATAGAGAAGTTCCTGGCCCAGTTTCAGAGCTTCGATGAAACCAAAGAGGAAGAAGATGCTTCTGGGTCAGTCAAAGGGGCTTCAGAAGACAGACCTCTATCATCTTCAGAAGTCTTTACTGGAAATGAAGGAGTCAAGCGGAAGTAAGAAGCAAACCAAATTTGAAGTACTCAGAGAAAATATTGTGAACTTCATGACTGTCTAGTGAGAGAACAGCTTCTGCCTCCTGAGACACAGCCTCTCCATGAGGTGGTCCGCTTCAGTGCTGCCCATGCCCTTCGTGAGCATTTAGATGCTGCTCCATGAATTGCCCTCCATACTGCACTCAACAATCCTTACTATTATCTAAAGAATGAAGCACTGAAAAGCAAAGAAGGGTGCATTCCAAATATCGCCCCAGACATCTGCATAGCATATAAATTGCACCTAGAGTGTTGCAGGCTAATCAACCTTGTGGACTGTTCATAGGCTTTTGCAACAGTTTTGACAGCTGCTGAAAAAATGGATGCAAATTCTGCAACCTCAGAAGAAATGAATGAAATTATCCATGCTTGGTTTATTAGAACTTTTTTTGAACTAGAACTTTTAGGATTTATAAAACCTACCAAATAGAAGACTGACCTTGTGGCAAGGCTAACACGGGGAGGCTGCTAGAAAGTGAAAGCAAATGAGTGAAGTCAGAACTATCACATTTAGCTTAAGCGAAAAAGGTGACCAGTGATATTACATACACTAGAGGACTAGAGGAGCCTGTTTTGGTGAGAAGATAAATGTGTAATCCTTATGTGATGTTTATCCAGAAAAGTATATTGCTAACCCCAAACAGGCATATATCAAAATACCTGTAGAATACTTTATAGTCCAACAAATAATATATATAACTAAAACTGCTCACACATTTTACTGTACTTTTCACAAAGTTATTACTAAATTGTGAGTAAATCATTCTTGAACTTATAGTATAAAAGTATAATAAATTCCTTTATCCAGGAGTATAAATTTTTAAAAAATGTATTCCCTTTGACTTATCAGTACCTGAAGAATATTTTCAGAATGAACTTGGTTAAGGTTCCTTTGCTGATTATAAAATAGCCAGTTCTTTATCAGAGATGGATTCTTCTCTTAGTCAGTGGCTTAGGTTGGATAACTGCATATTATTTTAACTTAATCTTTTATTTCAGTGATGGTCCTGCCAAATCTCATATTGGCATGACCAAAGCTTCAGGCTAGGGCTCGAGATTAATGCTGTGCTTGTGAGCTCCCATAGTCAGAAACTCTATAGTTTGTGAAGGAAACCCAGGATACACTCAGCTGGCAGAGCTTTTAACAACACTCAGAGTGAGTCCAGCTTGCTCTAGCATGGTGGCAACAGCTCAGCAGTGCTAATAGGAGTAATAACTCACATTTGTCTGTAAGGAAATAGAACTAGAAGTCACAGACAGAAAATAAATAAAAGTGGAAGGCGCTAACTTCAGCCTCACTCTTTTTTTCATAATCTCATGAGTATTCCACATTTTAAGGAAAGCTACTCCTTCAGATAAAGGGAAGAAGAGAGTGTCCCAATCCCTCTGTGCCAAGCATTGTGCAGAAACTTTCCCATGAAAGTTCCCATTTAATCTTCATATCTCGGTGAGTTATTTTAATCCCATTTCACAGATTTACATTATATGAGGCTAAAAGACTTGCCCCCGGTCACGTGGTTAGTAGGTGACAGAGTAAGCTTCCAAATCCAACATATGTCATAGTACATACTGACTGTGTTCACTGACCTGCAAAGTACCAAGTCACTGCCTTGAACATAATGATTTCAAAACATCTTTCTGAGATGTGGCTTCAGATACATTTACCATGCCTTCTCAGCCCCTTACCATTTAAGTGTGGATAATTCTATTCAATAAGATATTGAGTAGCTTTTATGTGGCAGGCATGCTGGATAACAGAGGTATAATGTTGTATGATGTTATGGACTGATGTTATATGCCCCCAAAATTCACATGTTAAAATCCTAACCCCCAATGTGACAGTATAGGAAGCTGAGACCTCTGGGTGGTGATTAGGTCATGAGAGTAGAGACTATATAAATGGGATTGGTGCCCTCACAAAGGAGACCCCAAAGAGTTTCCTTATTTCTTCTGACACATGAGGACACAGAGAAAAGATTGCCATCAATGAACTGGGAAATTGGTCCTCACCAGAAGCTGAATCTCTAGTGCCTTGATCTTAGACCTCTCAGCCTCTAGAACTGTGATAAATAAATGTTTGCTACATGCTTGTTGTTTAAGCTACCCAGTCTATGGTATTTTTGTTATAGCAACTTGAATGGACTAGGGACAGATGAGGACCAGTTTTTGTCCCCACTTATTTTGTTATTTCTTCAACATATATTGAGTGCTTGTATGTGCCAAGCACTGAACTAGGTTCTCAGAGCACAACAGTGAGTGAAACAGCTATAATTGCTGAAATGGCTTATAGTTCACTCAGGCTCATTATCTTTGGAGGTGGTGATCACAGCCTCTGGCTGGTGATACATACTCTTCACTTCTAGCTGAGGTGATGGATTTTTACTTACTGACATACTTTTTCATTTTTTTAATCACACATTTATAAGACATCTGTAATGAAATTAAAGATAAAGAAATAAAATGAAATTGAATATTTCAGAATTTGGTTGATCCTCTGATCAAATATCTTTCAAAATCTGTTTTCATTTGAACTAATGCTCAAGAGTCATGCTTAAGAAACAATTTAATAATTTTCAGTAAGAATGCATTCACTGATTCTATTTCTTAAGGAGATTTTCCTATGAAGAAAACCTATCTCAAAGTGGTAGTCATTTATTGACCAAAGAATACATTTATCCACCCTTTCTGCTAGAAGTTTTCTAAAAACATCATTGAGAAAGTAGGATCTGAGCAATAAAGAGTTAACCCCAAATCAAATTAATAATAATTTTTAAAAATTTAACAAAGCCATCAGTGGCAGACAAATACAACATATAATTCACTATATATTTACAAAGTAAGAGTCAGTGTTAAGGGTGGATAAGATAGTTAAATAGCATGTTTATTTAATAAGCATGTACAATGAGTGTCTGTCCTATGAAACCATACTACATATTTTCAATTAAGGCATTATACTTAGCAGAGTAGGAAAATGATTATGGGAAGGAGTACTATTTTAAAAATAAATAGATTCTGGTAACTTACCTAAGAGAAAAATATTTGGGTGTGGTTTACAGATTACTTTTAGAAACTGATGATGAATTTCCTGGAGTTGTCTACCTGCTATGAACAATAATAAAAAAATGTTATCTTGGCTGTTTAGAAGTACCCAGTCATTAAAAGGAAAGCCATTGGAGGTGGCAGTGTTGACTGTGAAGGGCCACAAGGAGACTTTCTGACTTGATAGAAATGTCCTGTGTCTTGATAGGGCTGGAGGTTATGCGTATAAATTGATTTGTCAAAAATGATGGGACTATGTTTTTAAGTTCTGTGCCTTTCACTCTAGGCAAATTATAACTCAATAAAAGTACAAGTAAAATTTTAAAAATGTAAACTGTGGTAAAGGAAAAGACTTCTTGCTTATTTCTCAAAATCCTGGCTTGTGCCTTGTTTAAACCGTCCATTTCACATTATGCAAAGGCATCTCAGGAAACTGAACACCAGCCTGTGGCTTGCTCTGGACAGTGGCCCGTGTCTTATGCCACGGCCATATTTGCTGTTGAGATGGCAGAATAATGGACTTACTGTGTGCAAGTGTACTCATATGCACACACGTATGTGTGTTCACATTGTGTATATGCACCTGAATATGTTCCAATCCTTTTTTGAGCTCCATTTTCTCCTTCTACCTAAAGGGAATTGTACTACTGGCTGTGTCTTACTAAGAAAACCTGTGATTTGGTTCATTGAGATCACAGATTTGAAACAGCTTCTAAAATTCTTAACATTGATGATCATGTTCAAATTATTTTTTTCTGATTCAAAAACGGATGTGTTGCGGGGAGGGTGTAAATAAGTAGTTACATGTACCTAAATTACCTGTTAACTTTCTTCCCCTCAAAATTCCCAGGGTTTATCTTTCTCAGCAAATGCTTCAGCACATAACACCATTTATGGCTGCTGCTTTTTTCTTCATAGTCAAAAAAGGTGTCCTGGAGTTCAAGACCAGCATGATCAATGTGGTGAAACCCTGTTTCTATCAAAAATACAAATATTAGCTGGGCATGGTGGTGGGCCCCTGTAATCCCAGCTACTTGGGAGGCTGAGGCAGAAGCATTGCTTGAATCCGGGAGGTGGAAGTTGCAGTGAGCTGAGATGGCGCCACTGCACTCCAGCCTGGGTGACAAGAGCGAAAACTCCATCTCAAAAAAAAAAAAAAAAAAAAAGATGTCCTATTATCTCCTGAGCAGCACATAGTAACTGACTGCTTACAATGTGCTATTTTTACAGAGACTCTAGAGACATGTTTTTTGTTTGTTTATGTTTGTTTGTTTGTTTTTCTGGGTCAGTGGTACAGTTTAGTTCCTAAGCAAACTAGGCTAAAGATCAACCCTACTGAGGTTAGTTGTGTGGACCCTTTCCCCTGACCCCAAGTGTCTTTTTTGTACCAAGCATGTGTCTTCAAACTGGACAAGTTCCTCACCTATGGAAATTGAAATAATTTCCAAGACTTTTGTCTTCTAAGCTTGATCTCAGTCTGCTGAAAGGAATGGAGTGGATGCTTTTCAAGCAAATCATGCATTGGGGCTCTTATTCCAGTGCCTCAGTAATATTTGAGTTGCTGGGATATGGGGAGTTATGACTAGAATATCTGTACCAGTGACAACTTTCCTTCCATGAAAATTTTCTGTAAAGAATTTGCTTTTGTATACCTTTACAACAACTATAAAAGTTTGAGTTGAGTACTTGGAAATTTAGTGAATCTACTCTCAAGGGTAATTAGAGGAGAATAAAATAAGGATCGGGAATATCAAGAGTCAACACACAGGTGGAACTGAAGTGTTTTTGTTTGTTTGTTTTTTGTAATAAAGCCTGGGGCAAGATTTAAAAAAAAAAAAAAAGGGGTAGAGACCTCTGTGTGCTGGGAGAGAGAGCCCTAAGGCTAAGTATGAAAACTTTGACCTGAACTTCTCAGTAGCCAAGCTCAGAATACAACCTTGGTGTCTGAAGTATGCCCAGCTACTTACTAGTCACCCAGAACTTTTTCCATCTCAAATAGTCATAGTTCCTATGTGTTTTTGAAATTTTGAAATACTGTGATCATAAAAACAGAAATATATTACCATTCATGTGAAGGAAAGACACAAAACCAAAAGCCTCTTGCCGTTCATCATGCCCGTGAAACAAATGTACAAGGCTATCCTAGAGGCTGCAAGGGAGCTGAAACCCTGAAACTTCCAAAAGATAGTAAATAAAAATTAATGGCACAGAGGCCAATCTAATTTAGCATGCATAAAATATCATTAGTGCTATCTATATTGATGTTCTGTTTTTACTGTTATATGTTAGTAAACATAAAAATTAAACCTTTCCTAGGTTTTACCCCTGATCTCCTTGCTACTAAGTCTTTATTTTCCATAATGTCTTAATTCTGGAAATACAAACCATTCTTCCATGGCATTTTTCAGAAACTAATCCTAATCGTTAGAAAGTAAAGACTATAATGTATTATAAAATAGGTTATTATTGCCGTTATGTGGGCAGAAATGAGAATTACATATTGTGATAAATATGAAAGCAACTATAGCTTATACACTTCCTGAGCCTCAGTTTCCTTATCAGTGAAATCTGTGCATGTGAGCGAAGGTGATGGACTTAGTAGTAGTTAGAGCCTCTTCCACCCCTAACGTCTCAGTCTATTCACATTTCTCACAACTCTAAGTGCAAGAAACCAGCTTCAGAGACAAGACTGCTAGTTCTTTCTCATTAAAATCGAATTTGCATTTAGAAAGTGTGAAATTTAGGAAAAAATAATTGCTAGAAAAACAGAAAAAGCAATGATATTTTTATGTCACTCCATTTACTTCCTTTTTATGAAATCAAATAGTTCTAAATTCGTTAGCAAGACATCCACGATTTCCATGATATTTCTTTAAATTCCCTTTCTAATCCCATTTGTCCACTCATCCTGCAACAGGCAACCAGCTCACTAGTTCAGGTAATATGCTGGGGATTGCCCCAACCAGTTACTTGTATATTTTCTCCTCCCATCCTGGAAAGCCCTTTCTTCTATCTGCTTATCAAAATTGTACCCATTCTTTATGGTCAAAGCTCAAACACTCACTTTTTAAAATTGGATCTTTCTAATTAGACCAATCTTCCTTCTGTTTCAATCTCTAAGCATCTTAGAGGCACAGCCTATTAATGTTGAAGGGTTTATTTTATTATTTTTATATTAAAGTTAAAATATCATATATAGTAGTCCCTGCTTATTCCCCCAGGGGATATGTTCTAAGAACCCCAGGAAATGCATGAAACCATCAATAGTACTAAATCCTATTTATACATTTTCCCCATATATACACACCTATGATAAAGTTTAATTTATAAATTAGGAACAGTAAGAAATTAACAAAAATAGCTAACAATAAGGTAGAACAAATACAACAATATACTGTAATAAAAGTTATGTGAATGTGGTCTCTCACACTCTGTCTATCAAAGTATCTTACTGTACTGTACTCAGCTATTTTTGGACCATGGCTGACCATGGGTAACTGAAACCACTGTAAGTGAAATTGTAGATAAGATAAGGGGGATACTATACTTTTCTTCTTACATTAAGAGCTTTTTGAGGGCAAAATTTTGGTCTTCGTGTTTGTACGTTTTTATGTTTACATTTCATGCAAGTATTTATCAAAATGCTTTTATAATGTCTTAAAAATAGTACCACAGTAAGATCAGGAATTTTGAGTTCCAGTTTTACGCCCTTTATCAACTAATTATGCAGCCATACACATATTATTTAAACTCTATTAACCTCAATTATCTCATGTAATATAAGGATAAAAACATCCACTCCACATGGAGGATTAAATGCCAAAGAGCTTTTAAAACTCTAAAACACTATATTACTTTAAGAACGAAAGTTATTAATGTTGTTCTTATAATTTTATTATGGTAGTCACTCAATGACTACTAAATGTGTCTTTAAAAATGAAAAAGCAAAAATAAGTAGATAATAAATGTCATATTTGAATTTGGTTATAACAGAATGGGAATGACTATACTCATTTATTTTTTCTCTCTCCCCAAACTCTATTAAAATAAAATTAAAGGAAATTTTTAGTAGCTAAAAAAGCAACATTACAAAGAGAAAAATGAGGAGACAAGAGCAGACAAGGGATTTCTATGAACTTTTACAAATTTGAAAGTGGATGAAGGAGTAATAACTGGCATAGCAGAGCAGGGGTCATTATACCCTCTAAACCTGGAGAAGGATATTTCAAGGATAAACCACAGGATCCTCCCTAGGAGCCCAGGAAAGACTTGCAGCGTACAGCACGTGGGAAGGTATCAATGAAGGAGGGATGGAAATGAAACTACTGTGTGTAGAGTAGTTTTTCTTCATATCCCCTCTGTCTTCTGTATTCCTGTGGTCAGACATTATTTCATTCCTATTCTCTTCTCCCTCCGTTCCTCCAATCCCAGGAGAACAGAGGTTTATATGCTAAGGAACTGAACCTTACAGGTTCTGGACTTGAGTGCACCAGGCACAGGGGAGGATGGAGGTCAGATGTGGGACCAAAAATACAGGGAGATGAAGTGAATGTCTGCATTTTGAATGGTAATGATAGCGCTCCCAGCTTCCTTTCTCTCCCTGCTCCTAAATGCAAGGAGTAAGATAGTTATCATCAAAGCTAGAGACTGGAAGATTCCTCTCTGGATAGAGAGTTCGGGGATATGACACACAGATAATGACATATGGAGGTTTTCCAATTGGATTGGGGGCAGATAATCGGTAAAAAACAGGCAAAAAGCAAAACAAAACACAAAAAACTGTTTGTCATCTCATTTCTCTAAAGTGAAGCAGAGAAGTTAAGGCCAACTCTTCCCCACTTGCCATCCTCCCACACAGGGATTCTCTAATTTGCTTTTTACTGACTCGTATTTAAATATGAAGTAGCATTCAATGAAGGAATATCTTTAATTTGAGGAGTAAGGTGAGGAGGGAGAGACAGCAGGAGACAGAGAGAGAGAGGAAAGGGAAAGGAAATCTAAAAAAATAGAATTGAAAATTTCAAATAAAACTATAATATATTTAGAGAGAGAAAAGATAAGGCTGAATTCTTGAAATAAGTACACGATATGATTTTAAAAAGGTGTAACTGGAGAAATTTTTAAAAATCAGTAAATTAAAAGTATGATTGCTTATATGAAAAAATATTTTAAAATAAGATTCCAATTGTTTTTTTCCAAAGTTTGAACTAAAAAGCAAATGTGGAAAGACAGCATAGGAAACAAGAAAGTGAGATAATCTGAGGAGCTCTAACATCCAATAAATATACATGTAACAGAGAGAAGTTTGTTTTTTTGCAACTAACTAGACACAGAGATAAATATTTCTAGTTTGACTGACTGACTGAGTCTTCTGCTGATTGCAAAAACAACACCAGCTATAAATCATCTCATCTATAGCTTGTCTATTCCTCACTATATAAGTAGAAGGCAAGAACACCCTGCCAAGACTCTCTGATCTTGGGATCTAGGGTACTGTTCCTATTGCCGTAATGTGAATACAATAAATGTCCTTACTTCTTTATTTTTCTCTCTGTCAATGGAGACAAATACATTAGAAAAGAAGTAATAGAATACATTGTCAAAAAAGTAAAACATCGAAGTCTCCAGACTGTGGGCCCAGAGGGCCCATCTCAATAGGTGGAGAAATATTCATGTGAAGGTCATTGGGAATAAAAAGAAGAGCCTTAAAGGCTTCCATCTACTGTCTTCTTTCATTTTGTGCTGCTATAACAAAACACTCAAAACTGGGTAATTTATGAAGCACAGACATTTATTTCTCACAGTTCTTGAGGCTGGGAAGTTCAAGACCAAGACACCAGCAGATTCCTCATCTGGTGAGGGCCTAGTCTCTGCTTTCAAAATGGTGCCTTGAACACTGCATCTTCTGGCAGAGAGGGACATTGTGTCTTCACATGGCAGAAGGCAGAAGGACAAAACTGGCTGAACTATCTCCATCAGACTCTTTTATTAAAGCATCTGATCTCTTTCATGAAAGAGGAGCTCTGGTGGCCTAACTATTTCTTATAGGCCCCAATTCTTAATACTATCACATTTTCAATACCTGAATTTTGAAGGTGATATATTCAAACCATAAGACCTACTGAGGACCAGGAATGAGAATGGAATTGGATTTTCAACAGCAATAATAAACTCTAAAAATTAATAGAGAAATATTTTCAAACTTCTGAAGAAACATTATTTTTAACCTGGATATCTAGTATCGGAAAAACTTTCAGTCAGACGTAAGAATAGAATTAAAATAAATCAAGCTATTTAATAACTACAAGCATCCTCTAGTAATTAGAGGATGTACTTCAGAAAAATACAGAACTAAACAAAGAAGCATGTGTATGATTCAGGAAATAAGGTATCTCCCCCAGAAGTGGGGTAATAAGAAGATTTAAGATGATGGGAATATGATCAGTTATACTGAATCAGGAAAACAGAGAGCTCTAAAGAAGGGCAACCATATAGGAAAAGAAAAATCATAGGTTATTTATATTTAAAAAAACATGGTAATGTAAAAAAATTGTTGAAGTACTTCTGAAGAATTGGTGATAAATGTATAGAAAACCCATAAATAAAAATAATTTATACTCAAAGGATTATAAATTATTCTACTATAAAGACACATGCACATGTATGTTTATTACGGCACTATTTATGATAGCAAAGACTTGGAACCAACCCAAATGGCCATCAGTGATAGACTGGATAAAGAAAATGTGGCACAAATACACCATGGAATACTATACAGCCATAAAAAGGAATGAGTTCTGTAATCCCAGCATTTTGGGAGGCCAAGGTGGGTAGATCACCTGAAGTCAGGAGTTCAAGACCAGCCTGGCCAACATGGTGAAACCTTGTCTCTACTAAAAATACAAAAATTAGCCAGGCTTGGTGTTTGGTGCCTGTAATGCCAGCTACTCGGGAGGCTGAGGCAGGAGAATCACTTGAATCCCGGTGCCGTTTGCAGTGAGCTGAGATCGTGCCACTGCACTCCAGCCTGGGTGAAAGAGTGAGACTCCGTCTCAAAAAAACAAACAAACAAAAAAATGAGTTCTTATCCTTTGCAGGGACATGGATGAAGCTGGAAAGCATCATCCTCAGCAAACTGACACAGGAACAGAAAACCAAACACTGCACGTTCTCATTCATAAGTGGGAGATGAACAATGAGAACACATGCACACAGGGATGGGAACATCACACACCGGGGCCTGTCCAGGGGTTGGGGGAAAGGGTGGGGGAGAGCATTAGGACAAACCTAGCTTAAAACCTAGATGACGGGTTGATAGGGTCAGCAAACCACCATGGGACATGTATACCTCTGTAACAAACCTGCACATTCAGCACATGTACTCCAGAACTTAAAGTAACATAAAAATAAAAAATATATAATATATAATTTGAAATAGAAGTGAACAGCATCTATTTTTCTACTCATTGTATTTTTATCAAATCTTTGACTTGATTTAACCAAAAACTGTGACAATTTGGAAGATGGAAAAGGAAAAATGTGTATGGATGAGGGTCAAAACCTCATCTACCAAAAGAGAAGTAAAAAGGTGTCTAAAATGGAAAAAAAAATCAAGAAATGGTAGTATTAGTAATTTGGTTATATACTGGTCATTACCAGTGGAAACACACAATCAAATATATGCAAGTCTAAAAGTTGGGGGAGAGGTGAAGCAAGGTATAATTTTTCCCCCCACCTTTCATCCTCCCAGTAGTATTTAACTTCTTAAATCATGTTCATGTAGCAATTTTATAATAATAAAAGCGAATTCAGAAAAATTAAAGTAAAAATGTTCCATATTCGAGAAGCAAAAAATATATCATCATAAAACTTGGCCATTAAACTAGAGTCTCCTTCAGCCTGTTCACATTACACGAGCCGTGGATTATGTGCACAGAAGCAATGATAGCATAGGTCATTGAACATTTTTGAGTTTAAATAAATCTTCCACAATTGGAAGCTCTGTGCAACGGGAAGTAAGTTGGTAAGGTTATTGAATTGAAAAACCTGAAATTTCTAATTGTTACAGCTCATCCTGGGTATGTGCCAGAATAGTTTCTCCTTTTTGGATGATTTAATTTTTAGAATATCAGAAGACAATTGAATGCTCAAAAATAATAATACTGCTATAATTCAAAATAAAGTGAGAGCTTGAAAGTGGTCCAAGAAAATATCTGGCCATGTTTATATCTGGGAGAGAAGAACGGTGAAGAAAACTGCCATTTACTGAGCACTTACTATGCACCAGCTTTAATCACCTCAACTCATTCTCCTTACAACAGCTTTGTGAGATAAATTACCACTTTCTTTTTAGAGATGAAGAAACGGAGCACCAGGGAGGTTAATAACCTGTTTCAGTTCACACAACAGTAAGGGGTAGGGCTGATACTGTTTTCCAGAGTTGAAACTGCTCTCAACCACCTGGTTATGCCATCCCTTAGGACTGTGTTTCTTCCTCCTATCATCCTTAAACCCAATATTCTCCAACTGGGGTCCAGCAGCCACGAGGCTATGGCCCAAATGAGCAACTGATGTGCCAAGATACTGATCTCCTGAGTCCTTTAAGTATGCCGGGGAGGTAAAGCCTGGCCCCTTACTCAAGTGTCCCAAGCTGGTATCATCATCTATGCATCATGATATGAATGAGGTTGGAAACTTTACTTTAGGCACTAATAAATCAGCCCCCTACACATTTTTTTTTTTTTTTTTTTTTTTTTTTTTGAGACAGGGTCTCGTTCTGCCCAGGCTGGAGTGCAGTGGTTCCATCTTGGCTCACTGCAACCTTCACCTCCTGTGCTCAAGCAGTCTTCCCACTTTAGCCTCCCCAGTGGCTGGGACTACAGGCTGCCAGCTGCAGCTCTGACCAGATAGCACTGCAGCAGCTGGTTGCTGGCCCATCTTTTCTTTTAGAGAGGGAACTCCACAGGAAGAAGCACCAAGTCCTACATATCTGTATGCGTCCAGCACTAGAACAGTGGCTGGCACATAGCCAGCACTCAATATTGGGTAAATAAAGGGATGACTAAATAAATATGCTCATGGGATCGAAACTCAAGCTTTATTTCCCCAACTTGCTAGCTGTCAGATCTCAGACAAGTCATTTATATTGGCAAACGGGGATAAAGGAACTATGTCTTAGGTACTCACTAATTATATGAAATCATGATGATGATAAAATAACAGCAATTAATATTTTGTGTGCATTTACTATGTGACAGGGAAAGTTACAGTGTTTTGTAAATATTAATTCATTTAATTTTAAGTGTATGTACATCAATACATTCATATAAATAGTCTACGTATGAGACTGGTTAGAACTCCCTATCTAATATATTTCTCACTGCATTCAAACTCAGTTTGGGGCGTATTTGATTTCAATTTCTGGTACTCCCTTGAGAACAGATAGAATGGTGCAGATGACTTAGACTGAGACTAAGTGTTAGAACGCTTATCCTGCTGTTCTGTGAAAATGGCACTGGGGGATAGAGAAAGTGATGCAGGATCACATTTCTTATAATGGGTGGCTCTATCTGTCTTAAGAAAGAGAGAAAATTAGTATTCTCCTAATAGACAGAATGTCACAGAAAAGTTCAACCTTCTTCATAATACTGTAATTAGTATTTCATATACTATAATTTTACTCTTGATGAGATAAGCACTTTCTGAAGAAATTTCAATATCTATATTGCTAGTGCTAGCAAAAAAAGCAATTTAAAATGACACATTTTAATACATAATAGCTGCCCCAAACTTTTGATGTAGCAGCATGAATATCAAATTCTCTGGGAGAGAATGAGGTTTGAGGTGCCTTCAAGGGGTTGGTGCCTTTATAAAGAACGCAACACATATCTGCTGAATGGAGCCAACCTCAGCCCCCTGGGTCTTTTAGTGATCAGACTGGTGAGAAAATTCCCTTCAGCTAATCTTGTCATAATTCAAGCAGACTTACCCACAGGACATGCTAAGAACCTAGTGGCATTGCTTGTAGATAAGCAGGAAGAAGGGTTATAATAATTTTGAGTCACCTACCATGTACTAGGCATCATGCTTTATAAACAGTATGTCATTAATCCTCATAGTATAGATGAGAAAAATCAATGCTCAAAAGAGTGAACTTACTACCGAACATGTAAGACCAATAAGTATTAACCCACATCTACCAAATTAGAAAATCCATTCTCTGAACACTGCAATAGGCTGCCCCCTGAAACAGGTTGTTTACAACAGAATTGCCTCATGAGTGAATCTAATCCCTTAGCTACATTCACCGAGGATAAGTCACTGAAAAGAAAAATCATGGACACCAAAAATTTCCAATGTATTTAAATAGCACTGATAGGGATACATAGGCTCTGAAAATATCCTAGCTGATAAGACAGCCAGGGGTTGGAATAAAGAAATGTTATCTGTGGCTCGTTGTATTTTCTATGGCTTTCAAGTTAAGACTGCCTGCAGTGACCACAACAGAAATGGCTGGTGATTACAAATGCTCATAAACATCCTCAACACATACATTTTTCTGAAAAGAAGCATAATAATATTGCTTTGGCATTGTACTGTCTTCCTGTGAGTTGTTATTTCAACAGATAACTTTGATCATTCTCCAAAACAGCTATCAGAAATGTACAGATTGAGGCAGCTACTGGGCACTGCAGGTTGGAGGTAATTAAACCAGGTTTCCTCCACTTGGATGGTCCTCCTGACCAGTGCTAATGATTACCATCACTGCAGGGACAGCATAAATACTAGTGCTATTATCGCTGATAGTGTGAGGAGGAAGAAGAGGAATGAAACGAGAAAGGAGAGCTGGAAAAATGACAAGGAAGGAAGTGGAGATTATTTATATGTTATTTACTATGTCTTTTTCATTTATGTGCTCAGCATGTAGCACGTTTGCTGGTAAATAATTGATTTCAATTAAGAATTATCGAAGGCATGGAAGTGTTTAAAAATGGATGAATGGCTAAACATTAAGAACTACCCTCATGTTTTACTTTGTTGGGGTTGCCACAACAAAATACCAGTTACTAGGTATCTTAAACCAAAGAAATTAATTTTCTCAGTTCTGGAGGCTACAAGCCCAAGATCATGGCACCAACCTGGTTGGTTTCTTCTGAGGCCAGTCTCTCGACTTGTATACACCTGCCTTCTCACTGTGTACTCAAATGAACTTTTTCTCCATATGCAACATGTCCCTGGTATCTCTTCCTCTGTTTTTTAAGGACATCAATCCTACTGAATTAGAGCCCCACCCTTATGATCTCATTTAACCTTATTTACCTACTTAAAGTCACTATATTCAAGTCCAATCACATTGGGGGTTAAGAATTCAATTTATTAATTTTGGAGACACTATTTAGTCCATAACACCACAAAATTCAATTGTAACTTGAATGTTATCTTTATCATGAATTACTTCCTGATTCTTTCAGTTAGGATTACTATCTCTACCTTTTCTATGCTAGAACTTTATCAGTTTGCCTTTTGTTTGAATATAGCAGAAACCTCCTAGATAGCCTCTTTGTCTTTGGTCTTAATCTCCTTTTTCCTCTCTCATTCTGCATAGCTGTCAAAGCGAACTCACTAGAATGCTCATGAGATTGTGCTATTTCTCAGCTTTAAACTCATCAATGAGTTTATGAATATAAGAATAACTCCTTAAGATGAGGTTAAAATATCTACACAATCTGAAGCACCATTTGTGTAATAAAACTTGTCTTCCAAACCTCTCTACATCACATTTCGGCCACTCTGTACCAAAGGAGCCTCTGCTGTTCCAGATGTCTTGGCTGTAATCATGTTGTCCTTGCTTCCCATGGATTCCTAGTTCAGATTTCTACCCACTTCATTGCAGTGGCCTATGGCCATACACATGCACATACTCTTCCACCTCACCAAGATTAAAAACATCCCCTTCTCCTCCATTCAGACTCTTCTTGTTCTTTCCTTTGTGCTTTCAAATGTTCATTCCACTGTAAAGTGTGCCCTAGATGGGAGTCACAATAAGATATAAGCAGGAATAAGTATACATATTAAAATACTGGCAGGAGCAGTTCTGACTGATGATAACCATTAGACCAATGTTATTAGATAACAACTCTGGAACTCTGGAAAATAAACTCTAGAAAAGAAAGACCTGAAGGCACGTGACAACAACTAATGGGAGTCAGAAATGGGGAGGGAGGTATTTATCCTTTTTTTTTTTTTTTTTAAATTTATTTATTATTATTATACTTTAAGTTGTAGGGTACATGTGCATAACATGCAGGTTTGTTACATATGTATACTTGTGCCATGTTGGTCTGCTGCACCCATCAACTCGTCATTTACATCAGGTATAACTCCCAATGCAATCCCTCCCCCCTCCCCCCTCCCCATGATAGGCCCCGGTGTGTGATGTTCCCCTTCCTGAGTCCAAGTGATCTCATTGTTCAGTTCCCACCTATGAGTGAGAACATGCGGTGTTTGGTTTTCTGTTCTTGTGATAGTTTGCTAAGAATGATGGTTTCCAGCTGCATCCATGTCCCTACAAAGGACGCAGACTCATCCTTTTTTATGGCTGCATAGTATTCCATGGTGTATATGTGCCACATTTTCTTAATCCAATCTGTCACTGATGGACATTTGGGTTGATTCCAAGTCTTTGCTATTGTGAATAGTGCTGCAATAAACATACGTGTGCATGTGTCTTTATAGCAGCATAATTTATAATCCTTTGGGTATATCCCCAGTAATGGGATGGCTGGGTCATATGGTACATCTAGTTCTAGATCCTTGAGGAATCGCCATACTGTTTTCCATAATGGTTGAACTAGTTTACAATCCCACCAACAGTGTAAAAGTGTTCCTATTTCTCCACATCCTCTCCAGCACCTGTTGTTTCCTGACTTTTTAATGATCGCCATTCTAACTGGTGTGAGATGGTATCTCATTGTGGTTTTGATTTGCATTTCTCTGATGGCCAGTGATGATGAGCATTTTTTCATATGTCTGTTGGCTGTATGAATGTCTTCTTTTGAGAAATGTCTGTTCATATCCTTTGCCCAATTTTTGATGGGGTTGTTTGTTTTTTTCTTGTAAATTTCTTTGAATTCTTTGTAGGTTCTGGATATTAGCCCTTTGTCAGATGAGTAGATTGCAAAAATTTTCTCCCATTCTGTAGGTTGCCTGTTCACTCTGATGGTAGTTTCTTTTGCTGTGCAGAAGCTCTTTAGTTTAATTAGATCCCATTTGTCAATTTTAGCTTTTGCTGCCGTTGCTTTTGGTGTTTTAGACATGAAGTCTTTGCCCATGCCTATGTCCTGAATGGTACTACCTAGGTTTTCCTCTAGGATTTTTATGGTATTAGGTCTAACATTTAAGTCTCTAATCCATCTTGAATTAATTTTCGTATAAGGAGTAAGGAAAGGATCCAGTTTCAGCTTTCTACTGATGGCTAGCCAATTTTCCCAGCACCATTTATTAAATAGGGAATCCTTTCCCCATTTCTTGTTTTTCTCAGGTTTGTCAAAGATCAGATGGCTGTAGATGTGTGGTATTATTTCTGAGGACTCTGTTCAATTCCATTGGTCTATATCTCTGTTTTGGTACCAGTACCATGCTGTTTTGGTTACTGTAGCCTTGTAGTATAGTTTGAAGTCAGGTAGCGTGATGCCTCCAGCTTTGTTCTTTTGACTTAGGATTGTCTTGGAGATGCGGGCTCTTTTTTGGTTCCATATGAACTTTAAAGCAGTTTTTTCCAATTCTGTGAAGAAACTCATTGGTAGCTTGATGGGGATGGCATTGAATCTATAAATTACCTTGGGCAGTATGGCCATTTTCACGATATTGATTCTTCCTATCCATGAGCATGGTATGTTCTTCCATTTGTTTGTGTCCTCTTTTATTTCACTGAGCAGTGGTTTGTAGTTCTCCTTGAAGAGGTCCTTTACATCCCTTGTAAGTTGGATTCCTAGGTATTTTATTCTCTTTGAAGCAATTGTGAATGGAAGTTCATTCATGATTTGGCTCTCTGTTTGTCTGTTACTGGTGTATAAGAATGCTTGTGATTTTTGCACATTAATTTTGTATCCTGAGACTTTGCTGAAGTTGCTTATCAGCTTAAGGAGATTTTGGGCTGAGACAATGGGGTTTTCTAAATATACAATCATGTCATCTGCAAACAGGGACAATTTGACTTCTTCTTTTCCTAACTGAATACCCCTGATTTCTTTCTCTTGCCTAATTGCCCTAGCCAGAACTTCCAACACTATGTTGAATAGGAGTGGTGAGAGAGGGCATCCCTGTCTTGTGCCAGTTTTCAAAGGGAATTTTTCCAGTTTTTGCCCATTCAGTATGATATTGGCTGTGGGTTTGTCATAAATAGCTCTTATTATTTTGAGGTACGTTCCATCAATACCGAATTTATTGAGCGTTTTTAGCATGAAGGGCTGTTGAATTTTGTCAAAAGCCTTTTCTGCATCTATTGAGATAATCATGTGGTTCTTGTCTTTGGTTCTGTTTATATGCTGGATTATGTTTATTGATTTGCGAATGTTGAACCAGCCTTGCATCCCAGGGATGAAGCCCACTTGATCATGGTGGATAAGCTTTTTGATGTGTTGTTGAATCCGGTTTGCCAGTATTTTATTGAGGATTTTTGCATCGATGTTCATCAGGGATATTGGTCTAAAATTCTCTTTTTTTGTTGTGTCTCTGCCAGGCTTTGGTATCAGGATGATGTTGGCCTCATAAAATGAGTTAGGGAGGATTCCCTCTTTTTCTATTGATTGGAATAGTTTCAGAAGGAATGGTACCAACTCCTCCTTATACCTCTGGTAGAATTCAGCTGTGAATCCATCTGGTCCTGGACTTTTTTTCGTTGGTAGGCTATTTATTATTGCCTCAATTTCAGAGCCTACTATTGGTCTATTCAGGGATTCAACTTCTTCCTGGTTTAGTCTTGGAAGAGTGTAAGTGTCCAGGAAATTATCCATTTCTTCTAGGTTTTCCAGTTTATTTGCGTAGAGGTGTTTATAGTATTCTCTGATGGTAGTTTGTATTTCTGTGGGGTCGGTGGTGATATCCCCTTTATCATTTTTAATTGCGTCGATTTGATTCTTCTCTCTTTTCTTCTTTATTAGTCTTGCTAGTGGTCTGTCAATTTTGTTGATCTTTTCAAAAAACCAACTCCTGGATTCATTGATTTTTTGGAGGGTTTTTTGTGTCTCTATCTCCTTCAGTTCTGCTCTGATCTTAGTTATTTCTTGCCTTCTGCTGGCTTTGGAATGTGTTTGCTCTTGCTTCTCTAGTTCTTTTAATTGCGATGTTAGAGTGTCAATTTTTGATCTTTCCTGCTTTCTCTTGTGGGCATTTAGTGCTATAAATTTCCCTCTACACACTGCTTTAAATGTGTCCCAGAGATTCTGGTATGTTGTATCTTTGTTCTCATTGGTTTCAAGGAACATCTTTATTTCTGCCTTCATTTCGTTATGTACCCAGTAGTCATTCAGGAGCAGGTTGTTCAGTTTCCATATAGTTGAGCGGTTTTGATTGAGTTTCTTAGTCCTGAGTTCTAGTTTGATTGCACTGTGGTCTGAGAGACAGTTTGTTATAATTTCTGTTCTTGTACATTTGCTGAGGAGTGCTTTACTTCCAATTATATGGTCAATTTTGGAGTAAGTACGATGTGGTGCTGAGAAGAATGTATATTCTGTTGATTTGGGGTGGAGAGTTCTATAGATGTCTATTAGGTCTGCTTGCTGCAGAGATGAGTTCAATTCCTGGATATCCTTGTTAACTTTCTGTCTTGTTGATCTGTCTAATGTTGACAGTGGAGTGTTGAAGTCTCCCATTATTATTGTATGGGAGTATAAGTCTCTTTGTAAGTCTCTAAGGACTTGCTTTATGAATCTGGGTGCTCCTGTATTGGGTGCATATATATTTAGGATAGTTAGCTCTTCCTGTTGAATTGATCCCTTGACCATTATGTAATGGCCTTCTTTGTCTCTTTTGATCTTTGATGGTTTAAAGTCTGTTTTATCAGAGACTAGGATTGCAACCCCTGCTTTTTTTTGTTCTCCATTTGCTTGGTAAATCTTCCTCCATCCCTTTATTTTGAGCCTATGTATGTCTCTGCGTGTGAGATGGGTCTCCTGAATACAGCAGACTGATGGGTCTTGACTCTTTATCCAGTTTGCCAGTCTGTGTCTTTTCATTGGAGCATTTAGTCCATTTACATTTAAGGTTAAGATTGTTATGTGTGAACTTGATCCTGCCATTATGATATTAACTGGTTATTTTGCTCGTTAGTTGATGCAGTTTCTTCCTAGCCTCGATGGTCTTTACATTTTGGCATGTTTTTGCAATGGCTGGTACCGGTTGTTCCTTTCCATGTTGAGTGCTTCCTTCAGGGTCTCTTGTAAGGCAGGCCTAGTGGTGACAAAATCTCTAAGCATTTGCTTATCTGTAAAGGATTTTATTTCTCCTTCACTTATGAAACTTAGTTTAGCTGGATATGAAATTCTGGGTTGAAAATTCTTTTCTTTAAGAATGTTGAATATTGGCCCCCACTCTCTTCTGGCTTGGAGAGTTTCTGCCGAGAGATCTGCTGTGAGTCTGATGGGCTTCCCTTTGTGGGTAACCCGACCTTTCTCTCTGGCTGCCCTTAAGATTTTTTCCTTCATTTCAACTTTGGTGAATCTGGCAATTATGTGTCTTGGAGTTGCTCTTCTCGAGGAGTATCTTTGTGGCGTTCTCTGTATTTCCTGGATTTGAATGTTGGCCTGCCCTACTAGGTTGGGGAAGTTCTCCTGGATGATATCCTGAAGAGTGTTTTCCAACTTGGTTCCATTTTCCCCCTCACTTTCAGGCACCCCAATCAGACATAGATTTGGTCTTTTTACATAATCCCATACTTCTTGCAGGCTTTGTTCATTTCTTTTTCTTCTTTTTTCTTTTGGTTTCTCTTCTCGCTTCATTTCATTCATTTGATCCTCAATCACTGATACTCTTTCTTCCAGTTGATCGAGTCGGTTACTGAAGCTTGTGCATTTGTCACGTATTTCTCGTGTCATGGTTTTCATCTCTTTCATTTCGTTTATGACCTTCTCTGCATTAATTACTCTAGCCGTCAATTCTTCCACTTTTTTTTTAAGATTTTTAGTTTCTTTGCACTGGGTACGTAATTCCTCCTTTAGCTCTGAGAAATTTGATGGACTGAAGCCTTCTTCTCTCATCTCGTCAAAGTCATTCTCCATCCAGCTTTGATCCGTTGCTGGCGATGAGCTGCGCTCCTTTGCCGGGGGAGATGTGCTCTTATTTTTTGAATTTCCAGCTTTTCTGCCCTGCTTTTTCCCCATCTTTGTGGTTTTATCTGCCTCTGGTCTTTGATGATGGTGTTGTACTGATGGGGTTTTGGTGTAGGTGTCCTTCCTGTTTGATAGTTTTCCTTCTAACAGTCAGGACCCTCAGCTGTAGGTCTGTTGGAGATTGCTTGAGGTCCACTCCAGACCCTGTTTGCCTGGGTATCAGAGGCTGCAGAAGATAGAATATTTCTGAACAGCGAGTGTACCTGTCTGATTCTTGCTTTGGAAGCTTCCTCTCAGGGGTGTACTCCACCTTGTGAGGTGTGGGGTGTCAGACTGCCCCTAGTGGGGGATGTCTCCCAGTTAGGCTACTAAGGGGTCTTAACCCTACTTAAGCCTCAGCAATGGCGGGCGCCCCTCCCCCAGCCTCGCTGCTGCCTTGCCGGTAGATCACAGACTGCTGTGCTAGCAATGAGGGAGGCTCCGTGGGCGTGGGACCCTCCCGGCCAGGTGTGGGATATGATCTCCTGGTGTGCCTGTTTGCTTAAAGCGCAATATTGGGGTGGGAGTTACCCGATTTTCCAGGTGTTGTGTGTCTCAGTTCCCCTGGCTAGGAAAAGGGATTCCCTTCCCCCTTGCGCTTCCCAGGTGAGGCGATGCCTCGCCCTGCTTCAGCTCTCACTGGTCGGGCTGCAACAGCTGACCAGCACCGATTGTCCGGCACTCCCCAGTGAGATGAACCCAGTACCTCAGTTGAAAATGCAGAAATCACCGGTCTTCTGTGTCGCTGGCGCTGGGAGTTGGAGACTGGAGCTGTTCCTATTCGGCCATCTTGCTCCGCCCTCGGTATTTATTCTTGAGCCATCTTTGATGGTTTTTGTCTAAGAACAGGCCCCAGTGGGCATCACACCGAGTAGGTAAAACTCAGTTGGAACACATATCATTTTTGTTACTTGAAGAACCAGAAGAGAAGGGTTATTGTGATAACAATAGTGTAAAAGTGAAGGAGAAAATCCAAGAAAGGAGAAAGTCAGTGAACAGGAAGGCTAGGTTCTATATATAAAATGTGCCCAAATCTCTGTTTAACATTTGAACTATGCAGGTACAAGGTAGATCCAAGCAAACACCCCAATTAGTAAAAGAAGCAAACAGAGATTTCAGTTGATGCATATTAGAGGAAGGCCAAAGTTTGGAGTTTAAGTTCAGTCACGTTAATTGTCAAAGAAATAAATGAACTTCAAGTAAATATATTCAAAGGCACATAACAGAACTCAGAGTCTGTACAATATATGAACCATAGTGTTTGAAGCACAATGCTGGAGGTTAAGGGAGACCAAAAAGCAGTATCTAGCAAACAACGACAACTATGGCCTCTTCAAAAGCAGGCTGAGAATAAAGATGTATTAGATAAATGGAAACGGACAGGATTTGCCTCCAGCAGACCTATACCACAGAAAATGTCGGAGGGAGTTTATTAAGACAGAAGTAAAATTACAACACATGGAAAATCCAAGAACGAATAAAAAACACTGGAAATGGTAAAATGTGGGTAAATATAAAAGACTATATTTCCTCTAAAATATATATGACTGTTTAAAAAATGATGTAAATTGGGTTGTGAAGTTTACAATATACATAGATTCAATACATATGACAACTCTAGCACAGGGAAAGTGGAGGTGGTAAGTAGAATTACGAGGTTCTTAAATAATGTGGTATAATTTTAGCTCTAAGTAGACTGTATAAGGTTAAGGATGTATACTTTAATCCCTAGAACAACCACTAAAAATAAATAGGTAATAAGTCAATAAATTAATTAAAATAAAATCCTAAAACAATATTTGATTAATACAATAAAAGACAGAAGATAGAAAAAAAGAAAAACTAAATGGAAATAAATAAATAAAATGGTAGACATAAACCCAGCCATATTAGTATTATATTAAAAATTAAAAACATATCACATTAAAACTAGGTAAACAACAGGTTTGCATTTTGAGTATTTGTTCAACAGCAGTGTGGTGTTAATGGGGCACAAGCCCAGGCCTAACCATTTAAGTAACAGTGTTCCTCTGACACATAATAGTTATTCCATAAATAAGAGAATCTATGGCTCAATCATATAATGGTTTCTTTATTTGAAAAGGTCTTCAGTTCATTTTCTAATGCTTCATATATATTTTTCAAGATGTTGCAAAATGAACTTAAAATACAAATATATTTTAAAAGCTATATATATTTCAAATATATATAAATATATTTGTGGTTTTAAATGTGCAAATGTACATATTGATGAAGTAAACATTTTGCCACCAACCCTTTATATTTTTGTTTAACTTAATATTAATAGAACATTTGACAAGCCTAGTGTCCTCCAGATCACACTTTGGGAAATAGTGTCTGAGACTCCTCACCCTCTGTCTCTGTTCTGTGGAGGCCTGTACCAACTGAAAGTTGGCAAGCAACGCGCTGAAGAAAGAAAAGACCTTATCAAGCTATTTAGAGGAGATGTGACAAATTACAGTGACAGAATATCTTACATTGTATAGATTTTACTGACTCTGGAACCCTCCTGGTTATTCTTTTCATGTTTCATCTTCATGGTGACCTGATGAAGACAACAAAGAAGGTCTCTCTACTGCTTTTGCCACTACTAACAACTACCATTAAGTGGAATTTCAAGAGGTGGGGCTGCAGGAATTATGTGGGCACAGGAATTCGGTGACTCAACATGTTTATCCAGACAGGGATTGCACAAAAATTACTAGCCCGAAGCTCTTACCCACCCTAGGAATGTCCCTGTCTAAACTATAAAAAGAGATTTGATTATCCAGGCTTGGGAAACTTAGTCAAATGTCCCGAGGAAACCTGGTTTTTTCTTTCATAAATGGTGTTAAAATTATCCTGGTATTTCATTGAGAAATAAATTACATCCATAAAGAAATGAATAGAATATATATTTATTGGTCTTTTTCAAATGTTTCTTATATATTTTCTTTTCCAAGACATGTTGCAAAATAAACTTAAAATATGAATATATTTTAATACAGTAAAACTAAAACAAACTTTAAATATCTGGACCAAGGATATTGGGAACAACTGTAGCTAGCATTTGAGTTTGGGTCTGGCGAATGCCAAAGCCCACACAGCTTGATGCATAGCAGATGAGGAACCATTCAGGTTTTCCCCTTTCTCCTTTCCTTAGGAAAACTTCTTTTCAAACACCCTTTATATGGCTCTGACTCTGCATGTAGGAACTTTCACCCCTGTGTCTATGCACAATCAAAGCATATGTGCATCTGCCTTTCTAGAAAGAGGGGTAGGAGCCCTAAAACCAAAATTATGTCAAGGCGTCTTTTTGGGCACACAGTGAAGAGCTTCAACCAGCCTGTTGAGACTTTCACAACTACCCCATAATTCAATGTTAAATACTTTCAGGAGCCTGGGAATCACATTGAATATGCAAATTAAAAGTCCCATGAAAAATCACACTGCCCACCATTGTAATGGTGTAATTACTGATGATAATAGCAGTTGTATGTCTATGAGCTCCAGTTAAACCTTCCAGCAGCTTGTAGAAATATGTTCCTTCTAGTCTAAGATGGGATGGAGTCTAAGATAGACATAACATTTGCTATCCCTTTCTTTTCCCTTTCTCCTTCTTTATGAACCTGGAAAATACTGTAAATTTATTTCAGAGAATCAACATAATTTACTTAATCACTTTTGCCTTTGTTTAACTCCCCCTTTACTTTGTTGTTTCTGTTTGACACATGAAATTAATAATTAGGGTGAAAAATTATAATCACACCCAATAAAAGGCATCAGTTGACTGAGTTATCAGAGGTATTCCCTGGCACCAGGATTCCACGTGGTGAGGGCTTTCAGGTGCTGGTTTTGACTTTTCCCAGTGTGCATTTTGCTCCCACAGAGCTCTCTTAGAAGCCTACAGAAAAACGGGGAATGCAGACAGAATTGCATGTTGAGCGAATTACACTTCTATACTCAATTCTTTTGTCGGAGTGGAGTAGTTTTGGAGCGGAAGAGCAAAGCACATATTTACTCCAACACCTCATTGCTTCCCTATGCCAAGCAATATTGGAACGTCACTCTCTGCAGCATTGGCCTATTGGTCATCATGGTGGGGTGCTAATTCTTTAAGCCTGAAGCATATGGGAATGAGCTTGCACTCTGGAGTTTATATTAAGAAATTAGACTTGGCTAAAGTTAATTGGATTTAAGTTATAGAGTGTTACGTACAAAGTACAGGCCTTGCAGTCTCCCAGACCACTAGCTCTGTTACCTACTAGCTGTGTGGCATTAGGCAACTCTTTCCACTTTTCTTGATAGTAGTTTATGCATTTATTTGTCAAATGAGTATGTGTAATGTACTCTTTGAAGTATACTCAGTATTAAATAAGGAAATGTAGGTAAAGTACTTGCACCTGGTACCTTGTAGTTGCTTAGGGCACAATAATTCCCTTTCATTGCATACAAACATTGGCAAATGCTCCTTTAGCTCTCTTTTTATTTTTCTTCCAATTTAGGAGCATCTATGATCCTATAAGTGGGATTCAATTTGTGGGGAACAGAGGCCAGGGCTTCCTGCATGTGGAGACTGCCATGTTTGTGCAAGACTGCAATCACCCCAGAAGCTATATTTACAGGAAACACAGAGTTAAGTTTGATGGAAACAAGCCGTAATGTTATCTTTTGGAGAAAAGCAATATTAATACAGGAAGATCCTGATATAACATGATGTGAAATTGCTAACATAATAAAGCTATATGACATTTCTGCCTCAGTGTGAGTTCTTTCTAGAAGTGAACCTAAGAAAAAGAATCCAGGTAAGTGAATAAATGAGGTTTCTCTCTCCATCTCAGAGTGGTCCATGATGTTCAATATAAAGGATGACAATGTTTTTCCCTGTGAAAGTTGCCCGACAAATTCTTGCTTCTCCCCTGATCAGCCCAGCGACTGGCCAAGACAGGGGAAAATAATACCTACACACTCGGGATGTTGCTTAGCACATACATGAGAAGCAGTGGCGTAAAGTGGCTTATACTGCAGTTTCTGGAGCAAAATTGCCAAGGTTCAAATCCTGGCTCTGCCACTTAGAGGCCGTGTGACTTTGCACAAGTCACTTAACGTCTCCCAGGTTTGGCATCATCATTTGTAAATATGGAAATAACAGTACCCATCATTAGGCTTGCTGCAGAGTTAACACTATAAAGTGCTTTGAATAGATCTTGGTACAATGCAAGCGCTCAATAAATATAAGCAATTGTGTCTCAGACATGTTAGACTTTGCTATTCTTACATTTAATAATACATTCTTGCTTGCCAAACTGGGAATAACTATTTTTGAGTTACCCCAAATATGAATATTTGATCAGTGTATTGAAAATGTAAAGCAATGCTCTTCCAAATATAGCACTTAATTGTGGTTAGTTTTTCTCCACATGCTTCTTTATTACAAGACTGAATTCTTTGAGAACAGGGACTGTCTGGTTTTCTTCTGTACTCAGAGTGCCTAACAGTATGTTTGGCACAGAGTGGGTAGTCAATAAAACTTGGCTGAAAGGTTGAATAATAAATTGACCAGGTAATTTATGAATGAAGCAAAGAATGATTGAAAGATCTACACCATTTGTGTTCACACCCTCCCTCTTTCCTTATGTCTCCATGATTGTGTGTCTCTCAGAGCTAATTCATTCTGCATTGGGGCTAATGATAAAAGAGGCCGTTGTGAGAAGAGGCCAACTCTTAAGCCCAGTCACTCCCTCCCTCATTGCGTCTGCTTGTGTTTATGTAAGCAGAAAAAAAAAAAAAAGCATGCATTATGTTTTTATGAGCCTTGCGATTTATTCTGTTTTGTTGTCAGACCTTTGGGAATGCATTCTATAAACTTTATTGAGACAAGATATCTAGAGACGTTTGCATATGTCTGAGCTCAGCACAATATTACTTTTTAATGCACTTTTGACTTTGCAGGCAGAGGATACAGTAAAAAAATGTAAAACAGCAGTTGGGGTTTTTTTATTACCTGCATTTTGCCTTCCTGGTTTCAAAACAAACAAGCATCTCACTCTAATGAAATAAACAAATAAGCATTAGTTCGGCCCAGTTATAAATGGGATATTTCTGTCATTGGGTTAGAAACAGACCTTTACTCCATGACAACAGGTACAGGGCATAGGGTGGATGGCATTCTTGTCAGTTGGGATCGGTGCCAGCTCTCTATTCTCTATATATTAGAAAAACAACCATATAGTGTCTGGCAACAAGGAAGATGATTGCAAACTCAGACTCACAGAGTCTCAGATAAAGAAGCTGCTTAACTTCCACCTTGGGGAGAAAAAAGTCTCAGGGAGGTTTGGGGATATACCATGGTCACACATTCAGTGCCTTGTCTTTATCATACAGTGGGAAAGAGGTGAAGGTAGTCAGGGCTGAAATTGAAGTATGAAATCCCAATCATGAGGTCAGGACTAGAGTATGAAACTGGGCAGCAAGGAGGCTAGATGTTGCCAAGCACAAAGGAAAAGTACTGAAATGATGATAAATTCCAGCAATACTGGTATAAGAATCAAAGCCTGCTTGTTAATCTGATGTCAAGCAAGACAGGTGTTGATAAGGAGGCAAGATGTGGAGAAGAAATGCTGGGAAGAAAGTGGGTGAGGAGCAGTTCTGAGGCACGGGGTCTGCTCTGCTCAGCCCTCTTCCCTTGGTAAAGGTGGCTGTTGCAGAGAACAGAAGGCAGCTAACAAATTCAGGCACGGTGCTCCAACACTCATCTGCCATCTGCAGCACTTGGCCTTTCCTCTTAGACCAGACCACCCAACCACAATATGTGTGTGTGTGTGTGTGTGTGTGTGTGTGTGTGTGTTTCTGGAATTTACCCATAGGTGAGCAGCTACTTGCAGCTTAATTGAGCAAATCTTTTCAAGAAAACTGACCCTTGGAAACATCACTTCAGGAAAGTTACAGTAGAATTTTTCACTTTAAAATTTCTAATCACAGACAAATCCTAGGTCTCAAAGAATCAAATGATCGATGTTTAGGGCTCAGGTGGTTTTGTGGTAAAATAAAAGGAACTGAGACATTAAAATTTGGACCTTTTAGGAATTTCAAGTAAAAGGGAAAAATCCTTCAATATTAATTTTTTATCTCTACATATAATAAACTTTGAAGGTTACAGAGTGCTTTCTCATCCTTTACAATAACCTTTGATAAGAACAGGGAGGTTAATTGATTTGCCTGTGATTATAAAGCTAGGAAGTGGCACGGCTAGGATTTGAACCCATGTCCTTTAGATAACTTGGTGGCATTTCCTTCCCACTGCATGCCCCCTAAAAACATTTGTGCTCATATTAGTGGGGATATGGGAAAATTTTAGGGTTCATAAAAATGAGCGGATGTGACTTTCCCTTACATTAGATGCCGATTTTATACCTCACGTAGAAAGTCATTTGTTCCACAAATGTAGTTGTGTCTATGTGTGTTTTGTGCACATTATCTATTAGCCCAGATTGCTGAGGAAGAAGGTGGGGTGGGAGGGAGGGGAAGAAATTACAGTGATGAATATAACCCTGGTTTTAGAATTACATTTCCTGGTTTAGTATTTGGGCTCCACTGATTATTGACTGTATGTTTTCATAGAGTTGACATCTGAAAGCATTCCCTGACCTTTCCTATCCCTCCTCTGCCCTTGTTATGGCTGGGCTAGAGGCCCTCCTTCTGCTTATAAAGCATCCTCTGTTACCTTTGTCATATGATTTATCATTCTACAAAAAAGTTTGTTGAGGACACGGGCTGGGAAGTCTTATTGTCTCACCAAGGCCTAGCCCTGTGCTTGATATATGGTGTGTTCTTAATAAATATTGGTTTATATGCCAGATACCTTCCATTTGCCTCTCCATGTCTGCCATCCATCCTTTCCCACTCTGCTTTCTGCTGTAGGAGGAGGCCCCTAAGGGCTATATTAATAGGGCTCCTACGCCCTCTGGTTCCACTGAGCTCAGCCAAAGGGCAGCCTGAAGAAAGGACCAGTGGAAGAGAAAAGAGTAAGGTCAGAATATTTCCCCAGGAAAAAACCACCAGGGATGGCCATGTCCCATGATCAAGGGTTACTGTTCCTTCCAAGATGGGCTCTACGTGCCTTTCTCTCATTCCAGGCTCTAGTAACCTCCCATCCATTCCCTCCAGCTTTCAGAACTAGAGTGATAACAGCTCTCTTCTGCTACCCCTCAGGTTTGTACCACTGTCTTTAGTAGTCCCCCTATATTCTGTCTATTCTTTCATAATTAGTCCCCTTAAAGAAAACTCTCTTTTTAATTAAAATATTCACTAATTTACTGATTAATACATTTGACTGAATACATTTTTGCTCTTAACTTATCCTTAGCTATGGTTTCCTCATCTGTAAAATGGGGATAAAATGTCTTAAAACATAGCTTTTGGGTGATTAAACCAAATAATATATATGCTATGCTTGGTTCAGTGCCTCACATAAAATCAACACTTAATGCATTCAATTATAATAGTGGTAATGATAGTAATAATAAGATAGCTGCTGAGATCAGGAGTTCAAGACAAGCCTGGTCAACTTGGCAAAACCCCATCTCTACTAAAAGTGCAAAAATTAGCCAGACGCCGGTGTGGTGGTAGGCGCCCGTAATCCCAGCTACTCAGGAGGCTGAGGCAGAAGAATCACTTGAACCCGGGAGGTGGAGGTTGCAGTGAGCCGAGATCACACCACTGCACTCCAGCCTGGGCAACAAGAGTGAGGCTTTGTAAAAAAAAAAAAAAAAAAAAAAAAAAATAGATAGCTGATTTGATATGGTCAACCAGCCTAATTATAAAGATACATGGTGAGATGAGAGCCAACAGGCTTAATGAGACCTTAAAATGCATCATGAACTTATTTATTTATGTACCAAACACTTACAGAGCATGTTGGCAATGTTAGCTGCTAAGAATACAGTGGCAAACAAGACAGACCTGCCCATTGTTTTTATCATTGCATTAGTAGAGGCCGCTATCATCTCACCTGAACCATAGAGTCACCCTCCTAATTTGCTTCCCTGCCTCCACTTTGCCGGTCCCCAGACCCCATCTGTCTTCAATACAGTGGTCTTTCAAAAACATAGATCATGTCCATCTTTGTTTAAAATATAATGATGGCTCCTGAAAGGTGCTGGGATTAAATCCACTCTCCTAGAGCCTGACATGGGCTGGCCTTGCCTAGCTCCTGTCTAATCTTGAGACACTCTTCAGTTAGCTTGCTGAACTCCAGCCAGTTCATTAAAAATTGGTCTTGCTCAGTTCTTAAAACCACCCATTTCTCACCTCATCTATTGTCCCTATGTTTGAGCACTTACTTCCATGCATCCATCTATGTCTCTGGCCCTTTCATCTCATCAGGATTCCTGCCTTATAGTACTTATTCCTTTTTGCAATGTTTTTTTTTTTTTCTTTTACTTTAAGTTTTGGGATACATGCAGGTTTGCTACGTAGGTATACATGTGCCATGGTGGTTTGTTGCACCTATCAACCCGTCATTTAGGTTTTAAGCCCTGCACACATTACATTTGTCAATTAATACATCTCCCCAACTGGAGAGTAAGACTAAGGATGGCAGGGATGTGGACTTTTTGCTCAGTGTCATATCCTCTATCACCACATAGTAAGTGCTCAGTGACCAAGACACGATCCTCACCTCAGCAAAGCTCATCATTTTGTTCCAGTGGCTCCTATTAGCAATGGAAAGATATAAGACCTTTACTCTATTTATAGCCTCTAAGTGGGAAGACCTCATAAAATATAAAGAAGCTAAGAGACAATTGTGGGGATAATGGAGAAACTTGACACTTGGAATTAGATCAAATAGATTAAACCCCACTGATGGTTTAAGACCAAAACAGCATACACAAGTAACTTAACTTTTCAGAACTTCAGATTTTGTCATTAAAATGAGAATAATAATTACCACTTCACAAGGTTTCTAGCAATTGAGTGACATAAAATATTAAGTGCACCTAGTGCAGTGCCTGGCACAGAGTAAAAGTTCAATAACTTTTATATTTTTACTTGTTATGATCACTAATATTATAATTTTTACCACAATATTCACCTTATTCCATGAAATGTAAGACCTATAGAAATGTGTATAAAAATAAGTGGATGAGGTTGTTACATATACAGCAACCACCCACTATCTATCTTAATGAAATGTCAAAAACAGAACTTAAGAAGTTTATATATAGTATAGTTAGAAGCCAGCTTTTCAGAAATTTCTCAGTCCTTCAGCATGAATTTGAGGAATAAGTTTAGAATTAGGTATAGAGTTATTAACTAAAAGATTGGAAATGGATATAATGGGAGTGCTGGAGTCTCAGAGCTGGAAGGAGGCTAGAGACAGGAGTTATAGACCTTTGAGGTGGAGGGGCTCCCCATGATCCCAAAACCCACAGGATGGCCTAGAACAGACAGTTAAAGAAAGTCCTGAAGCTAAGAGGAAAAATGTGTGTGTGTGTGTTTGTGTGTGTATAAAGTTTTATATATGCATGTGTATATATACGTACATATATATGTTTATATATAATATTTTATACATTACATAAGGCTGTCATTGCCAAGACTTTAGTTGGGAGGTAGTTCTTTGGACTTGACAAAGATACTCAGGCGAAAAAGCAGCAGCATTGAGACCATTGGTAGAAGCCAGGAACCTCTCAGTGGCCTCTGACCCATTCACCAAGATACAACGGTAATTATGTAATGCTTACAGAATGGCGAATTATTTGGTTACACTGGAGGATTGAAATGGGGCTCAGCATGTGGCTTCTCCCATTGGATTGATGCTCTAACATTCCTTATTGTGATAACCTATCCACATGTGAATCAAACCAAGTCCTAGATTATTGAAAATCATTTACATACCCAAGAAGGTATCAACAATACCAGAAACCACCCCCTCCCAGAGTCCTCTTTTTATGCTTTCATTCTGTCATCATGCCATCACCACTGTGGGACTCTGTTGTTTATATTGTTCCCCAGGACAAAGTGTGGTGCTGGGTAAAGAACAGGGCCTTCAGGTCTGCCAGAGGTGGATAGGAAGCCCAGGCTGGTTTCTAACTAAAAAGACACCTCCCTCGTCCCAGCATTTATACACACACAGGCACACAGGCACACAGACACACACACACACACACACACATATAACACTAAGTTTTGGGGATACATGTGCAGAATGTGCAGGTTTGTTACATAGGCATACATGTGCAATGATGGACTGGATAAAGAAAATGTGGTACATATACACCATGGAATACTATGTAGCCATTAATTAATATTTATGGTACTTTTTATTTAGTTATACATTGTCTAAAATCTGTAGTGGACTGACACAGAAAAAACAGTGCCTACTTCCTGACCTTAATTTCTCAGAGCCTCAGTTTTCTCATCTGCAAAGTGAAGATAATGGTACATACCCTAGTGGAATATATATTAATATTCTGCCTTATCATAGAAAGAATTCAGGAAATAGAGGTACTTTGGGGAGGATTAAATGAGGCCAAAAAAAAGAAAAAAGTAAACTGCCTATCAAAGTGTTTGGAACAAGATGCACAATCATTTTCTATTAATCCTCTTTCTCTGCTTACATATTTTCCTCTTGTAGTGGCAAAGAGAAAAATTAGCTTAACTTCCTCCTTCCATCTCTTCTCACTTCCCTGCCTCTTTCTACTTTTTACTGAAACAAATTAATAAGCTTTTACTGAAACTACAATGGACAAAGCATGGTGCTAAACACCAAGGACGTAAACATAAAGAAGGAAAGATCTCTAACTTAAAGAAACTCATCTTAGTGGGGAAGAACACAAATAGGCAGTTATGTTTTGAGATGTATTATATTGGGGATATTACAAAGTACTACACAACCACAAAGGAAGGCTTGCTCGGGAGTGGACTCATGAAGTTGGCTCTTACGCATTGACCCTGATGTCAATTCTGTTCCTAAAGAGTGTTTGTTACCCGTGACCACTTTTTTCAGTCTCGGCGGATCTGTATTTGTGTGTTAGAGGAATGACCTTTCTAAGGTTGGTTGGATTCTAGACACAAACCATCTTCCTAATAAATGACAAAATCCACTTACGGCGTAAGTGTTTGGGGATTGGTCCTCAGTTTGGCAAAAGGAAGACTTGAGTGGCCCTCCAAGGAAACTGGATTACTTGGCTCTTTGATTCCATCTCATGTCCCCACCAGCCTGCCTGATGCTATGAGAATCAGAGATTGCTAGGAAACAATTCTTCCTTCTCCTCATTCTTCTCTTTTGTTAGGTTCAGTGCTTTCTTTGTGAGCAGAGAGGAAGTTAGCTCTGAAGATACTGCAATCTGTAATATTTGGAAAAAAGATCACATCGCTGTTATTTATTGGAACCACTCTTTCCTCCCACGCAAGTCCTTGTGATATAATCTGGATAATGAAAGTTTTACTGCTTGCATTTACACATCTATTCAAAAGAGTTCTTGCCAGCCACTGGCCCTTTTGAAAAGATGGCTTATAATAGATTCTAACATCTTTATTGACACAGGTATTGAGTGGCTTCTAGAAATGTATATTCAATAAGTCCATATTTTGGCTTCACTATTTTCCATTTTTTGCAAGCAAAAGTCTTAATAACAGATGTAGCTGATATCATTTACATGGACATTATTGATATAGATATCTGTGTCTATATCTGCTTCAATTACATACCTCTCTCTGGATAACAGCACCCTACTTCTTGGGAAAAGTTTTCTTCTGTCTACTAAAACCATGAGGTCCTAGTGGAAATAGTGAATCTCAGAATGCTGCCTCTTTGATACACATGTGAATGATTGATCTAGGATGGACCAATAACAAACCTTCCCCAAGAATTTTCATGTTGGAAATAAGAAAAAAGCCTCTGTCTTCATGGTGATTTAACGTGGTGGGATGTTGCTGTCCCTCAGTTGGTCTGAGAGATAAAGGCAACCTGCTGAAGAAAGTAGAGATGGGTGATAAAGAGAGCAACTTGGTGGAGTTCCAGAGCCAGGTCCCTGTCATCTTGGAATTATTCCTACATTCCTACTCTTCTTCCATTTGGTGATGAGCCAGTAAATGCTCCCTTCTATATATTCTAGCTTAAGTTGAATGTTGCAGCTTGCAACAAAAATCATACTGAAATACTTCCCTCTGTCATTGCTACCTTCTTTTATTATTCAGGAAGCAGTTGGTGGGGTGGGGTGGCATTGTTGCAAGTTCTAAGTGAAAGGTTAAAGATAACTCTAAAGTCCTAGGGCAAATTAGAGTCCTAAAGTGAAAAGAAGTGTAAATAAAAGGAAGATAGTTTTAAGGCTATATTAGTTTACTAGGACTACCCTAACAAAATATCACAAATTGGGTGGCTCTAAGCAACAGAAATTTGTTCTCTCACCATATTGGAAGCCAGAAATATGAAATCAAGGTGCCAGCAGGGTCATAATCCTTCTGAAGTCTCTAGAGGAAAATGATTTCTTGTCATTTTCAGCTTCTGGTGGCTCCTGGAGTTCCCTGGGTTATGGCAGCATAACGCCAGTCTCTATCTTCATCTTCACATGGCCTCTTTCCTCTGTTTCTTTTTGTGTGCCCTTTTCAGACCCTTATAAGGAAATTCTCACTGGATTTTCAACTTATCCTAAACCAGTATGATTTTATCTTAATTTTCTTCCTGATTGCATCTGCAAATAAGGTCATGTTCTAAGTTTCTGAGAGAACATGAATGTTTGGGGGGCAACTATTCAATGTGCTACAAGGACCAAACTGAACTGAGTTTGAAATGTGGATCCTATAATCAATTGCTAACTCTGTAATTCTAGGAACAATCATTTAAACTTTCTGAACCTCATTTTCTTTATCTGCAAAATGGGTGTAATACTACCCATCTCTGAGAGAAATGTATGATCTTCACTTTCCTCAGTGCGTGACACATAGCAGATGCTTAAAAATTATAGTTTTACAACCCCTTTACTTTATTAATGATTGACACTGGTTATATAAAAAGGGATAATTGAATACATGCCAAACAGAAATATAAACAATCTATTGTGGGAGTTTGAGGAGGATCAAGGAAGGCTTTGTGGAGGAGGTGTCATGTTTAGATGGACCTTAAAGAATTAATAATTTATCAAGTGGAGAAGCTACAAATGTTCAACTTAAGTGCAGTTCAGGAGAGGGTCTAGTCTGATATGGTCAAAAAAAAGTATAGGCTTCTAGTGGTTCAATTCCCTCCACATGAATCCTTTGGGGGTGGAGAAATACCATACGCTTTAGACAAATCACTAGTTTGCTAATTTGACTTTTTATAAATGTCAGTAAAAAAGTAATTTCAAGGTTGCAATCTATACAGAGAATCTGGAGAACACATATCCAATATTGTGAAAAAGCATGGATTTTTATATTTTGGAAAAAGAGTGATAATCAGGTTGAAATTTTACAAGGAACATTGAGAAACCAAAAATGTGATGAACACTACACCATTTACAAAGCATGCTGTAATTTGCAAGTTATTTGTCTCTTTCCCCCATAGATGGCAAGTTTCTTTAAGATAGGGGCTCTATCTGCCCGTTGGTGTCCACAGTGCCTAGCACATAACAGGTGTTCATAAAATATTTAGTGAACAAGTGAACGAAATTGTATCACATATTGTATCCCACACAAAAAAAATCAGTGAAATGTAATCATGAGCTAAGTGCTATCAGTCATATTACTCTTTTTTCTTTTTCTCCATAACTGCTAATGAGAGTCAAGAGATCTAAAACTTGGAAATAAATTAGGATTAAGGGTGGACAATTGATATTTCTGTTTTCACCTTTGCACCCTTCTTTCCCCAGTTGATTATATTCATGGTGTCAGAGTGATGCTTTTAAAACGTGAGACCACATCACTTCTCTGCTTATAACCTCTATAGGTATCTGTGGTAGATTAGAGAAGACTCTAAATTCTTGCTATTCATCCTTTTAAAAGGTGGAGTCCAAATGTATTTATCCTCCCCTTGAATCTTCTCTGGCCTTAATAACTTGCTTGACCAAACGATTTTGACATAAATTTCTGCGGGACTTCTGAACTTAAATTTTATTTCTTCTAAGAGGTATCACTACTGAAATTTTATGTATGCATTTGTTTAATGTCTGTTCTCTAAACTATATTACCAGCTTCATGAAGATAGAAACTATGCCTAACTACTCATGGCTGCATTCCCAGGGCCTAGAACAGTTTCTCCTGCATAGTTAGCACTTAATAAATATCTGTTGAATGAATGAATTGAATGGGACTTACAAAATCGGATTGTTAACACCATAGTGGTGAAAAGGTAGTATTTTCAAAATGTTCCCTTTCTCTGACAGAAGATAGGCTGATCAGCTTAATTGTTATTTCCTCTGCTTGAATTTCTGTGATTTAATTTAATCTTCCATCTTTGCCCTTCAAACCTATGTGCTCTTGATTTAATCAGCAGGATCAAAACTATTGCACTTCCTTTTGCCCCTGAGCCACTAACAGAAAAATGATTGACAGTTAATCATGTCTGAAGAGGATCTCTTTCTCCCTTTTTCCTTTCTTTAAAGTAGGGTTGAACTAGGTTATCTACTTGAATAAATCTTGTTAATACATATTTTTAGCTTATTTCTCACAGTGCTTGTGTATGGGTGTTCTAATTTTTCTGTTTTAAATAGAATGGCGGTCCTCATAAGTTTATATGGGAAAAAATGCAACAGACGATAAAAGGAGGTAAACTGACGTTGAATGTCTACTATATATGTTGGCCATGTGCTTAAATTTTCAGTTTACAAAATATCTAGCCCTTATTTCTGGTCTTTCAGGACATAAGTCATTTCTGAAATTTAAATCTCTAGCACTCCTATGTCACACAGAATTGCAGACATTGGTCAATAGATATCATTGTCAATATTAAACAAAAACATTGTCAAATGTTTAATATTTAGTAGTGCAAATATATAATAATATGCTTTATTTCTTCATGTGTAAGTCAGGTAGCCTAGGAGCTTCATATTTTCAACAAACCAACCATATCCCTAGGATAGAAACTCCATAAGGACAGGAGACTTTCCTTTTGTGCATAACATTACCCCCTGTGCCAATGCTAGTGCCAAGTCCATAGTGAATACTCAATAAATGTTGCTGCTGAATGAACACTATTAATTTATTGGAGGAAACACCTATCATCACTGGTCTAATACAATTTTCAAACAACTACACAGCATAATTCTTATTATCATAAAAGAAAAATTATACCCCAATATTTTGAGATGTCTAACCCAGTGATTAAACTCCATGTGGCCTCCCTTATCTACACTTGATATAAATACTTCTACATTAAATTCAAAGTACATTTTTAATTTTCAACCCAGTATCAGCTACTCAAGCAGGATTTCTCTATTCCCTAGGTTTCCTTCTCCCAATCTGTTAACGAACTGCCTTCTCATTTTTTTTTTTCCTGATGTTTTCTCTCCCAGTCTCAGCTTATTTGTCTATTAAGGCATAATAGACCAAGAAAAATTCTATACAATTTTGTTATACAATGTGATATTTTGATGCATGTATGTATTATGAAATGATCAAATTGAGCTAGTTAACATATTCATCACCTTACATATGTATTTTTTGTGGTGAGAACATTTAAGATCTACTTGCTTAGCAATTTTTAAATATACGTTATTATTATTATTAATTACAGTTACGATGTTGTATAATAGATATCCAGGACTAATTTATTCTAACTGAAACTTTTTACTTTTTGACCAACATTTTACTAGACCATCATTCCACTTTCTGCTTCTGAGTTCAACTTTTTAAAAATTCCAGCTATAAGTGAGATAATGCAGTATTTGTCTTTCTGTGCCTGGCTTATTTCACTTAGCTAGATTCTAATGATGTTCTCCAGGTTTATTCATATTGTTGCAAATGACAGAATTCCCTTTTGTTAAGGCAGACTAGTATTTCATTATATATAAATATGCCACATTTCCTTTATCCATTCATCCATTATTGGAAACTTCTATTTGGAAATATACTACGAGGCTATAATAATTAAAACAGCATATTATTGGCATAAAATCAGACATATGGACCAAATAAACAGAATAGAGAGCTCAGAAATAAATGTACACATTCATGGTCAATCAATCTTTTTCAAAGGTACCAAGAACACACAAAAGGAAAAGGATAGTCTCTTCAACACAAGTGCTGGGAAAAGTGAATATCCACATACAAAAGGATGAAATTGGATCCTTATCTCACACCATATACACAGATCAACTCAAAATTGAGTAAAGATTTAAAGATAAGAACTGAAAATGTAAAAGTACTAGAAGAAAACATAAGGGAAAAGTTCTATAATATTGGTCTAGGCAATGATTGATTGATTGATTGATTGATTGATTTAGAGAAGGAGTCTCGCTCTGTCACCCAGGTGGAGTGCAGTGGTGTGATCTCGGCTTACTGAAACCTCTGCCTCCCCGATTCAAGTGACTCTCCTCTCTCAGCCTCCCAAGTAGCTGGGACTAGAGGTGTGCACTACCACACCCAGCTAATTTTTGTATCTTTAGTAGAGTCGAGGTTTCGCCATGTTGGTCAGACTGGTCTTGAACTCCTGAACTCAGGTGATCCACCCATTTTGGACTCCCAAAGTGCTGAGATTACAGGTGTGAGTCACCACATGCAGCCTGGACAACGATTTCTTGCATACGAACCCCCCAAAAACAGGTAACAGCAGCAAAATTAGACAAATGGGATTGCATGAAACTAAAAAGCTTCTGCACAGCAAAGGAAATAATCAACCAAGTGAAGAGACAACCTACAGATTGGGGGAGACAACCCACAGATTGGGGGAGAATATCTGTAAGCCATACATCTGATAAAAGATTAATATCCAAAATTTATAAGGAACTCAAACAACTGAAGAGCAAGAAAACAAATAATCTGAACAAAAAATGGGCAAAGCACATGAATAGAATTTTTCAAAAGTGATCAACAGGTATATGAAAAATGCTCAATATTATCAATCATTAGGAAAATAAAATTAAACCACAACGAAATATCATGTCACAGAAGAGAGAATAGCTATTATTTAAAAAGACAAAAAATAACAAGTACTGATGATGATATGGAGAAAAAGGAAACTTTGTGCACCAGTAGTGGTAATGTAAATTAGTACAGCCACTGTAGAAAACAATACAGAAGCTCCTTAAAAAATGAAAAATAGAACCACCATAAGATCCAGAAATCTCACTTCTCGATATGTATGTATTCAAAGGAAGTGAAATTAGTATGTTGAAAAAATACTAACACTTCCATGTTATTGCAGCATTATTAACAATAGCCAAGAAGTGGAACCAATCTGCTTCCTTATTCTTGGCTGTGATAGTACCTTCTGTTCCCTTTGATTTGCTGCCACCCTCCTCCCGCTCACACACATGCACACAGTCCCACACAGATATACCTGGATTCTCAGCTCTACATTCTCTCTCACTGCTAGCAGGACCCGAAGCTTTTTTGAGACTGTCTCTTCATTCATTTACTTAGAAATACTTATTATGCAATTGCTATTAGTTGAGCTCTGTAGTAGGGGCAGAGACAGGGATAGACCTTAGCCTTAATTCCTTAGACATTAAATTACCTAAGTAGCCTACTTTCTATGCCATATACCAGTATCCTGGATTTCCTGCCAGAAGGAATGATCAATCATTCAACAATTATAACCTTCAAAGGGATTAAGATGTTTATAAAGTGCCTGTTTTTAAAAATATTTATTTAATAATCCTATATAAATAAATGGAGTGAATTATCAGCAGTAGGTCTAGACATATTCAAAGAATACACTATTTTGTAAGGTCAAATAGTGTTAACATATAGATAAGTCATACATTATAATTACATTTTTTAGATAATTCAACTAGAAAACATGGAAAACAGTATGAATGACTATAGTATTGTTAAGGGGATGGATCTTTTTAAATTTATAGCTCACACTTTGTTTAGATTTCATCAGACATTACCTTTATCTCTTTTTAAGTTAATGTGTGAGGTAAAGGTAGGAGATGTGTGAGTCAAAAGCATAAATCCTTTAATGACTCGACAAGTACTTATTTAGCACCTACGCAGTTGTTTGCTGTGTCAGGTGCTATGTAGACTAAAGAGATTAAATAAGGTTGTCCTGAAGATGCTAATACATAAAGAGTAGTAAATTACACTACACGGGAAATAACATGGTATTGCATCATGGGGACTATTTTGCAGCTAGAACCTCAATGGAGTTGTTCTTCCCACAAAGAGGAGTGTGCCATGCCCACTCCCATAGGAAAGCATGGAAACTCAGTCAGGAGAACTTGGAAGAAATGGCAACTGCGCACAGAACATTTACATCAGGACAGAGAGTAGGGTCAGGGAGGATTTCAATGCTAGGCAAACAAAGAGCTAGAAAGCCCTTTGATAGAACAGGAGAAAATACTTGCAAACTGTCTGACAAGGGATTAATATCTTGAATATATAAAGAGCTCACACTACTTACTAGCAATAAATAAATAAATAAAACAAATAATCAGATTAAAAATAGGCAAAAGATCTCAATAGACATTTCTCAAAAGAAGATATACAAGTGGCCAACATATATTATACATTAAAAATGGTCAGGCTGGGCACAGTGGCTCACACCTGTAATCCCAGCACTTTGGGAGGCCAAGGTTGGTGAATCACCTGAGGTCAGGTGTTCAAGACCAGCCTGGCCAACATGGCAAAACCCCATCTCTACTAAAAATAAAAAAATTAGCCGGGTGTGGTGGCATATGCCTGTAGTCCCACCTACTTGGGAAGCTGAGGCCGGAGGATAGCGTGAGTCTGAGGGGTAGAGGTTGCAGTGAGCTGAGATCACACCACTGCACTCCAACCCCACAAACTTTGGGCAACAGAGCAAGGCTTCATCTCGGAAAAAAAAAAAAAAAATGTCAACATCACTGATCATTAGAGTAATGCAAATCAAAACCGCAGTGAGGTATCAGCTCACCCCAGTTAGAATGACTTTTATGAAAAAGACAGGAAATAATGGATGTTGCAAAGAATGTAGAGAAAGGGGAACTCTTCTGCATTGTTGGTGGAAACACAGATTAGCAAAGCCACTGTGAAGAACTGTATGGAGGTCCTTCAAAAAGCTAACAACGGAATCATCATATGTTCCAGTCATTCCACCACTGGATATATATCCAAAAGAAAAGAAGTCAATACATGGAAGAGATACTTGCACCCTCATGCAGCACTAATCATAAGAACCAAAATATGAATTCAACCCTAAATGCTCATCGATGAATAAATGGATTAATAAAATGTGGTATATGTACACAATGGAATGTTTTTCAGCCATCATAAAGAATGAAATCCTGCCATTTGCAATAAAATGATGGAACTGGAGCTCATTATATTAAGTGAAATAAGCCAAGAACAGCAAGAAAATTATCGAATATTCTCACTCACATGTGAGAACTAAAAAAGTGGGCCTCCTGAAGACAGTGGATTCATGGTTACCAGAGGCGGGGAAGGGGAAATAAAAACAAATCAGACTAATTGGTACAAATGTACAGTGTGATAGAAGAAATGAGACCTAGTGTTTGATAGATCAATAGGGTGAGTATAGTTTATTTCAAAATAGCTAGGAGAGAATCATTCAAATATTTCTAGCAAGAAAAGACAAATATTTATGATGATAGATATCCTAATTACACTGATTGGATTTTATAAATTATATGAATGTATTAAATTATCACATATACCCCCAAAATCTATATATATACTATGAATCAATAAGAAGATAAAATTTTTTTTAAAGAGTAGGGATACAAAGTGTGTACTCTGGGTACACTCGCAGGCCACATTTCTTTCTTTTCTCAAGGTATTTGCACATGTTTTTCATGTCTGCAGTCCTTTCTCCAGGCTATCCAAAGGGACAGTTTATTCTTATTTCTCAGGACTTTTCTTAAATAGAATCTCCTCAGAGAGGCCATCTCTTAGCATCCTCATAAAGTATTTGCTTCTCACCTTCAGTTTCTGTCTGTTATGATACTCTCTTTTTTTTTAAATAACATGTATCATATTATTTACCTTTAATAATGTGGTTGCTGGTCTATTACCTGTTACATCACTAAACAGTAAGATCCATGAGAGCAGAGGGCCTTGTTCATCTTATTGCATATTTAGTCACTACTGCTTAGAATTGTGCCTGAAAAGATGCTCACAAATTCTTGTTGGATGAATGAACAAATCTCTTTGTCAAAGTTCTGGGTGAAGGAACTCTGCAAGTATTGGAATATATATTTCTACATGGTAAACACTCTCTGAAGTGCAGGTCAGTCATGTGCACTTACAAGCAACTTACTTTACACAACTCTGTTACAGTAAGTTTACTTGTTGGGATGAATATAACACATTACCCTAAGGATGTGAAACTTATTAAGTAACTTCCAGGTTTCTATTGTAATTCTGTTAGTCAAAAAAGAGAACTCTCAGTGCATTTAACATCAAATATTATAGTCAAAAGTCCAAATGGCTTGGTGTTTTGGGGTCACAAAAACCATAATTTAGTCCCAAAGATACCCCTTTTTAACATTGTGACCTTTGACAAAGTCACTTAATATTTCACAGCAGACATTTCTCCTCTGTGAGATAAAAATTGCAATAACTAACACCATAGGGAGTTACTAGGATTAAGTGAGATAGGGAGTGGAAGGTGACTGTGTGTACGAGTTAATCAACATGTGATCATTTGCATTGTTGAATTGGCTCTTACCCTGTTGCCTGTCGAGTGTTCTGCAGGATGAAGAGTCTGAGATGGATATTAGCCTGCAGGAGGTGTTTTAAGGAATACCCTGGGGATCCATATTCATGAAAAGGAAAGGAAGGGAGCCCTATCAAGGAGAGGGAGAAGCCTGCCATGCTTCAAAACAAAGGCGTACCTTCTCCACCAAGAGATGTGAAGCTGGGATAGTCATTCAGAATTACCACTATTAAGGCAGGAGAGCCAGATTGTTGTACCCATATGTGGACCCATCACTGGATATGGCTGCCCAGGAAAGGGGTCAGGGCCTTTGGAGAGGTGACTCTCTTGAACCCAGCCAATCCCTGTGGGAAGTTGGAATCTGGGGCCATCTGCCAGCTACATTCCCAGTATTCTGAGGGAATAAGTCCCTCAGTCCTGTAGAGGAGTCGGGATAAGAACAACAGTGTCTTCAGTGTCCTGATTTTAATATAGGTCCATCAACATATCATTTTTTTTCAATAAATAGTTATCGAATACCTGTTGTATGCCAGGCATAGTGTCAAACACTGGATACACAATGATGATTTAAATTCTGTTTCTGCCTCTAAGGTGTTCACAGGAAAGCATGAGAAACAGACATATACAATGAATGTGTCTTCCACAAATCCATAGCTGAATATAAGTCAAGGAGGGCATAGCAGTAATAACTCCAATCTTAGGGAGAAACCTTGGAGTCATTTCCAAACTTAATCTCACCAAACACCTTTGTGTTCTGTGGCAGTTTGAATTCTCATCTCTTCTTTTAATTTTCTAAAATAGCTGTAAATCAGGAATATCATTATTTAGTGACCACATCAATGAGATATCATTTTCCATTTTAAAATAAGTCACCACTCCAATGTTAGTTCATTAATTTTTATAAGGAATTGAAACTACAGGCTAAGAATACATTGATCTAAATATCTATTCAGTTGCTAAAAAGGAACACAAATAGATTCATAAGTAATGAGATAACTGACCTTGTGTCACTAATGGTTAATACCTTCAAGTAGTTATTTCCCTGTAATTGCTGCAATTAAAGACCCCTTTCTGGGCCTATACTTTCTGGGTTGTGAAAGTCACATATGTACCATAAACCTAGATCAATGGACATTCGCCAAGCTCTATCATCACAGCCTTTCTGGGCTTCTTTTCCCAAGCACAACAGATATCGCCAACTTAAAAAAAAAAAAGAGAGAGAGAGAGAAACACTCTGTGCTTTTGAAATATGAGTGGATATAAAAGACAGCAGGTGGCTGAAACTGGATGGAATGTTCAAATTTTAATTAAACCATCAGTGCAATTGCTAATGGTAACAGTTTGTTGAAGGAATAAACGACTGAGGTCAGTGAGAAAGTAGAATAAGTGAAGAGATTTTTTAAGACTATATTCAATGACTCACTTAGAATAAAAAAAAAATTAAGCTCAAGCATGTTTGCCTTGTGCAAGTCTTTCTCCTACTCTTAGTAAGGTTATGTGCCCCTTTGGGGTGCTAATGTAATACTCTGTGCATGCCTCTATTGCACGTTGTCACCTTGAAGAGAGCATCCCTGAGTCTTTATGGGGACTTAATACGCGCAGTGAGTAGGGCAATTTTATTAAAGGTCTCAGTGATCTTTTCATTTTATATAATTATTATAAAGACACAGTAATTGTATTTGTCAGAAACCTGCTATGTATCAGATACTTTTAGGGCTATACATACATTATTTCATTCAATCTGTGTAACAGACCTCCAAGGTAGGTATTATCATTAAAGAAAAAGTGTTTAAATCATTTTGCAGGTGAGAAAACTGAGGATCAGACAAGTGAAGTACCTATCCAAGGTCACATAGCTAAAATATGGTGGCACTAGCATTCAAACTTAGTCCTCTATGTACTAAAAAAACATTAAACATCAGTCATTGGCTCCTTGTGGTTACAAAATAAATTGGTGGAGGATTGACAACAGTTTTCTTCAGAAGTGGCCCATACATAGCCTTAGAGGCAGCGTCATTGATAAAACACTTTCTCTTTAGTCTATACCAGTTTTTCTCAACGTTAGCACTATAGACAAATGGGGCTGAATAGCACTCTGTTGTAAAGGACATTCCTATGCATTGGAGGGTTTTTAGCACCATCATTGACCTTTACCCACTGTATTCCAGTAGCACTCTCTGAATTGTAACAGCCAAAGATGTCCAGACATCACAAAATGTCCCTGGGGTTGAGGAAGGGAAAATTTCCCTGTTTTGAGAACCAGTAGTCTACACACAGAATACAAACTCTATCTCATGCTTCTTGCAAGGAGAGAGAGAGAGAGAGTGTGTGTGTGTGTGTGTGTGTGTGTGTGTGTGTGTGTGTTTAGTATAGGACTCCCTTTAGTTTGATTATAATGAACTCCACCTGCAAGTGAAGTGAGAAAGAGAGATTTAATTAGTTGCTAAAATGTTCTAAAGTTAATATTTAAGTTAAATGGGATCAGCACTTTCTTGGAGCAAAATGTGAAACTGAAAGACAAAAACAAGTCTTTGCAAAGGGGTTTCTGTGTTGTGTGAATCAGGCCCTGGAGTCTCACTACACTAAACTTTACAGTGTACGTTTTCTTAATGGCAACCAGGGAAAATAGACACTAATACTGCCCTGCCTGTACACAAAATTCAAGATCTTTTAACAATGCAAAAAGGAGCTATTGTGTGCCTCACACCACTGTGAGTTATACCATAAATATTCATTAACACAGAAGTCTGGAAGCATATGCTACTTTTACAAATAATGAGGCAGAAAGCAATCAGAGGGCTGCTTAGATGAGGTCACAGGGAGCATACTACACTGGGGAGGCAGAAGAGACAGGTCTTCCAAGGTATCCTAAGGGAGTGAGTATTAGCCCCTTATTAGATGTATGGCTTACAAAATTTTTCTCCCATTCTGTAGGGTGCCTCTTCATTTTATGATCATTTTCTTTGCTGTGCAGAAACTACTTAGTTTGATATAATACCAGTTGCTTATTTTTTGCTTTTGTTGCCTGTGCTATTGGTGCCATATTTTTAAAAAAGCATTTCTGGGACCAATATTAAGGGTATTTTCCCCTATGTTTACTTCCAGAAGTTTTATGATTTCAGGTTTTACACTTAAGTCTGTAATACGTTTTGAGTTGATTTTTGTGTATGGTATAAGTAAAAAGCCTAATTTTATTCTTTTACAGGTGGATGTGCACTTTTCTTGACACCATTTATTGAAGACACTCTCTTCTCCTATTGCATATTCTTGACACTCTTTTTCTGAAAATTAGTTGACTGTATCTACTTGGGCTTATTTCAGGGTTTTCTTTTCTATTCCATTAGTCTATGTGTCTGTTTTTATACTAGTAGCTTACAGTTTTGATTACTATACCTTTGTAGTATATTTTGAAATCAGGTAGTGTGATGCTTTCATCTTTGTTCTTCTTGCTGAAGGCTGCTTTGGCTGTTCAGAGTCTTTTGTGGTCAATATTAATTTCTTTCTACTCCTGTAAAAAATGCCATTGAAATTCTGATGATGATTCCCTTTAATCTGTGGATTGCTTTGGGTAGTATGGACATTTTAACAATATGGAATCTTCTAATTCATTAATATGGGATATATTTCCATTTATTTCTGTCTGATTTATTTTTGTCATCAATGCTTTAAAATCCAAAATATACAAGAAACTCATATAACTGAACAGCAAAACATGTACACACAAACATGCACACACACACACACACACACACCACACAAACATTAAATCACTCAATTAAAAAATGGACTATGGACCTAAACAGAAATTTCTCAAAAGATGATGTACAAATGGTCAACAGATATAGAAGGAAATGTTCAACATTACTAATCATTAGAGGAATACAAATCAAAACCATAATGAGATGTCACCTCATACATGCTAAGATGGCTATTACTAAAAAAAATGAAAGATAATACGTGTTGGTGAAGATGTGGAGAAAAGAGAACCTTTGTACACTGTTGGTAGGAATGTAAATTGGTACAGTCATATTGGAAAATAGTATGGAGGTTCCTCAAAAAATTAAACAGAACTATCGTATGATCCAGCAGTCTCATCTCTGGGTATATGTACAAAGAAATTAAAATTAGGATATTGAAGAGGTATATGCACGTCCATGTTCATTGCAGCATTATTCACAATAGACAAGATATGAAAATAACCTAAATATCCACTGATGGCTGAATGGATAAAAAAATTGTGGTATAAACACGCAATGAAATACTAACCAGACTTAAAATAGAAGAAAATTCCTCCATTTGCTACAACATGGTTGAACCTGGAGGGCATAATGTAAAATAATACCAGAAAAAAACAGATATATAAATTTATATAGAATCTAAAATAGTCAAATTCATAGAGGCAGAGAGTAGAATACCACTGTCAGTGGTTGGGGAGAGGAGGATATGGGGAAGTAATGTTTAAAGGGTATAAAGTTTCAGTTATGCAAGATATAAATTCCGGAGGTCTAGTATACAGTAAAGTGTCTATAGCTAACAATATTGTATTGCGTCCTTAAAACATGCTAAGAGGGTCTTATGTTAAAGTGTTCTTACCACAAAAACAAACAACAAAAACAACAGTAAAGCAGACAAGAGGAAACTTATGGAGGTAATGGATATATTTATGCCCTAATGATGGTAATGATTTCACATGCCAATATATTTATCTCTAAACTTTTCCAGATGTATACATTATATATGTACAGCTTTTTATATGTCAGTCATATATAAATAAAGTGGTTTAAAAAAGAAGTGGGGAGCCGAAATGTAAGGGAGCCATATTTATTGAGATTTTCTATATGAGATGTGTACCTAGTAGGTACTCAAGAAATGTTAGTCACAGTCCTGTTACTTTAACAACAATAACAACAACAACAAAAAAACTAAAGCATTCACTGATTAATTAATCATTGGCACTGACCATCAAACTACTCCATATAAAAAGAGATGGCATTTAGTTCTTGCCTACCCTATATGTGCTTAGCAATGTTTTTTGGCTTATTATACATTTTAAATTCATTTACGATTATCATAACCCCAAAAGTCATATAATTTTTCTTATTTTACAGATGAGAAAGGCAATGCAGAATGACTTGCCCAAGGCCGTAAGACTAATAAAAAGGGCCAACATTTGAATGTCTGTGAGCTCCCAACTCAACGTTCTTTTAGTTATATTACAGTATAGAGAATGCAAAATGTAATATATTTTATAGTAGTTCACATTAACTTAATTGATGTTCAAAATAATTCTTTTTGATAGGGAGGATAAGTGTTATGATCTCTAATTGTAGATGAGCAAATTGAACCTTATTCCTATTTCAAAATCAGTACTTTTTTTTTTTTGATAGATATTATTAAGTTTCAAACTGGAAGAAGAGAGGCTGGACAGAATTTCCAAGTCCCATTTCTTCTGGTTCCCAGTAGCTGGGGTCATCTCCTGGCCTCATTAGTTTTTAGCAGTGTAAATATGTAAGTGACTTACCTGTATCTAATTTCTTTTATCTGCAAAATGGGAATAATAAAGCTGCCTACCTCACAGTGTGAATGTAAAAACTAAATGAGATTATACACATAAAGAGCTTAGAATAGAAGAGGAAACTACACATAATAAAAGCTTGATAAGTGTTAGTTACAGCTATTATTATTCTTTGATTCTGCAACATTCATTGAAGACTTACTGTATGAGTACTGTATGCGAGATGGCACATTAGTTACCATTGGGGAATTCAGAAAATATTGAGCACTAATTTGTGCTAGACAGTCTTTCAGATGGTTGGGTTATATTAGGAAACAGACAAAGGTGACATCATTATTGTCCTTACTGAACACCTTACAGTACAACTCATATAGTAATACTGGAGTCTTGCCTAACTAATCCTCAGTTGGTTGTCACTGCTGAACCCTTCCCTAAACCTTTTACATTCTTTCACTCCTTCTAAGTGTGCCAGGTCTCCAAGCAAGGGCAGATCCACAGACCGTGGTAAATATACATACATACCTACATACTCTCTCTCTCTCTCTCTCTCTCTCTCTCAATATTTAATCTACACAGGTACTGAGTTAATAAGCTCATGCATAGCCTCCCATTTAATCCTCATAAGAGCCCTGCCCTGTGCAATACATTCTTTTATAATGCTCACTTAACAGATGAGAAATACGAGTCTCAGAGAGGCTAAGTAACTTGTCTGAAGTCATATAGCCAGTGAGTAACCTGTCCGTCACTGGAAAGAAGTCATCTGACTTCAGGCCTTTTCAGATAACCCTCTGGTATTAAACTTTCTTGTTCTGGTCAGGCACTCCTGTCAGTATTCCATCCATACTCTTTTCTTTGGAAACAGTAATCCTTCAGGGAATGAAAACGTAACTCTATCTTTTCAAAAGTAAGAGAGCCCTCTTTGGAAGTGAAAGCTCAATGCTCACCTAAAGACATAAAACTAAGAAGTCAAAGAGCCATGATTTGAATCCAGATTTGACACAAAATGTTTTCACATGTATTTTCCTCCCTGATCTTTATTAGCAGCAGTGAGTTAGGGTCATGAGGAAAATCCGGTGTGCGTTGTTCTTCTACAAATGATCTCAAAATGAAGGCTTTTTGATGTTCTCTCTAAATGAGGTTAGACATTCAGACACAGGGACGTACAATACACCAGATGTTTTTTTTTTAAAAAAAACTGACATTCTGACATTTCAGTTTTTTTAAAAAAACGAATTCATCGTGTGTGCTACTGTCAGAACACACTGCAGGAATGAAGAGTTTTATGAATTCTACAATCATCCTTGGAACCCATTTACATTTCCATCTTAAATGGGTTCATTCATAAAACGTAAACATTCAAAATATGTCATAAATTTTACCACCATATTTGGACATTTTAAAAAATTTGAAATTATAAACAAGCCTCAAAAATGAAAAGTCTCAGAGGACTATCTCTTTGTGAAAAATCAGGCACAGGGAGAATTATTATTTTGTCCAAAATCACAGACCAAAGTACGGAATAGAGACCACAGAGGTACTGGCTCAATTTTTGCAAAGACAACAGAGGGCAAGGATGACATCTGTCATCTTAAATTTGAGAGGAGCAAAGGAACAGAGAGAGAACCAGTGGTAGCAAAAAAAAAAAAAAAAAAAAAAAAAAAAAAACAGGAGGAAAGGAAAGAAAAGAGATGGCCCCAGTTGGTTAGGGTGCCAGGAAAAGCAAAGGATGGGGAGGAAAAAAAGGCTTAGATGGCAGCAAGTATAGTGAGAAAGGAGAAGAAAATCTGCAAGTCATGCCATTGGTTCAACTGAATTTCATTTACTGTCTTTTGTAGATGTTAGTAAAATTAGAATGAGTTTTGCTTTTGGTTGGGGGACTTCTTGCTTTCTTTTTCTTTTAATAATGTATTGCTACAATCAGTCTGAACCACATAAATTCATAAATAATTCTAAATTCATAAGCATTACATAAATAATCCTTGAATGGATATTAATTATGGGTAACCAAGCCAAAGAAGAAATAGTCTAAATATAGTCAGTACTTGCTCAATTCAACTGTATTCAACAAGCATTTATTAAGCATGTACTATAGTCAGTAGACATTGTATCTTGGGATACAAAGATAGGACTCATTTCCTGCCTTCAAGAAACTCATAGACAAGTTGGTGGAAAGAAAAGTAACACTCACATAACAAAATGAAAAGATAGTAGAAATATTAAAAGTATGGAAAAATGCAGAGGATGGGGTATTAAATTGTCTTTTGGTATTAAAAAACTATTCAGAAAAGTTGTTAGATATCAGGAAAATATTAGGTATTTGCCAGGCAAACATTCAATAGAAACATATTCACAAAGAGCATGAAAAAATATGCCCAGAAGTAAGAAATAGCATGGAACATTAGGTGGCATTTTAGCATGGAATATGTGGGGACATTCTAGAGCATTCTTTCTTATCTGGCAATGTCCATTAAAATTACCTGTGTATATGTTTCAAAATAGAGACTCTAAGTGCCCACCTCAATTTACTGCATCAGGATTTGAGTGTGTGTAGTTTGAAAAAAAATCTTCCAAATGAATCTGATATATACTTTCTTAAGAGTCAATTGTTTGAGTTTTCTAATAGAATTTAAACTGTGGAATAGGCACAAGATTTAGAACTCTTTGAAGAACAGCAAAGTAAACACAGACATTAAATACAAAGATCTATAAACTTTTCTGCTTTGAAATGATGCAGTTACATTTCCATGTGTAGTACATGTCCTATAGTAAATTCATCTAGAGTTTTAAAGCTTCTAATGTAGAGAGATTCCACTAGTAAATGGAGCTGTACATTTTGTATTTGATTAAGTTCTGCAATCATTTTGTGTGTGTGTGTGTGTGTGTGTGTGTGTGTGTGTGTGTGTTTGTTCACAGGCTCATCTTACCTTAGAAATTGTATAGTAGTTTGGAAATACGAGAGTCAGATATATGAATGTACTCCACATAAACTTACTAACTTAATTTTTCTCCCTACGTATGAATCTTCTCTTTTCTTGTTTTGCCCTTTAGTACTATTTGGAAAATTAGCCTTCAGCCTTGTATATTCTTCTTTCAAGTATGGTTCTCTAGGAAAATGGGAGTAAGAACAAATCAACATGAAAACTGTTTTCAAAGTCATTTTGTTAAACTGGCTTTAAGAAATGTGGAGAAAGAAGGACAGAAATGCGTTTTTCATTTCTGGTGTTTTGGGTGTTTAGCATTCTCCAGTTGACAGTGTGAAGAAACTGAAAATAAGGGCCCCTGGCTGATGGAGGTGACATCATTTTAATAGATATTAAATGTCATATACAAAAAGTTGACACATCTAATTGAGTTTTCTCTGATATTAATCAAATTAACTGACATGGAAAGTTTCTAAGCCTAATGAACATAGGCTGCTGTCCAAACCAGTTACCACTGAAACACATGCAGAGACGGACAGATCTAATTGTGCTTTATGAGCTGGGTGTTCAGATACTTGGGAAGAAGTTTCAGTTGAAACAAAGATCTGGGGGATTTGTGTATTGTAGTTCACTACTGGCATACGTTTTGATGGAATCAAATTGAGTAAGGATTGTGCCTTATTACACATTCCCACTGTCCAGGGTTCTTAAGGCTCAAGTCTGCTTGTCAAAGAGGAGGCCCTCAGAAAAGGGCTGAGCTGATGAGGGAACATAAAAATGGAAATAAATTCCTACCAACATTCTCAGGGTTGGGAACCCCTTTACAGCTTACTTTTCTTAAAACTCTTCATTGAAGCTCCCTCTAGAGTGGAAACAATTTCATTTCTTTGTGTTTCCAGCATAAATGTCTGTCCCAGATGTCCTTTGCTTGTCCTTGCAGACTCACTCTATCCCTTTCCACTTTGCTCTCCGCCCCAGGTGACTGACCTTTGTTGGCTACCCCACCAGTCTCCATTATGCCCTGGTTTCTGGTTAGTTTTGCCCATGGATGCCCTGGCAGGAAATAAGAGAGAGGAAGAGGAGAGAGAGAAGTTGTGTTACTTATTCTTAGGCTCTCTTCCTACAGGCCATCTTGGACAGGCCGTATCCTTCTACCAACATCACTGATCCTTCTAATAGGATCTTTGCACCAACTCTACATTGCTTTCTCCTCCCTGGTTCCAGTAATGCTTCTCTTCCTCCTTACTCTAGGATTAAGGATAGTAACATTGTGGCTATCCTTAGCCTGGGTTGCTGCACAGTCTTCCTCCCCATAATTTTAAATAGTTTCCTTATTAAACTTGCCTTGAATTATCTAATTTTGACATGGCAGTTGTTTCCTGTTGGAAATGCTACTGATACAAAACAATGATCTGACCTTTTGGCCAAGGCAGGATATGCATTGGAAGGGATGCCCAGGGATGGGCTGTTATACCAGTTTCAGAAAGAGAAACAGATTGCTTAGAGTAGTGCAGGACTTATTTTATTTTTGGAGCCACTTATTTTATTTTATTTTCAGCAACTATGTTGTCTTCTCCAATCTGTGAGCAACTACTTACAAGTTAAGAACTTTATCTTACGTACTTCAGCCCTACCTCATTCTCTTTCTCCCTCCATTTCTCCCTATCTTTCCACTTCTCCAGCCCCATCTATCCAGATTAGGGCTCAGGTGACACAGAGTGTGACCAGGAGAACAATGAAATGCTTTGATAAAGCAAATCTGGAGCTAACATGATTAACCATTCCATTCACTTCTATCCTCTGGAGCCCACCCACCCTAGCCCTATAATTAACCTCGTTAATAATACAGCTCTGCATTTTGTGAGGTAGATTTAGGTTGGAAGGAACAAAGGAATGAGTGAATATTGGGGATTGGGTAGAGGTAGTCTGACTTTTAAAAATGTACATCAAACTATCAGCTGGAAAGAGAAGGAACTTAATGATTTTTATGAAAAACTATCTTTCACCAATGGAGAGGTAAACTGATTTAGAGAATAAGGCTCATTTTTTCAGTGGCCATGACTTGGGCCACTGAGAACTGCAATGTAATCGCTCCATAAATTCCCTTCACTTTTTAGTTTACAACGTACTTTTTATATTCTTTATCTTATCCATTCCAAATTTTAGATTTGAATTCTTTAGAAGAGGAATTAGGACTCAGAGGCTGGTCTTCCGACTATCTATCTTTGTAGAACTCCCAGAAGGTCTCTCATTCCAGACCACCTTGGCTCTAAACATTACATTCAGCTTAACTACTCTGACATACTCTAGAAATAGCTGCTTTTTGGCTCATTGATAAACTTAGTCCTCAACAGGAAGCAACTTGAATTAGTGCCATCATCAAACCATTATGAGAAACGACATATTAACATAACATCAATACCTCATTTTAAAAAGCTTGTATTAATAGTCTTGCATTTAAAAAGCCTCACTTACTCAAATTCAGTCTTTTTCTTTTCCAGTTATAGAAAGTGAGAAGCTATCTTTGGCAAACTGAAAAATGTGCTCTCTGTGGAGAGGAGTAGAAGGGTTGGGAGAGACAGAGAGACAGAGACAACAGAGACCATAGTGAAGTGAATTTTATCCTGACAGCCCAAACTAGGTCCCAGTGCAGCTGAAACAGCTCTCTGTGGGAAGCACCTACTCCACATCTGAAAACCTTTGGTTGTTTTTAGGGGGTTTAGCCCTCTCAAAGCTAGGAGTCTTAGTTTTATCGGTTTACTTATTTGTTGTTTTAGGACAACGAGGATATAGGTAGGGCACGGATGGGACCATATTCTTGCTTCATTGTGTACAAGCTGGTGACGTCTCTCAGACTCAACTTCCTTATTTGTAAAATGAAAATAATACTGCACCTTTCATAGGAATGTTGTAAGGATTAAAGAAAACAGCATTCAAAACATTTTAATTCAGTGCCCTGTTTGTTGTGTGTGTTCCAGCTTGTACCTTAAAGTACCCCTCCAAAGGCCTTGTATATTATGCTCCCTCAATACACACACAAACTTCCATCAAGGTGGGTGAGTTGGGGAAACTCTTCCATCATTACCGGTAAACACTGAGGACCTTCTTTGCCCTGGTCCCACCCCAGTCTTTACTTAGTGTCTTGGCACTTAACCTTGTCTTTTATTGATGAACATACATCTGCATTTAGAATATGTTCTTGGCATTTCATTTCCCTGGATGGGACCCATGGAGCTCAGTAAGACTGAGGTTTTCACTCTTCCTGCCTCTAGCTGTTTCAGGTCAGCAAATATGACCCCATTGTCAGCCGTTTGAAACCCAATTCTCTATGGCAATTTTGTTTTTATGCTGGACCATTCCCTGAAGGTAAGAGAACATTCAGATTTATAATGGATACTTTGTGATGGGTGAATTTGAGAAAAGATGTATATTTTAAATTATGGTGAACCCTTTCTGATTTTACTTGATGCCTTTATCAATAACATTCCCATTTTACTGTCTGTGTGGTCTCCGATCACATACTGCTCCTCAGGGTTCTCTGAGTGTTCAGAGCTCAGAAAACTTATGGTACAATTCAATCATGGAGGAGAGATAGGGCTGCAGCCTTCTAGCTATGTATCTAATCCACCTTAAAAGTATTTTTTCACCTCAGCACAAAGATAAATATAACACTGTTGGGAGATGGTCTTAGTTCCACTGAAATGTGACTATTAACTGTGTGACTTTAGTTGAGTTTCTTAACCCACCTGGAACTCTGTTTCTTTATACATAAGTATGCAAAATAAAACCTACTTTCTGGGGTCATCATAAAGATTAAATAAGTAATTCATTTGCGTAATAAAGTTTATCACACTCCTTACCTATGACTTACTCTGAGCTCAGTGCTGGAAAAACAAGGATGAATGAAATCTGATTCTAGCCTGGCAGGATCTCAAAACTTGGAGAGGAAAGGCAAATAAAGGGACAATTAAGAGCCCTGGAATTAGTGCTGTAATGAAGGGAAGAATTGTGTTCTGGAGGTCCAACTCACCTAGGTCTAAGCAGCTTAGGGAATGCTTCCTGGATGAAAAGCCTCCTAGATGACCCAACACATAGACACATGGAAGTTCTTCAGGCATAGGCAGCTGGACTCAGGATGCAATGAACGTGACTTGGGATGAAGACTATAGGCTCAGCCGGGCACAGTGGCTCATGCCCGTAATCCCAGCACTTTGGGAGGCCAAGGCAGGAGGATCACCTGATGTCCGGAGTTTGAGACCATCCCGGCCAACATGGTGAAACCCTGTCTCTACTAAAAATACAAAAATTATCCGCGTGTGGTGGCGGGTGCCTGTAATCCCAGCTACTCAGGAGGCTGATACAGGAGAATCGCTTGAACCCAGGAGGTGGAGGTTGCAGTGACCCGAGATCGCTCCACTGCACTGTAGCCTGGGAGACAGAGCAAAACTCCATCTCAAAAGAAAAGAAAAACAAACAAACAAACAAAGAACAAAAAACATTGTAGACTCTGGGGGGAGGTAGAGGCTATGAATGCAGCAAATGGCTGACATTTTATCCCATCTCCATCTTGCTCCACCGATACGCATAGATTCTGGTGTTAGTCTGCTAGCTAGGATTGGGATTCATGTGCTACCGGTGTGTCTCTGCACAGTTATTTACCTCCTAAGCCTTGTTTCCTCAGCCGTAAACATGGTATAACAATAATTCCTGCCTCAAGGGCTACCGAGGGGATTCAACACAAAATGCTTGCATATTAGAAGGCACATGGTAAGTACTCTACTTATATAACTATTATTTATAATGATCACTAATCTTTCATGAATAATAAAGTTAATAATAAGTAACAGTAATACAGTGCTTACTATGTGTCAGGCACTATACTAAGCATTTTACATATATTCATTCATTTAATCTTCACTACAATACTATGAAGTCAGTACTACTATCATCCTCACGTACAGGTGAAGATGTAATTTCACAAGTCATACAACTAGTTAGAAGTGGAGCCAGGATATGATTCTCACAAGTTGGACTCCAACATCTGTATTCTTAATTACTACCCTCAACCATAATAAGCAAAATAATAAAAGATATATTTAACTAAAAACTTTGGAAGTGGTTTGGGAGGAACACAGAAGTCGTCTTGTTTCAGACTCTTGCTTATAGAAGAGAACAGAAAGGGAAAAAAGAAACAAGTTCCCTTACTCTGCCAGATGCTCCTGTACAGTTGTGCACATCGGTGTCAACACTCAACCAAAGAATTGCAGTGGCTACTAGATTCCAACTGCTAAACAGCACAAGGGAGTACAGCCTGGAGTTTCCCAGAAATACTTGCAGAGGCTTTGTAGAAAGTGGGAGGCTCTGTGCCAGCAGATTGACAAATACCAATGGCACTCAAGCTACTGCAGATACTGTAACCCTACTTGTATCCATGAGTCAATGGTCTGGGCATGCCCTGGGGTTCCTAGTTCTGTGGACGCCCTCTTGATTTGCTAGTGTTTCTCTCCTGGGTGCTCTAAGGGAATTCATACTGAGTGGATTCTTTCATTCGCACCCTCATGTCTTACTGTTTTCTGCCCTAATCAGAAGGGCTGTTTAATAAATACATTCTGAATTAATTAAATTGGAAAAACAAAGTTCAAGTTTAGAACTATGAAGTGTTCATAACAAGATAGTATGGGGTCCCTGTTTGATCTTTTAAAAAGCTGTCATGGAATAACTGTCATTTATCATTTGTTCCCAAAATAATTTTATGTAGTTTGGAAATGGCACAAGCCAATTTGCAATGGATAAGGAGTTTGAAACTAAAGTTCATCTTTCAGCCTTTCATTAAGTTGCTTAAAAACCATTCTAATTCTCCACCCCCACCCCCCCAAAAAATTTTTAAAATACTGCTTTCTTCTCTTCAAAACTGACAGAAATGGTGAAATCACTGGATCTTCTGGAAAGTGGCAAAAGCCAAGTGCTGGGCCTTTCAGGCTTGGAGAAAATGGAAGTAACAACTTTATTTTGTACAGGACTTGGTGCTGAAACATTTCTGCTAAGTTCTCTCTGATGTATGACTTGATTTGGTTTAGGAAAGCGGTCAAGCGCAGGGAAGAGCTTTACCCTGATGATGAGATTTTGAATGCTACCTTCCTGCCATTTACCCAACAAAAAGTTTCCATGTCCCCACTACGTGCAGTCACCATGATCTTTACACTGTGAATGCAGCAGTGCACGATGCTAACTGGTCTGGTTCCTGTCCTCGTGAAGTTTGCTGTCTTACATACTGTAAGTAAGACAATTGATCTCTCTAAAGCTGCACTTTTTTCCCCAGGAAATGAGTATAACCCTACTTTTGGAGACTGCTTAAAGGACCTAGCACAATCCGTGTCCCACTATATGTGAACTCTGCTTCAATCTTCCTTTGCCATGCATTCCTCCACGCCTTTGGCCCTATGTCTGGAAACCTGTTTTTTCCTCCTCTCGAGATCACTAGGTCCTGGTTTGCCTCCATGCTTGGTGCATTTCAGGCACCCAGGCCCTGATTTTAAATCCATCCCTGGGCCTACATTTCTCCTGATCTCAGTTTCTCCCTGGCACCTGCCTCCCCTCAGTTGCCCACTGTGTTCACATGTTCCCCTTTTTCTGACTCACCGTGGGCTCCCAGTTTTAGTTCCTGACAAGCCCCAGTGGCTTTTGCCACCTTGGACCCACACTGTCCCTGATCCCTTCCTCAATCAGCAGTCCAAACATGAGGACTGCCATGTTTTTCATCCTCCTCCTTTTGTTGGAGGCTAGACTATCTTGAGCCTCAGGTGTCTAACTCTTATGCTTGAGTCTCAGAGGGACCTTAATTCTTCAAGGTACTTGACTAAAATTTTCAGCCCATGGAAGCAAGAAGCACCTGTCGCTGTTTAAGTATTCAGTCCTGAATCATGAATGATGAGAATCCTAGGAAAAAGTTAAGTGGTTAGTTAGGAAAACCACAGAGTAGCATTGAGGCTTAATGAAACTATTCGGATCTGTGAAATTGCCTAGAAAATTTTAGAGCATAAAGAATTCCAGACCGAATGTGTGGTGTTTAATGTCCTATAGCCAGGGCAGGCTCTCAAAGTCCACAGCACACTGTGAGCAAGAGACAGAGAGATGCGGTCTCTGCATTAAGTTATAAGGGAGATGTGACTTGTTTTAACTCTCCACCCTATGTTTGTTCATTCATTCATTCATTCATTCACTGTCAACAAATCTTTTTGTTTTTCTTCATTTAAGATGGAGTCTCGCTTTTTCGCCAGAATGGAGTGCAGTGGCATGATCTCGGCTCACTGCAACCTCTGCCTCCCAGGTTCAAGCGATTCTCCTGTCTCAGCCTCCTGAATCTGGGACTACAGGCACCTGCCACCAGGTCCAGCTAATTTTTTTATATTTTTAGTAGAGACGGGGTTTCACCATGTTAGCCAGGGTGGTCTCGATCTCCTGACCTCAAGATCCCCCGCCTTGGCCTACCAAAGTGCTGGGATTACAGGCGTGAGCCACCACACCCACCCTGAGGCTATCTTTTTTTTTCTGTATGTCATTCCAAACGTGAAACACCAAATTCAGAAGGATAATGTCCTTTTATTTCAATCATCATAATAATGAAATTCCAGTGAGTCTGCTCTGAGAAGAGAAAAAGCTAAAAGACTAAGCTATAGTATACCAGAGAGAAGGCAGATTTGGATCTCTACTCTTATGTATCAGAAAGAAGGAAGAACAGAATAATTGGATGACAATGGGCTTCAGACAAGGGGAAAAAATGACAACTTCCCTCACAAACTTTGTGACTTTTAGCAAGATCCTAAGCTTTGCTGCTTCTTAGTTTTCTCATTTGTAAATGAGTCTTATAATATTCACCTCACAGGTCACAACTGCAGAAACCTTCACAACTGCAGAAACCTTCACAACTGCAGAAACTTAAATAATATGACATATGTAAAGTACCTGGATCATAGTAGGAGCTGAACACATAAGAGTTTTGGTAATGGCTTTCGTCACTTTGGTCAATAACTTGGGGCTTATATTTAAATCTGCTCTGTAGTTTGAGTTCAGTCTGAGAGCTATCAGATTTCTGGAATTATTAAATGAAGTTCTTTAATTGTTTTCATTTAAAATGTAAAGTTTCTTTTTTCTCAGCTAGCTTAAAGTCTCCTATAATTGTTAGAACCCAAAACTTGTGTGGAAAGGACTCAATTTTTTCCCACCTCTGTTCATTGTGGGCACTAATGGCTTTTTGGAACCTGTGACTCAGGGAACACTACTGGTTCACATTAGAGACTGAGCTGGGTGGATTCCAGTGAAGTAAACTGACCTCGGGGAGCTGTCTGCAACGTTGGACTTTCAGTCTAAGCAGAGTGAAGTGAAACACAAGTATAGCGTTAGGGAGTAGTCCTGGGTTTAGCCCAGAAAGCCCTGGGCTCAGATCCTGACACTGCTGCTTACTCCCCAGGTAGTCCTGTGCAAGTCACTTTACCTCCAGGTCTCAGTGTTCTTGTCAGTAGAATGGGGATGATGGTAATGAGTGTCAGGTTTTGAACTTGATAAAATGCAGTAACTAATATAACAGTGCTCCTGGAATATTTCATACCTTCATTAGCTGTAGTGCCTCTGGGACTTTATTGTATAAAAATATCTTATAAACCAAAGCATGAGTGAAAGGAAAGGATACAGGACACAGAAAATCATCTGTCAAACTCTGATGACCTTAGTTCCAGTCTAAGAATTCAGTTGACTCTCAAGAAGGGGCCTGAAGAGAGGTACCCCAGTTGGCAGAGGAAATGTTACGTATTTGATAAAAATCACTCCTTACACAGCCTTCATAAAATGTAAAAAAAAAAAAAATTAAGCTAGAATCCTAGCAATGCCTCAAGTGTGTCCTTATACATTACTCATCTTTTAAATTTGTAAATGCTTTTAACTGTGGAGCTTTTTACCTACAACACATTTTTACTTGAAAACCTCCATATGTAAATGTGAGAGCCAGGCAAAGGACGGGAGGCGCCAATCAGTCAAAGAAAGGAGGATCTAGGCAATTGGTGGGTTAAGTCAAAGGCTAGGCACAAGCTAATAACTGCTCTGTCCTCGCAACTAATTTCTACGCACCAGGCTGCCTCTTATGGCCTTAAAATGTGTGATTTTGCTTCTCAGGGGGATTAATTCTCACTAAAATACTTTTGCGAGTAGCAAATACTACCATTATCATCTTTGCAGAAGGATAGTAGATTGGCGAGAGTCTTAAGTGAATTCTTTTTACACGCCTTACTTCACTTCACCATATCTCACTTTGTGTAAGCAGGAGAAAGGCTTCTCAATTTCTTGAAGTAGCCTCTTTATGTACAAATGCCCCTCCCATTCACCAAGGCACTTGAGCTTTGAGAAAATGAAACAAACAAACAAACAAACAAAAAACTATAGAACTGCTTTCTCACACCCATCTCCTCTGTCAACCATCTTTCTCCACTTAAAAATTTGTCTATGAGACTCAGAGATGTTTTTCTCAGTAAAGTACCCAGCAATGGTCCCTCAAACAAAGCCTAAGCATTTGCTAGCTCCCATCACACTGCAAGTATTTCCTCTTCCCTGAATTCTGAATGCTGTTGGAAAATGCTTGCTAAATAAGTGTGAATAAGATAATTACCTACTTCTACTTCGAAAAAGGCTTTATGGCAGGTAGAGTTAGTCAGACAGAGATCTCACATTTAATAATAGCTGTGTAAATATTGTTTCCTTCTGTTTGGAAGGAATAACAAATAATTTCCAGTTTTTAGATAAATGCTATCAAAAGGATGTTAATTGGCATGAGAATGTCTTATCATTTACTATTCTGATAGTAAATTTTTTAAAATAGCCTATTCAAGCATGAATCATTTCAAGAAGAAAAGAGTCCCCCTAAGGGTGCCATTCTGAATTTGGGGTTTACAGAAACTGAGATGTAGGCCAGATACTCACAAACAAGAAGAGATATCACATTTGTGAAGATAATGATGCTGTCTGATCCCCGTCTAACTTGTCTCCTTCTCTGAATCAGGGTGACATCTCTCTGCTGCCTTTCTAATCCTGCCTCAGCAGAGACTGCCAGCTGAGCTGTAATTCAAAGTTGTCCCAGAGGTGAGGGTGGGTTGCAAACCTAGTTATCCAATTGAAGAATTCTGCAATTTCTTTCTTCGAACGCTTGATTCTTTGTTAAAGGAAGGGGTTTAGAATACTTTTCTGCATCATTCCCTTGAGTCTTTTCCCCTTGAACTCCTGGCTGACTCTACATTTCAGAGCATCATAATGTCACAATGAAATCTAATCCACCTCCTCCTGTTAATGACAGGAAAAGTGAGGCCAATTTCAGGTGTATGTCTTGTACCTCATCAGACAATCAGTTAGTGGTGAGAGCAGGAATGAAAGCTGGTCTTGATCTTCTCTGTCCAGTGCTCCTTTAGCTAGAGTGCATGGATGGCTTCCCTGTGGTCTCTTCATTCTCTGGGATGCTCACAAATAACCTCTCATATTCTCTGACTTACTACAGAGAAGTGAGTCTTGTAGTGAGGCTGAGATCCATGGTCATTACCCCTGTACCCCAAAAAAAAGACTAATGTGAGTAAGACGAGTATCCAGCAGACAGGTCATAGTGGCTACTCTAGACAATTATTCCACTTTTAAAAAATATATTATCAGTTCCAGAAATAAAATACATTTATATTCTCTTATCAGTTGAATTATTTAGAAACAATAGTAAGTTTCTCATTTGATATACTAGATGACTCATACGGCCCCTACACCAAAAAGGTTTCAATTATATATAGTCATTTTGCTCCACCCCAATTTGAAATACATCAGTTTTCCTGTTTGGTTGTTCATTTGTTTGTACGCTTGTTTTATTTTGTTTTATTCCAGACATGCCTGTCTGGAACACAGCAGGGCCTAGTGAATTTTTGAAGAGTCAATCAATCAATGGATGGCATATATGGCAATCTTTGCAATGTGCATGAGCCTGAGATGGCAAAGAAAATAGATAAGGAGAGGAGAGTTAATTGAAATTGGACATGGAAGAAGGGGAGTAATAGTTTATATTGGAAAGATAATATAGCTGGAAGTTAAGGAGTGAGGCTCTAGATTCCAATTGCATTGCCTCAAATTCTGGACTAACTCGCTCTTAGTTATGTGAACCTGGGAAAGTCATTTAATACCATTGAGCTTGTTTACTCATCTGGAAAAGGCAGATAATCATATCTTATAGGGTTGTGTGAAGATTTAAACAGAATGACATGCGGAAAACACTTATTACAGTGCCAGATACATAGTGTCAATATATATATAATCATTTATTAATCATTATTAATCAAAATCAGCAGAAAATATCCCAATTTTGCTTTCCTTTTTCCCAAACAAAATAACCCAAAGACTGATGACCTTGCTTAGAACAAGACCTAACAAAATAATTTTGGAGGACGGGGTAAGTCACACATAGATGAAGGGCATGTAGACATGTGTGTGCATATAAAAGGATGGTTGGTGAATGACTATTTTTATTAATAACTACAGTCCAGTGGACTCATATATATTATGCTTTTTGAGAAAAGAAGGGTTAATCTCCTCATTTTAAAGAAGAAAATACCAAAGCTCAACTTTACATGGGCAGTGTGGACTGTAACAGAAATTTTATGCAGTGTCTGCATGTCTCCATAATCCTGCACTCTATTCACTGTCTTCTCAGACATAAGGGAAGGAGAAGAGATGAGGCATGGGTGTGATGTGGCTCAAAGATGGGAATAAAGGAAACTGAGGAAAAAGGACATGGAGATCCCTTATCTTCTCAGGAAGCAAGAGAAAGCCATTATTTTATTTTATTTTATTTTATTTTTGAGTGCAAAATAAAGGATCAACTGGTCAGGGAGGGCTACAGAGGAAAGTTTTGGAATTTAGAATAGCTGTGGGGGAAAATCTGAGAGACAGGGGATGGACAGTGTTGTCTGGAACTTTCTTTGGGATCTCTTCAGAGACATCTTCTTTTCCTTTTTTTCTGAAATAAACCCACTTCTCATGAGAAGGACACATTTCCCAATAGTGCTCCCCCATGTCATTCTAAGTGGAGTAAGTGAAAGGCCCTGACTTAGTAGTGGGTGAGCTAGCTCTCTAGTTCTCAGAGCCAGAGGTGCCAGATGTTTTCACAACATCCTAGGACAAGCTGTTGTTTTGTGATCTTGGCCTCTTGACTGTGAGACTTTTATCTGCAAGTCAGCATTTCTTTCCCATTGAACCAAAAATACTACAGATACTACATTGTTGGGTAAAAATGGCAGCAACAGACACCGGGGCCTATTGGAGTAGGGAAGAAGGGTGGGGGACGAGGTTGAAAAACCTTGGGTTTATGCTTGGTACCCGGGTGATGAGATCAATCGTACCCCAAACCTCAGCATCATGCAATATACCCATTTAGCAAAACTGTACATATACCCCCTGCAACTGGAATAAAATTTGAAATTATTTTAAAAAATACTGCATGCTTGAGAAATAAGAAGGCAAGACTGAAAATAATGGCCTACTTCAATTCATCTTTTCTAAGTCTATTGATTTTTCCTCTACTGAATTTAGAGCTACCTCAAAAACTCCTATTATTTAAGTTTTGGCTACTTAATACATAATAATACTTATTAAGTATTAAGAATGGCATGGAAAAGTACTGTGAGGGCCTTAAAGAACCTCCCTGACTGCAGACTTCCCTGCACTACTGTATGTCCCACAGTGATCTTTTCTAAAATACAAAGGTGACATGCCACATTTCTTCCCTGCTTTTGTGGCTCTCCATTGGCCACTGGTAAAAGTCTAGATTCCTACACAAGAGATAAGGCCCTTTCAATCCTGAAACTTCTAGCTGTTGACCCCTCCTACCCTACCTCTGGCCGTTTCTATCCCCCCTATCCCCCACTCTATCCTCTTCCACATCCAAGGGCCTGCGCTCTTCTCAGGAAAGGCTTCCATGGCCATGCACTCTGGAGGACACTTCCTCTCCCCTCATCTGCTGGGCAAGCTTTGCTGCAGCCCTCAAGCCTCCTTTCAAACACTGCCCCCTCAGAAGACTCCCTTGCCTTCTCCAGGCAGATGTTGACCTTCTTCCTCTTAAAAAATCATCGCATTATGTATACATCATCGTGCTGGCAAGATCTTCATGAACATAAGCTTCACCTGCTCGCATTTCTGTTTCCCCCACTGGGCTGTGAATTACAGAAAGTAGGTTGTTTTTATCTATTGATACATTTATTTTGTGCCACCAGCCTTAGGATAGTGTCTAGAATTTAAAAAGGCATCCATTAACTTTTCAATGATGAGTGGAAGGGAGAGAGGAAGGGAGGATAAGAGAAAGGAAGGAGAGAAGTAAGGAATAGATGGATGAGTGAGAGGCAGATTTTCAGAAGCACCCAGGGCCTCTGTGTCAGGCAGCATTCTAGGGGCACTAGAATGATGTCTTCTTCAGTCCTGACAATAACCGTGCAAGGTGTTTGTTGTTATTTCCCATCTCAGATGAAGAAAGGGATGCTCACATTGGTGGAGTACATTATCCATTGCCATGATTGGAAACTTCAGAGTTGGAATTAGTACCCAAATCTATCTGAATCTGAGGTGTTACTTAGTCCTATTGATCCAACTGGTCTCTCAGATTCATTCTCCTTTCCCAGATTTCACCATCCAGTCCCTATTTTGTCAGAGTTTGTTCTCATAGGACTCTGAAACCAACAAAATTATTCTCCTGACCACACTGTTAACACTGTAACTTGAATATTTATAGTTGGAATTAAAAAAAAAAAAAAAAAAACAGGCTTTACGCTCCTCTTGCTGACAATGATAACAATAAAAGCTAAGAACGATTGAGCACTGGGATGGTTGATTTATGTGTCAATGTGACTGGGCCATGGTGCACAAATATTTGGTCAAATATTATTCTAGATGTTTTTTGAAAGTGTTCTTTGCCCCCTTCCCGAGTCCACACCGGGGCCTATCATGGGGAGGGGGGAGGGGGGAGGGATTGCATTGGGAGTTATACCTGATGTAAATGACGAGTTGTTGGGTGCTGACGAGTTGATGGGTGCAGCACAGCAACATGGCACAAGTATACATATGTAACAAACCTGCACGTTATGCACATGTACCCTAGAACTTAAAGTATAATAATAATTTAAAAAAAAATGTATTAGCAATAAAATCTAAACAACAAAACAGAAAAAAAAAAAAAAAGAAAGTGTTCTTTGCATTAAATTAACATTTAAATCAGTGAACTTTGAATAAAGTTTCTTTTGAATGTGGGTGGCTACATCTAATCAGTGGAAGGCCTGATTAGAATAAAGACTAACCTCCCTCAAACAAGAAATTCTGGTAACAGACTGCATTTACTCTCTGATTGTATCTCTTCCCTGGGTTTCCAGTAGCCTATCTACAGATTTTGGACTTGTGCCTTCACAATTTCCACAACTGTGTGAGCAAATACCTTACAAAAAAATCTCTCTACCTCTTTCTCTTCCTCTCTCTCTGTACACACACACACACCCCCCATTGGTTCTGTTTCTCTGAAGCACCTACTATATTCCAGAAGCTGTGCAATGATTTTTTTGATTTGTTCGTTTGTTTTGAGACAGAGTTTTGCTCTTGTTGCCCAGGCTGCAGTGCAATGGCACCGTCTTGGTTCACCGCAACCTCCGCCTCCCAGGTGCTCAGCCTCCCGAATAGCTGGGATTACAGGCACGTGCCACCATGCCCAGCTAATTTTGTATTTTTAGTAGAGACGGGTTTCTCCATGTTGGTCAGACTGGTCTTGAACTCCTGACCTCAGGTGATCTGCCCACCTTGGCCTCCCAAAGTGCTGGAATTACAGGTGTGAGCCACAGCACTCAACTTTAATGTACCCCTGAATTGCTTGGACCTTGTTAAAATAAAGGTTCTCATTCAGTGTGTCTGGGGTGGGGCCTAAGGGTCTTCATTTCCTGCAAGCTCCCAGGTGACCCTGGGACTGCTTAGGGGACCCTACTTTGCATAGTATGGGTTTAGAGCATTGTGGGGACAGATGATCTGAGTTCACCCCTGACATCAATAAAGTTAACTTCATTTTGCCTCAGAACCCACTTCTATAAAACCAAAATGGCAAGAGTACCCATCTTATCTAGCTCTGTCCCAGGGCTGTTGTGAAGATGAAATGATAGGGTGTGTGTAAAGCCCTCAGGACAGTGTCCAGCACAATGAGAAAAATCTATTATTATTTTCTATTATTATTGTTGTCTTAAACAAAACAACCAAGTGGTTCTTCTCAAAGGGATGTTGAGGTAAAGGGGTGGTATAATTTTGTCCCCCAGGGGATATTTGGCAATGTCTAGACATTTTGTTATTATCTCCATTGGTTGGTGGAGGGTGTTACTGGTATCTAGTGAGGCCAAGGACACTGCTATACATCCTACAATGCAAAGAATATCCCCCTACAACAAGTAATTATCTGCCCCAAAATATCAATTGTACCTGCAATAACCCCACAAGTTAAGTATTATTACTCTCAGTTTCCACATGAAGGTACAGATCCAGATATATGGCCTAGTGCACACAGTTAGTAACATGGAACGATTTTATGTGAAATTGCAGACCCAAGGTAGATGCTATTGAAGCCTCCTGAGGCAGTGCATACGAGGGCAACACACTTGTCCCTTCATGTGGTTGGACTTTCTTTTTAACTTCTAGAGCTGTAAGCGAGCTTTGAGCCAGTGTTCTTGAATTTTAATCAGAAGCAGAGTTCCAGAGGAGGCCATTCAGTCATGAACTATCCTTCACAGAACCAGTGTAGTCACACAGCACTTGTGGCCTTCAAATCCCCTCCAACAAAGCCAAGATGATTATTGTTTATTGAGAAAATGGAAATCAATATGGACTAGAGTATGGTCTTCAATGCGTGTTTCAACCTTCGCACAAATTAACAACAGGAGTTTATTTTTACTATTTTTTCGATCACAGCATGGTACACATAACACCCTCTGGAACCAACTTTTCCTTTCTCTTTTTATTTTATAAATACTTCTAAAGTGTCACTATCTCTCTGAAAAAAGTTAGCTGGTTAGAAAATTTATACGGATAAAAACCAGACAGTTCACTCAGTTCAACCTAGCCAGCCAACAAAACGAAAACATAAATAAAAACCAACGTGTAATAAAATAACATCCTGTGAAATTTTTTTTAGCATGATGAAATAGGTTGGGCTTTTTGTTAAGGCAGGGTTGGCTCTACCACTAGCAGCCTGTGTGACTTCCTCTTCAGAGCCAAGCATTGCTTTATATCAATATAAAATATCAATCGATGCTAGAACTGTCATGGTAAACTGTGAAGGAAAGGGTCAAAAGAGAAGTGAGCATGCTAGAATATGTTTACTATCTCAGATCAGAAATCCTTTCATCTACTTATGTTCCTCATTAACTAAAGTGAAAATGAATACTCTGGTTATGGGGAGACACCAGCATTGTTGAGAAGCTCAGTAACAGCTGTTCTCTGAAAACTTGCCTGGGGGTAGTAGATGCTGTTACAGAACTGGACTGCCTAGCAAGAATTGATATAATAAAATCACTCAATAGTAGAAGTCAGGTGGAACTTTTAACTTCCAGAAGCAAGTGAGTATATTACCCCTTATAAGGGGAAGCAAAATCAGAATGGCTGCCAAGGGAGCCTCACCTGTAGAGACCTACAGAGGAGACTTATGGGAAACCACTAGGAGCACTGCTTAATACATACAACCAAGATCAGGAATGAATGAGCAGAAGGCTGAGGTCTACTGAACCAATGAGCAGTGATGATGTCTTGCCAAATTTCTAGATGTGCTCCAGCTCTTGTACCCAGATTTCAACAACTGAATAAGACTCCATGTAGAAGGATCCTGAAGCATCATGGCAAATATATAGTGACTCCCCGTCCTTCCCCAAAGTGACTTACAGCCATTTATTGGGTAACTTTATTATTTCTACTATTATTAATTCATTTTTTTGAGACAGGATCTCACACTGTCTCAAATTCTGTCTGTAATCCTCCTAAAGTGCTAAGATTACAGGTGTGAACCACTGCACCCAGACTATTGGGTAACTTTAAGCTGAGAAAGATGAATTATCAGGTCTATTTTTTAAAAAAGTTTTCTGTGAACTTGTGTAGAGAAGTACTCCAGATCTTTTGAGGATACAGGGTCCACGTTGATGCTGACATCTGGGGTCTCAAATGCTGTCATGGCTCCTGCTAGAGGAGGGGCATAGTGGAGTCAAAAAATAAACAGTGTCCTAACGTGGAGAGATTTCACAGGGGGTCCATTCATCTAGTGGAGTAGTTGGGAGATTGTTCTATAAATGCCAATTTGGTTAAAGGGGTTAATCTTCTGTTTTGTCGAATTTTCCTATTAATTACTTAGAGGAAGATATTTTCAAACTCCAAACATGATTGTGGATTTGTTTATATGCCCCTTTAGTTATATAACTTTTAATGTATTACATTTTGAAGTTCTGCTATTATATGTATGTGTATATATAATATATAAATAATAAATTATTTTTATATATATTATTTTTATATTATATTTTCTGTTATACCTTTTATCATTACGAGGTTTTCATTCTTGCCTCTAATGAAACTCTGATTCTTCCACTTGCTATTTTGTCTAATGTTAATAAAGAAACTCTGATTATCTTATGCTTATTGTTTATATGATACATTTTAATTGGTCTTTTATTTTTAGTCTATTTGCCTTTGTATTTAATGTCTGTCTTTTATAGACATGATATAGTTGGTTCTTGCTCTTTTATCCTACCTGACAATCTTTCTTTGGAATGGAGAGTTTAGTCCATTTTCATACAATGTAATTTTCATATGGTTTTATTTGGCCTGCCATTTTCTCCTTTTTAAAAATTTGTCTAATCTATGTATGTTTCTTTATTCCTCTTTTCTGCCTTCTTTTTGTATTAATTGAATATTTTTAGTATTCCATTTTAGTTGCTCTATTGGCTTTCTAGCTACATCTCTTTCATATTTTTACTGCTTGCTTTTGGAATTACATATAAATCTTAAACTTATACCAATCTAGTTAGTTAATATTTAATGTCTTAAGTTAAAATATAAAAAGTTTGCATAAGTGCATTCCCTTTATTTCCCCCATTCCTAGTACAATTATTAGTTTTCTCCCTTTAAACAGTCATATGTACATTAAGGAATTTAAGAGAGAGAGGGAAGGAGAGAGAGGTAAGTGGGTGTGGAGAGAGGGGATTTGTCTACAGCAAGGGAGTTGGGATGAAGCCATGTTGGCACCAGCAGCATTTTATGTAGAAAGCCTAGCCCTGGGCACACCCTGGGTCTTCTAACCACCACAGCCTCAATTCTCCTCCCTTGTAATTTATCCTTCAGAATGTTTTTCCAGTCCTTTTTATTGCCTGTGGGTTATCTGCTCACAGAGATCCTTCTCTGTGCCCACACGCAATACCCCAGAAAAGTCTAACCAAAGCTTGTGCCACACTGAACAACTGAAGAAACAAAGGAATAGAAAGGTGAAGTAACTTGTGTAATGTCACAGACAGCATGTAGTGAAACCAGGACTTTAACCTAAGTCTGTCACTAAAACCAATATATATTTAGAATGAGCCAGTAGGTATATAATGATAGTAAGCACAAGACTATGAGCTCTTCGAGGGCAGGAATTTTTGTATTTTTGTAATGATATGATTCAAGGTGTCTGGAACAACACTAGTTATATAGTAGGTACTCAATAAATATTCACTAAATTTGGATTATCTTCCATAATACTATGTTAGAGCCATACCATGATACTTACTGCTGAATTTGATGGGTATGATAGTGTGCCATGACTAACTGATGTTACCTAATAACTTAGCATAAGATCTGGCTTTACCACCGGTGTATTCTAGAACCTGTTAGAGTTTTACATTAACGATAATATATAAGATGTAAATAATAAACCCTACTCTCTAAAAGGATGTGAAGTTATGTTGAAGTATATGAATGTGGCAGCATGCCATTGACACTTGATAAAACTTTCACTCTTCTCTAGATCCTTTTCTAGCAACAGAACTGTCACGTACAGGTATGCAGGTTGTATGCACATAACTCCGGGAGATACCATTTACATTGTAATCTCTGTAAATAGTGACTCTTGAAATTCAAGGAATCTCAATGGCTTCATACAGCAGTTCTGAATCTAGCATAGTAACTACAGCAACTAGACCACAATGAGAACATGGTCATCTTCAAGTGAACCATTCATCATTCAGTGAAATAATGACCTATAGATCAAGGTGGATTTGTTTTACCCTAAAATTTGACCCATTCCAGAAACAGTTTTTAAATGTAACAAGTGCTGATTAAGAGCAATTCAACAAATTCATCATTAAATATATGACCAGTTCTGTGCTAGTCATCAAAGGGAGAAGAAAACTGAGTTAAAAACATGGTTCACATTCACTCCTCTATAGAAACTTCGACTTTACTGTCCCCCAGGGACTTCCATGTCAACTCAGACATTAATCACTTCTTCATTCTTATTTTATTTGGCCTCTCAGCAGCACTGAATAGTCTTTCCTTATTAAAACCCATGTTTCCCCCTTTTGAATTCTGTGTTTTTCATCCCACCTTAGAGACGGCTTTTTTTCAGTCTTCCTTTGTTGGCTCTTCCTTCCCTGATGGATTCTAGATGTTGGGAGTAGCCCAGACTTCAGTCCTTGAATATCTTCTCTCTGTGCTTTCTCCCTAAGTCAGTGGTTCACAGCCTTGGCTGGATGTTAGAAATATGCAAGAAACTTTTAATAACACCAATGTTCAGGCCTCACCTGAGACCAATTACATAAAAATCTCTGAGGGTAGGACTGAAACATTATTATGTTTTCAAAGATTCCCAGGTGTTTCCCATGTGTAGCCAGGCTTGAGAACCATTTCCTGGGTGATCCCATGCATTCCACGGCTTTAAATGCCATCTATCTGTTGTTGATTTCCAAATTGATGATTCCAGCCCTAGAATTCCTAATTCTGACTCCAGCCCTAACATCTGTCCCTGGCTTGTTTCAGGTTTTCCATGTGCACAAGGATTTCAATGCTAGATAAGAACGATCCCACAGACCACCACCTAGGAGCTGATTCAGTTTCTCATTGCCATCCACTTCCTACAAGCACATCCCAACCCCAACCAGGAGAGACATTCAGATAGGTTATTAACATTATAATAGAGGCTCCCTTGTATTACACATCCACCATGTGACTGGTATTGTGTATGAGGTTTTATATATTTTGTTTCATTTAATCCTCATGACAACATTTTGAAGGAAGTATTATACACAAACTCACAGGTGAGAAAACGAGGTCTTAAAAGCGTGAACAAATTTATCCCAAATCACATGATCAATAAAATGGAAGGACCAGGACTCAAGCCCAGGTCAGTTTTACTCCAAAGTTCATGCATCATCATTGAGCATGCTGCTGCTTGAGTCCCTTGGCTTTCAACCAAATGAACCACACTCCCCTCTGATAACATATTCTTGTTTCCAAAATTATGGGACATGAAATCTTTGAGATTCTAGAAAGCTAGGTTCAGATGAGGCCGGTGAGTTCTTAGAATTCAATTTTCTAATTGTACAGATTAGGATATCAAGGTCTTGAGAAGAAAAGTTACTTTCCCAAGGTCAAACAATTAATTATTGGCCAGGCAAGGATTTAAATCAGGTCTCTTATGAATCCAATGCTCTTCTCAGAATATAATGTCTCCCAACATTAAAATGAAGTGTTTCTAATAATTTATTTTTCTCTTCAACTTGCACAAGAGTCCTTCATAAAACAGGCTGTGTGTTGTTCAGCTGCATAAAATAACTATTTGTTACATTTGTTGCATTCCTTTTACCTTTAATTTCAGTCAATTGAAATGGCCATTGCTCACCAAGCTACTTTAACCACAGAGCCGTTATGAGGTTTATTTGTCGCTGAAGTCTTATTTTCTGCAGTAAATTAATGACGTGTTATTCCCAGAGACTTTATGGTGCTTATCACTATATTAACTTACATCAAAAAAATCACAGGGAGCTATTTTTCAAACCCTGACAAAAACAGCCTAGAGAAATCCTACTGAAATGGGGGCTTTGAAATATAAATGCACATATGGATTGCATATTTCTCATAAAGAAAATGTTTTCATTTCACATTAGGTAAAAGCTTTCTTAAAAAAGTTGTCACTTAGTACACGGAAAGATTCATTCCTTCTCAACCTGGTTTTCAAGAACAGAAGCAAAGGTTGCTCCTTTGCAAACAAGAATTATGAATTGTAGGTCATGACGTGGTGTGCAGTTAGAGAGAGACCTTGATTTGAATTTCTGATGTGCTGATTACTGGCTCTGGTCTGTTACACGTGTGACTTGAATTCTCAGTGCCTCAGTTCTCTATCTGTAAAATGGGGATGAAAATATTGCATTCAAGTTGACAGGACTCCGTGAAATAATGTGAATGAAATACCCTCAGTGTTCCTAGACTATAATAGAGGTTAAATAAATGTCATTTTTCTTGCCAAAGATTTAATTTTTTCCTATTCTAGCTTAATGGCCCTCAGTCACTTTTGTCAACCATTCTAGGCAAGTTCCAGCCTTCTCCTTTTATACCACTCATTTACTCATGAAACACTCTTAATTCTATGCCAGCTATGCCAAACACTGAAAGAAGTTCAGCATCCTACCCTACTCTAGAAGCTTGGGATCCAGTGTGGAGAACAGACTAGGAAATAGGAAATTGTACTAGAATTCACAGAGCTCTGATGGGTAAGTACAAGCTATGTACAAACCCAGCAACAGTTCGAACTAGTTCTTCTTATTCACAAAGAACTCCTGGAGGAACTCATATCTAGGCTGAATGTCCAGTAGGACTCTTCCAGCTCTGAGACACCCTGACCTAAGTGGTTCCTACATGGCTTGCACAGATGGACAGAGCAGTTCTTATTAAAACTAACAGTTATAATGAAGAGATATTCTTCATATAAGACATAACATTGTGTGTGTTCAAGAAAGTTCTTTTAACTACATAGCATCAGCTGAGGAAGCAGAAAGAAGGTCTACCCTCCTTATAGAGGGATGTGGGAAGGCGAAATGGAGACCATGAACTCTTCTTTGGCATCCACAAAGTGTCAGGAACTCTGCTTGGCATTTTCCTCTCTCTCTCTTACATTCTTTCTCACTCTTCCTCTTACTCTCTTTCTATGTTATTCTTTTTTTAAAAAAATTCAATCATCATCATAAATGATGAAGACTGTCTTATCCTTATTATTATGTAGGAAAAACAAGGTGAACTAAGTGCCAGAACGTTCACGCTATCTTGCCCAAGACCACACGAGTAAAGGGCTACAGAAGGGATGTGAACCCAATCAGGCTGGCTGTCCAAACTTTATCCATCTGCCTAGACTAAGTTGGGGTGTCAGGGCTCAAGGAAGCAGGTTACAGAGCCCAGAATCCTAAGGGTGAAAGACTGTCACATTTGGCAGGGGTGCACAAACCTATTCTTTGCCCACAGCACACCACAAATTATTCAAGTAGCAAGACTAACTGAGGACTCTACCTTCTGCTTAGTGATGGGTCCTTCACAAAGGGTCAGGCAGGTCATAATTGGCTTAGGAAGAGGTGGGACTTTGGCTAGGCAGGGGCATACCATGTCCCATTTTGGGGATGCTAAGAATCACTGCAGTGGGTCTGGTCTGACATCCCAGGTTCATTAGGGCAACCTTACTCAAATTGGCAGCAAGTCACTGGTGGTAAAAGAGATTAAAAGGGCTCTTCCTTATTTAAAAGGGGGAGGATAAAGTTGCTGACTGAGATATGTTGTGGATAATGAGAACAGTGCCTGAAATAAAGAGAAAAACAAATGAAGTTGGGATGGAGAAGGTGATGAGCTGCTGAATCAGCTCTCTGGCAGAAAATGGAATTCAGAGGTTTTCTTTCTGTTTCTGACAAAATGGATGTTCAGGCCTTTTTCTTTTTCCTTTTTTTCTTATTCATCTAAAAGGTTCTCTTTAGAAGCAAAGTAAAATGGAAATGCAAACCAGGAAATCCTGACACTAACTCTTTTGACAAGATGGAAAATAAGAAGAAAGTAATTGCTGATACTGAACATGGTCCAGAGAGAAGCACTGTCCTTCTCCCACCAGGAAAAGGAGACATTTTCCCAACTTTGTGCGAAGTATGATCCTAAGATGTCTTAGTTTTTTCTGTAAAATGAAAAGGGAGGGAAAGAAGGAAGAAACACATTAATATGCATTGAGCACTAATGTAGAGGACTAGGTGCTCGCAAACAGGGTGTTCCCCATAAGTCCTGCTCTTGCAAACGAAGCAGGGCGTTGGGGGCTTGTTTATGTGTAAACATCTTGAAAATCCAGAAAGTCAGGAAAAGGTCAGAAAAACAACAATGTATCTTGTGACTTGGCAACATTCCACAAACGACTGTATAAAATAAAGCAGAGTGCGCCATTTGAGGCGGCCGCCATGTTTGTCTTGTCTTGTGTTGTTTTGTGTGTTCATTCCTTTGTTTAGGAAACACGCAGACCCCAACACACTAAGCATGGGCCAGCAAGGTACTCAGTAATATAACATATTATGTCAATTAATCCTTACAAAAGCCCTGCTGGATATATAGTATTGTACCCATTTTAAAGAGAAGAAATGTCCTGGGTTAAAAGGTTATCCAAGGTCACTCAGCTAACAAGTAGCAAACCTGGAATCCAGAACCGGGGCCATCCAGCTCCAAAGTTCAGGCTCCTGTCACTGTGCCTTATCAACAGGGTGCAATCCCTTTCCTCTCTGCCCTCACAAAGGCTTTCAGGTAGATGACCATTTAGATAGCAGGTGACCTTCAGTTCTTTATCTGATCCAGAAAGTCACTAACTTTAGTATTGCTTGTGATTTATCAAGAAGAAATTTGGAGGAGAGGAGAACAGTCCTGAAATGGATTTTTGATTGATGTCACCTAAGCTTCGTAGGTTTGAAGCTTTCTCTATTTCTGGAGTCACGAATCTCTATTTCTCCTTCAAACCAAGCCTGAAGATGATGGGTCCTTCTTCATCCATTCATTTACCCATTCAGCCATCCATCTATCTGACAAATATTAGGCATCTGCTGTGTGACTGACCTCATCTTAATGGTGGGTAGATGTTCCTTCTCTTGTGGGTCCTCCCTATAAAGCAGGAGGATCAGAAAAAGGCACACCTCACATTATAATGAAGTATAAAGAGATGAGCTATATATATTATATAATGGAAGATTATAAAAGAGCTGTTGAACCAAAGGAAGAAGTGACTCACACAGTCTGGGGCCATGATAGCCTGTTGGGAGAAACCTGTGTACAGTGACATTTGATTATAGTTAAAGGACTACCTGGAGTTGGCCAGGCAGGAAAAGAGGTCAGTGAGAGTAGCGTAGACAGATGTACAAAAGGAAAGATGTGGTATGTTATGAGGACTATGAGTGGGTAATGTGGGGAGGGGCACATATATGAACAAAATCAGGAGGGGAAGACAGTGGGCACACCAGGGAGACCCCATGGGGCTTTCTAAGGAGTCTTAACTTTTCTATTTGTGATGAGGAGCCACTAAGGAATCCAATTTAGGGAATAACCTGTTTAGATTTGTATTTTAGGAAGTTCTCACAAATACAGGTGAAGATGAAAAGCTCATAAATTAAGTAGCCAAGTTTTCAAATAAAAATTCTAAGTGACTTTCACATATTTATTTCTTTATTTTGACATTTATTTATTAAATACTTATCATCAGGTACTGAGCTAGACTCAGGGCATAGAAAGGTGAATAAAAACATGTAATTCCTGCCTACATATAACATTGAGTCTAGTTGAAAAAACAAATTATTTAAATAATTATGTAAATGACATTGCAGCTGTGACAAGAAATTTAGAGGTGAGTATTCGGTATCAGGAGACCCTGTTAGAGAGTTATTTGTCCTGGTTAACTTCTATGAGGAAGCGACACACTGCCTGCGATTTGCAGAAGCAGTGGCAATGAGCCAAGAGCTGTGAGCTGAGAAGAGTGTTCCAGACAGGTTGACAATGTGCAGAAGCCCAGTTTGGGAGGCAAGGGAATGTGGAGAGGGAGGATGGGGTGACAACAACCAAGGAGACGAAGGATTCAGGGTGTAGCATGAAGCAGGAGGTCAGGAGCAGATGCTGAGTTTTCGACTCAGGTTTTGAGCTTTTCACTCTGAGCTTGAGCTTCTGAGAATGGGCAATGCAAAGCAAAGCAAAGTCACCCTGGCTATCCCAACCAAAGCCTTTCTATATTAGCTAACAACCAGATGACCTGAAGACATGTGAATAAACCCAGACAACATCTGATAAGCCACCCAGCCAAACAAAGCCTTAAATGACCAATCTTCAGACTCAGGTGTGAAATAAATGGTCATCGTGTTAAGTCACTGGACTTTAGGGTTGTTTGCTATGTGAGCACATGCAATGGGGAGTTTGATGAAGTGTGAGTGAACAGGCAACCTACAGAATGGGAGAAAATTTTTGCAATCTATCCATCTAACAAAGGGCTAATTTCCAGAATCTGCAATGAACTTAAACAAATTTGCAAGGGAAAAACAAACAAACCCATCAAAAAGTGGGTGAAGGATATGAACAGCCACTTTTCAAAAGAAGACATTTATGCAGCCAACAAACATATGGAAAAAAGTTCATCATCACTGGTCATTAGCAATATGCAAATCAAAACCATAATGAGATACCATCTCATGCCAGTTAGAATGGTGATCATTAAAAAGTCAGGAAACAACAGATGCTGGAGAGGATGTGGAGAAATAAGAATGCTTTTATACTGTTGCTGGGAGTGTAAATTAGTTCAAACATTGTGGAAGACAGCGTGGCTATTCCTCAAGGATCTAGAACCATAAATACCATTTGACCCAGCAATCCCATTACTGCGTATATACCCAAAGGATTATAAATCATTCTACTATAAAGACACATGCACACATATGTTTTTTGCAGCAATATTCACAAGAGCAAAGACTTAGAACCAACCCAAATGCCCATCAGTGATAGACTGGATAATGTGGCCTATATATACCATGGAATACTAGGCAGAGATAAGAACGGATGAGTTCAAGTCCTTTGCAGGGACATGGATGAAGCTGGAAACCACCATTCTCAGCAAACTAACACAAGAACAGAAAACCAAAAACTGCTTGTTCTCTCTCATAAGTGGGAGTTGAACAATGAGAACACATGGACACAGGGAGGGGAACATCACACACTGGGGCCTGTCAGGGGGTGGGGGGCAAGGGGAGGGATAGCATTAGGAGAATTACCTAATGTAGCTGACAGCTTGATGGGTGCAGCAAATCACCATGGCACATGTATACCTATGTAACAAACCTGCACGTCTGCACATGTACTCCAGCATTTAAAGTATCATTAACAACAACAACAACAACAACAACGATTCTCAGGTTGCTGGTTTGCACATCTGGATGACTACTGAATTCATTCTCTGAAATCGGATCAAGATTTAAATTATTGAGTAAGATAGCCCTATAATAAAGACAGGGGAGAATCAGTTTAATTAGGACTAGGAAAACCAGAAGGGTACTTTGCTATGAGGATGAAGATCCACTTTGAAGCATCAGTTCAACCAGTTTATGTTGTATGTAATTCTTGGGTCATTCTTTTGATCTTGAGTATAATTGATGTGGGTACAAATTCTATCTCTAACACTCAATTTTGGTGTGACTGTGGAAAGTTGGTTTACTTTCCTGAATTTAAACTGGAAAATAAAAACAATAATATCTATTTGCAAAGTTTTTGTAAGGATTACATAAATGGCAGCTGAAACATAAACCACATCGCCTGGCCTTTATTTCATACCCAAAGCAAAGTTGCTATTATAATTATACAAATTTTTGTTCAGCTGTTCTCCATCTGCTTAAATACATTTTTTTTTCTTCTACAGGTTCTTTTTATGCTTCAAACTTGGCTCTAGATTCACCAAATCATTGAAGCCCCCCCCAAACTAATTTAACACAGCATTGACCTCACTTTTCTAAAATGTTTGTATCTCTGTAATTTTGCAAACTTTCATCCATCATATATTTATTTAGCACCAACTATGCACTCATCACAAAGGGAAATAATAATAATACACTGCTTTTCCTACTCATAGGTGGCAAACAGCACATGGTGTCATATTTTCATTTAAAATTGAGTATTCATTTCACCTTTTACAAATTTCTTTGGTAAGCATAATTTCATCTGATGTTCACAAAAGCCCTGTGGAAAAGCATAACAAGTGTTAGCATCCTTATCTCCCATCAAAGACGAGTCTAAGCTCCCTGGGTCATGGTCTTCAACCCCTTGTCACTTGGTAGGCAACTTCGGTATAGACTTACGTGGTTTTACTTACAGTGAAATGTATTTATCTTCCCTACCTGTATGGTGGTTCCTGAGCTCAGGGACCAGGGTTTCTTTATCTCTGCATCTCTAGTGTCTAGCTAAATGCCTGGCAAAGGACAGGTATTTAACACATATTTGCTGCATGAATTAGAGTCAGGAAGTTTGAGGGACTTGCTCAAATACACATGAGAAATCAACAGCAGGCCTGGGGTTAGAATATAGCTTTTCTTTATTTCTCCTAATTCAATGCTCTCTACGTTACAAGTTGTCTTCTACTAATTTGATATTTCTGTGGTTGGTTTTATAAAACAGAATAAAAGTGTCTCAAAAAGAAGACAGTATGTTAAGAGCATGGAAATTTGTAACCTAGAAAGTGAAATGAATACTTACTTTTAAATGAAAATATGCGACCATGTGCCATTTGCCACCTAAGAGTAGGACAAAGCAATGTAGTATTATTATTATTAGTGCTCTCCAGAGAAACAGAACTAATAGAAGATTATATGTAAATCCCCATAGATATATACATACATATTTTGAGATTTCTAAGAGAAATTTGGTTCATGCAATTGTGGACGTCAAAGAGCCCCACAGTCTATTGTCTGCAAAGTCAAGAACCAAGAAACCAGGTGGTATAATTCAATCTAAATCTGAAGTCCTGAGATCCAGGGCTTGGGGGTAGGGAGGGGACACTGGTATAAGTCTCAGGCCAGAGTCTGGAGAACGTTGAGCACAGATGTTTGAGGGCAGAAGAAGACGGATGCTCAAGCTCAAACACAGAGAGCAAATTTGTCTTTTCTCTGCTTTTCTATTCCATTCGGGCCTTCCGTTGATTGGATGATGCCCATGGCCATCAGTGAGGGGATGTCCTTTATTCAGTCTACCGAATCAAAAGATAATATCTTGCAAAAAACACCTTACAGACACACCCAGAAATAATGCTTTACCATCTTCCTGGATATACCTTACCCCAATCAAATTGACAGATAAAATTAACCATCGCAGTGAAGTGTTCATTCAAACAATCTGTTAATGAATGAAAGGAGGCAGAGGCCAAGGAAGTGATATTTATGAGCATCTACTATTCATATAAAACATATTATTTAATATTCATAGTAACTTTATGAGTTCAACATTATATCTGTTTACAGATGAGAAAACTGAATCTCACAGAGATAAAGTCACTTATGTGTGTAGATAACTTGTGGGGTTGGTTTTATAACCCAAGTTGGTCTAAATTCAGTGCCTGATCACTTTTCATCATATCCTGGAGAAAAAAGACTGTGAACTAAAAAACTCCAGGCTGTGTGGACACACTGATGAACACAGGCATGGGAGAATACTGTATTATTTTTTTTTTTTTCACTGCCTTTCAGTTGAAAGAATGGGCCTGAACATGACAGCTTTTCAAATTCAGAGACTTAGTCTCCTAATCCTCAGACTGTAATTTTCACTCTTGTGATTTTGTAAATAATGTTTTTTTGGCATTTCATAAAATGCCTCTGATTAGGAAGGGATTGATCATTTCCTAAGACTGTTTTGTAAGAAATGCCCAAAGCCACTTGGCGTCCCCTGTTGGTGCTTATTTCTCTGTGTTTTTGATAAAATATAATTGTCTTAAGTCTCTCAGGATTGATTAAATGGAATGTTCAAAAGGAAAGCTGTCTTATTACTGACCCTGCATCCTTTAGTTAATAAGTTTTTTTTTCTAATTTTACTTCAAAGATGAAAGTTTCTTAATTAACCATCAGAGGTTCTCTGAAGCAAAGTATATTAAAATCATATTATGCCTTCCTGAGGCTCTCTTTGGATTTTTTATTAAGCAAAGCTATTGGAAGTAAAGATATGAGGGTAATTGTATCTATATATAATAAAGAAAGATACACTTATGAGTTTTCTATTCTAATCAACATCACTGCCACACTGAAAAAGTCAATTATTTTGTAATATTTAAGAATGCTAATAAAAATGAATGTTATTTAGCCAAATCTTGTTAGCTCTGGAAATGAGAAACAAGAATATCAAGGATTAAAAAAATCACAGCTTAATTCCAAATGCAATTTAGCAAATGTGTGTCAGAGCAACTTGATCTATTTCAACAGTTATTTATTGATTACCTGCCATATGCCAAGTAGTCTTCCTACATTCTGAGAGACAGGAAAATTAAGACATTGACCCTGCCCTCAGTGAGCTCACAAACTTCATAGGAGAGATTGTTTCTTTGCTTGTAAAACAGGTGAAATTGGACATGCCCTATAATAAAAGTATGTTCAAGGCAATGATGTGCTGGGAAACTGTTCTGAGGTGGAATAGTCTTGTTTGCCAATTTTCATGATATAAATATTTCCACTGCAGTTAGCTTCACGTTGCGAATTTAACAACTCCCAATAATTTATAAATTGGCTTGCAAAATTCTTGAATATTTAATAACCAGCTCTCATAAGAAGGTATTATCCAGCTTCAACACATCACTGGAAACATGGTAGAAGCACAAAAAGCAGCAGTGAATTTTGCCTGGAATGGGGCTACAAGAGGATTCAGAGCCAAGGGAATTGGAGCTAGGCCTTGAGGATGAACAAGATAGTAGGGCAGAGAACAGGGAAGAAGAATGTTCCAGGCAGAGGGAATATCACATGTAAAAGTAAGAAGGGTGAGAATTCATTGTGTGCTGGGACATATGTAATCAGACAGAGCTGATTTTGGGACTCTCGAAGCTGAGGGTTACACTGGGGCCAGATTGTTAAAAATCTTGAATGCCATACTAGGAGTTATGACTTCTTTCTACAGTAAATAGGAGTCTCTGGAGGGGGCTCACAAAACCCATTTGAAGAACAACTACAGAAATAACCCAAGCACAGATGGATTCTGCCAAATGGCCAGGCATTCTGCAAACATGGTTATTTTCAAAATGACTGATTTCTTGGCTGAATTTTATTGTTTTTCAAAGAATCTGGCTTATTTAAAAGCATGGTCATATGAGGGGGGAGAAAGTGAAGGAAAGAAATACGAAGATAAATTGTAATGTGTCTGTATTGTAATTTAGGAGTATTTAAAAATGTATTACATGCTCATTACAAAAAATATAGGTATGAAAAAGAAGAAAATAAGAATTACCTGTCATCCTATCACCCATATATAGCAGCCTCTATCATTTTGATGTTCCTCTTTCTAGTATTTTTATGTATGTTTTTATTATGCATATTTTTAAAATTGAAAATTAGTTTATATTATACATGTTTTATTAAAAAAATGTCTCAAGAACACCACCACAGGTCAATATGTGTTTGTCTCTACATTCCTAATGATTGTGTAGTTTTCTATTGAATGGAGGTTAACTTGTTTCTGAAATCCACCATTTGTGGAAATTAAGATTGGTTATAATTTTTTACTATCTCAACTGGTGCTCCAAATAAAGACATTTTTACTCTTAGCATACATTTTCTCAGGACAAAAAAATAAATGTCAATTTTTTTTTTTTTTTTACATTTTGCTTTTTAAAAGCAAATTTCAAGGAAACAAAATAAGATGCCACTTTGGAGTTATTTCACTAATCATCTCATTGTCCTTAGCACTCCCTTACCTTCTAATGGAATTAATTTTTGAGACATCTATATTGTACTTGTGAGACCAAGTTCTCACAGGTTTCAGGACACACATAATCTTTCTGTGATGGCAGCCGAACAGTTTGTCTGCTGCTTATCTCTTCTTTTACACCATACCGGTAGCACAGCGTTTTATGTGACAAATACCTGGATAGCCAAATATCCTCCACTAAGAATTAAATTCATATTTGTACTAGTCATGGTGTCACATGTGTGAGAAGACTGTCTTATAGCCATTTATATGGTGTACTCTCTAGAGATTACCAATGTAAGAAGTGGTGGTTTACTTAAACTGATAGCCAATGATTCCTTTAGAGGCATTCCTTCATGGGAAATAATGGTCATACAACATGTTCTTATTAAAATTTTATTTTGTGCCAAGCACAGGGCTTGAGATGCTGAAAATTCTTTTGAGACCAGATTATAGATCACATTGAACTTCAGCTTGGGTATCTGAATTTTATCCTACAGCTTATATTAGTTATGAAAAGGTCTTCAATAGCAAAAACAGTATGTAAATCTAGGCACAATAGAGAAGTCATCTCTTAGGAATGGCCACTGCTTGAATAATTTGGGAGCGAAAATGCTTTTCTTTCCTTCAACTGATGTATTGTATTACTGAACTAATGCTGTAAATTTGGGAAATCTCTGTAAGGCTGCTATATACCAGACACTTCACTAGAAAAAGAAGGGATGGAAAATAAAATAACTGCCTTTCCTGAAAGAAACACATTTGAGAGTAAAGTATATGAGCATGTAGTCACAAAGCAACACAGTCAGTCCCATAATAAAAAAAACACATAAAATAAATAGCTATGATAGTTCAGAGCCTGACTAACTCTTTGGCAGTGGTGGCAGAGAGTAGTCAAGAACTTCATTCAGTGATGATGCTGTGAATAAAAACTTCTTTTTACGCTTTGCATATATTTTGTCAGGACAATTAAATAAATGTAAATATATATATATGTATATATATATCATTTTGCTTAGAGTGGATTTTCATATATAAATAGAAACTGTTTAGGCAAACAGAAGGGAGGGCATTTCAGAGACAGCAAACAGTATGTGCAAAGACAGGTTGACTTGAAGCAGTATATACATATTTATCATAATGTACATTACATATCATCCCCAAACCAGATTTTAAAGTAGATTTGAACCTGACAAATTATATACAAAGGTAAGATCTGTGCTGTAGTCAAAAACTTAGACAGCACTGTAAGAGACAGGTTATAAGGTGACAAGACCCCAAACAGAAAAAACACAAATCCAGGTGGAAAGAAAATGGTGGGCAGGACAAAGATAAGAACAGTGGGGGTACAGCAGACAAGACAGATATGAGAGGTATTTAGGAGATACAAGTGGAAAGGGCCTGGTGACGAGCTAAATGTAGGGATGGTAGGTGGGTAGTATATGGCTCCCTAATTTCTGGCTGGAATGGCTTACTGGATGATGGAGATATTGAAAAGGCAGAAAATAGGAGAAGCGAGCCTCATGAGTTCAGTTCTGGGCATAATGCTTTTGAGATGCTGTGAGAAATCCAAGTGAGAATGTCTGGGTAGCAGTGGCATATGTTACTAGGTCTTGTAGAAGATGATTGGGATACTGTGAATTTTCAGACAGTAAAAGGTTAACATTTTTTAATGCTCCAATTTTTTATCAAGGTCACAGCTTGTGTCTTCTATCATGTACAAACCAGAGGCTAAAGGACTTTGTGGTTTCACAGTTGGAATCTGTGGCTTTTCTTATGTGCAGCAGAGACTCATAGCGTATTTGGAGTAACTGCTGAGAAGTCAATGTATGACATCTCCTAATTAAAGATCACCACCAAGTTAGGGATCACGGGAAGCAGGTAAGAGGGAAAGTGCATTTATTATAAAAAACAAAAAGCAAAAACCCGTATCAATTCTAGTAACGATTTTTATTGAAGTGGTAGCATTTAATATGATTGGCTTTCATTTTCCTTTTGAGAACTAGAGTTTGCAGAAAAATATCAGTAGTTTTTTATAGCTCAGTTGTTCAGATGTAATAAATTTACACGATAAATTCATCCATTCATTCATTCAACTACCTTTTTTTGAGTTCCCATTACCTACTTTTTTTTTTAAGAGAATCAAAGATGAATAAGATTTAGTGCCAAGTGAGACATGGTCCTGACTCTTCAGAAACACACAGCAGATTTCTTTCTTCATAATTACTGGTGTAGCTATCATGATTATAATCAATTAATAAAGATAATAGATATAATTTGTTTATGGTTTTGATGAGTAAACTCTCGGTCTCTTTCATCTCCCAGTAAGAGACATACACTGCTAGGCTAAATTATCTTCTCTTTGGTGTTCAGCCATGAGGAAATGCAATACAATAAAAGGTCTCCTTCTGACCATATGTACAACTGAGCCTGGGGACTTGTTTTTATGCAGATTCCCAGACTCAAGCTCTGGAAATTTGGATTCCTTAGGTCTGAGATATAAAATTGGCAATTTTCTATTGCTATAATAACCCATAGGAAATTCTGAAGTACATGGTTTATCAGGCACACTTTGAGAAATCCTGTTGTGTTAGACACAATAAGGGCTGGTAGGTCTAGCTGACCAGAATGCCAATTCCAACTTCATCAGTGGCAAGCAGAGTGACCTTGGGCAAAGTTTTATAAAAAGTGTTTAAATCGTCTCAGAAAAAGTGACTCTGGGACATTTTTGTAGAACAAAATGAAATTTTATATGTGAAATAGTAGATATTTAATTAATGCTTAATTTTACCTTTTTTCCCCCTTGTTTTCCTTTTTAAACCCCAATTAGTATTTGTTATGATTGGCTTTCCATTTCCTCTGGAGAACTACCAGTTTGCAGGAAAACATCAGTAGTTGTCTTTTTAGCTCGGATATTCAGATGTAATAAATTTACATGATAAATTCATTCATTTATTCAACTACCTTTTTTGAGTGCTCATTATTTTTTGTGCCTCTAATCTATCATTCATCCTTTCTTTCTTTAGAATTCCTGTGTATCCTTTTTATTTCTCATTGGACTCTGCACTGCTTGAGAACAGAAGTTTGTCCTCACTTTATTTCTGTATCTTCAAAATCTGCATGCAGCGTTTGTATACTAGTGTTTTCCTAGAAAGTTATCCCTATACCTTGATATCTACCTTTATTTTATGCTCTTGTATCAAAATGATTATTAATTTGTTTACAAGATTGACACTTCCAAAAACTCATTAATGCTTCTTTGTCTTTTTATAGCATAACATATTTGGCAAGAAATAGGATTATGCTTTCTTTAATTCCCTACTTAAGAAAAAGTCCCTGGCCAGGCATGGTGGCTCACACCTGTAATTCCAGCACTTTGGGAGGCCAAGGCAGGACCATTACTTGAGCCCATGAGTTTGAGGTCAGCCTGGGAAGTATAGGGAGACTCCATCTCTATGAAAAATAAAAAGTTATCCCTGCACGGTGATGCACCAGCACTGCCTGAGTCTGGGAGGTTGAGGCCACAGTGAGTTATGATTGTGCCACTGCACTCAGCCTGGGCAACTGAGGGGCTTTGCCTCAAAAAGAAAAAAAGAAGAGAAGGCACCTGATTTAATTCAGGAAATGAGAGCATCAAATGCTTATTTTGACAATTCACACAGACTCATGAGTGTGTTGGCCAAGGAATGACTTGGTGGCTTAGGTAACAGCATGTTAGTTGGCAAAAGCATTTACTATGTTAGTTTTATTAGTTCAGTGAATATTTATTGAGCTCACACTGTGTGCCAGACATTGTGCTGGGTGGTGAGGGAATGCAATCAACAAAATGGTTCTTATGTTCAAGGAACACATGGGTTTATAATGAAGGCAAACCAATAAATACGTAATTTCAACACATTACAGTACATACTATACTAGAGAAAGGCATGGGATGTTTTGAGACTCCCAACTTACTGTACAGGTAAGGGGGAAAGTTTTCTGAAGGGGATTATACCCACGTTGAAAGATGGAGGAATAAAGAGTGGTTCTATGGTCTGCATGTTGGTGTAAACCATCCCCAAGTTCATATGTTAAAATCCTAATCCCTAAGGTGATGATATGAGGAGTTAAAGCCTTTGGAAGTGATTAGGTCATGGAGGCAGACCCGTCTTGAGTGGAATTAGGGATAGAGGAGGTCCTTGCTCCTTCTGCCATGTGAAAATGCAGCGAAAAGATTCCATCTATGAACCAGAAAGAAGGGCCTCACCAGACACCAAATCTGCTGGTGCCTTGATCTTGGATTTCCCTGTCTCCAGAACTGTAAGAAATAAATGTCTGTTACTGATATTCCACCTAGTCAATGGTTTGTAATAGCAGCCCACATGAACTAAGACAAGGGACAAGGCAAAGGAATTAAAATGTGCTCCAGAGAAAAGCAACAGCATGTGTCAAGATAGGAGATGGGCAAGCACTTCATACTCATGATTCACAAGTAGTCCCATCTGGTTGTGAGAGAAGAGGTTGGAGCAAGAAGTGTGGAACCCTATCATGGAGAGACTTATATTACTCAGGCTAAGTAATTAGCTTTGTCATGAGTATAAAGAAAAGCCATTAAAAAATTGTAAGTATAGATGTGGCATCATTATTATAACTGTAATTCTAAGTTCACGTTTATAGTCCATCACAAATCTTGCCTTTACTGGACAGATCGTTTTTAAAAACATTCATTAAATGCATTTATATTTCCTAAGAAATTTGAGTTTAACTTTCACAATCACTTGAGTTAAATGACTAATAAGAGCTCATAATACTGAATAATTAAACATAATAAAATGTCATCTCAGAGTAGAGGGCTCTATTTATTTTAAATATACCACATTATCTTTAAGATCACATTAGGAACTTCTAGTGTAAGTTGCTTCTGGCTGGAATTACTTCACTCAGTCTCTGAATTGTTCAATTTTATCAGTCAGGATGAGCTAGGATATATTGCAGTAACAACTTCCAACTTACAGTGGCTTTAAAATAAACCAAATATTAATAGTATTAATTATATAAGTCCATTATGGGGGATATGTGCGAAAATGTGCTGATTTCAGTGACTCAGGCCCCCAGGTTAATGAAAAAATCAGCTTCTAAATTGCTAACCAGTGGACCAAAGACAAGAGTGCAGCTTTCAACACATCATCTATCCACAGTTGTCATCACTCAAATATAAAGAAGCCAGAAAAATCAAGATTATTATGGACCCTGAAGAGGCGGAGACTGAAAATATTTGACAAACATCATTAATTACTATCACACCAATAAAATAACTATCAAATCCAGAAAAATTGAAAAAGCACACAAGATAAAACCACCACCTAAATTCAAGAATGACCAACATTGCCTTGCTAGAATCTTGGAGAAGATTTTACCACCTAGAAGGCCACTGGTAGTTCTATACATCTTGGTTGCGGGGGGGAATGGGTGGTTTTTACAGTGTGAGGTTCATAAAAAAAATCCCATCTGCCTAAAGTCACCTGAGGCCTCTTCCTCGTTCCCACACTGTCTTCCCCTTGGCACATAGCCCCAGGGTCTGTAGCAAATTTAAACTCAATAACTGTCCATCTACCTGAAGGTACTTTTGTTTTGTTCATATACTTGTTTTTGTTTTATTAGAGGTAGGGTCTTGCTCTGTCACCCAGGCTAGAGTACAGTAACACAATCATAGCACACTGTAACCTCAAACTCTTGGGCTCAAGCTCTCTTCCCATCTCAGCAGCCCAAGTGGCTAGTTCAACCATAGCAGCCACCATGCCAAGCTAATTAAGATTGTATCTATCTATCTATCTATCTATCTATCTATCTATCTATCTATCCATCCATTCATCTATCTTTAAGGGAGAAGGGGTCTCACTATAATTGATCAGGCTGTTCTCCAACTCCTGGCCTCAAGTAACCCTCCTGCCTTGGCCTCCCAAAGCACTGAGATTACAGGTGTGAGCTACTGTGCCCAACCAATCAAGGGTACTTCTTTTTGCAGTGTCTAAAATGTTCTTTCCTCCCACATCCCCAATTGTTCAATAATAATTAGAGGCTGCAATCACCAGAAAAAAAAAGGGCAAAGAATGTTATGCTATGTGAGATACAAGACAATCTTTTCTTTTTTTGCTTTGGCCTTCCTCTGATGAAATTAAATAACTGGCAGCATTCACTAGTCTCTCAATCCCTTTGTCATGGCCCCAGAATGTGGTCCTGGAATGCATAGCATAAAGGCAAAGCCGTGGCTTTGTGATTTCTGCCTATTCTCCCAGAAACAATTTCTTCTATGTGGCAAAAATAAAGAGAGGACCTTGAAGTGGGGCACTGGGAAGGCTGTGGAAACAGTAATGTACAGACGTGAATCTAAATCCCAGCTCTACTGCTTACTAGCTGTGTGGACTTGAAAATGCTAACTTCTAGTGCCTCAGTTTCTTCATCTTATTGAATGAAAATAATAATAGACACACACTGTGAGGTGATTGTGACAACATTCTGTATGTAAAATATATAGAAAATACCTGGCTAGAATTTTCAGTGGTATTATTCTAGTTCACAGGCAGCCAGAGATGCATTTCCTAAGCTATAGTCTATTAGTATGTGAATTCTGGGTAAAAACCAAAATTCTTCCTGCAAAATCACATTTCTTGGTCATCTGTGGAAGCCACATGTTCTCTCTCTGACAACCCTGTGTAAAGAGGTCTTTGTTGCCCCATGAACTTCATTCCACTTAAGACTATTTCCAGTTACTGCTGCAACAATTAGCAGCTCAAAGACACAAAACTCAAAATAATAAAACAACAAAAAGGTATATAGTGATTTTTTTGTTTTCCTAAGGCCCAAAAGTTCAGGGAGCTAATGGCCAATGAGCATGTACCATGTACCATGTCATTTCTGGGCTTTTCTCCTGCTAGACTGAATTCCAGAAATTCAGATTTTATGTCTATCTTATAAAGTCAGGAACTAAAAGTGGCACTGGCATGTAATTGGTGCAAAAAAACACATTTAAATAAATGCTTTATTGAGTCATCCCAACCCATTCTGGGTATATGGTTGACCTGAGATAGGTGGCAACATTAAATTTTCTGAACTTCGGGTTTCTCATCTGCCACACAAATAAATGAGTTTCAGGACTTGCAAACTGAAATCCTTTGAGTGGCACAGTAATGTTGTTAACAAGCATGTAAAGGTACCTGGCATAAAGCAGGAAAAGTGGTGGGGCCTTGGTTAACTAGAGAGTCATGCCAAGGGATTTATATACAACTTTTTGTTTTGACACAGAGCATACCAAAGACAATCTATCCCCTGAAAACTAACTCATCATGCAGGCTACTTGTTTGTGAACCTGGTAGTGATAATTTAAGTCCTTTCTTTCACTAACACTGTGGTTGTCTGAGTCAAGGTACTCTTGGAGTATTGCTGTCTGTCCACAGCTTGGCTGCTGCCAGCCTTGTTAATGCCTGATTTTTTTTTTTTTTTTTAATGAGATGCTCAAAATGGTCTGCATGTAATTTCAGATGACATTGCCACCTTATGTATCCAAGGATGCCTGTTTCACTAGTAACTGATTTTGAATTCCAGATAATACTATTATGTCCATTCCTGGATATTAGGTCAAACGGCTAAACTATTGCTTATTCACTTATGTCCCAGACATGAGGTATCACTAGATCCAGAAATGAATTATCCCTGGTGGCCTCTCTTTGACACATGGCTCCAGGAACTCATCATTTAGACGTCAATCATTCCCTCCTCCTGGCTCTGATGTCTCACAGGTTTCCTGACAACAATTAGGGGGACTAAAATCACTCATAATCACAATCACACCTGCCTTCCTTATTGGCTCACAGGCAATTTACTTCTCTCAGCTCTTCTATCACATAGCAGATCTGGGTGTTACTTTTCCAAGCTTCAATTATAGACATTCAATCTGACAGCCTCCCTGAAGTTATTATTCTGTCCTGTATTTTCTGATATTGATCCCAAATGTTTGGGTAAAAGTATAAAAACTGCAGTCAGCCATTCAGATGTTTAGGAATATCCAGATGTGTAGTGTACATATAGACATAGTGATGGTTGTGATTCTGTAAGCTTTGAAGTTATATTGAATCAAAACGGAAATTTTCTACTGCCTCTTTTTGTGTATCCAAAACATCTCTGCTAACAGAAAGGACCATCTACACCTGGGCACCCTTCAGCCACTCGCAAAACATAACGAGTTTGAAATTTCAGGCTTCTTTCTTCCTCCATCGTTTTCTGGAAGAAGACAGGAATAGCTTTGAGATTTATTTTACCACTGATGTGACTCACCCTACCACTCCTCTTAGAAAGCAAAAACAGTTGCTGTCAGTATTGTTTGAAACAACAAATTTCTTTCCCAAATACAGTAACAACTATCACCATCAATTCCTAAATATATACAATGTTTTAGGAACTTGGCCAGTGGCTATAGGTATTTATGATACTTTTTAAAATTAAGATGTTTATCTTTTGTCCCCATTTTGTAGATTTCAAAAACCTAACCTGGATCAAAGCTCACTTTCCTAAGATCATGCATGAATGACACATGGAATTTAAATGCAGTTCTGTCTGATTACAAACAAAAATATCAAGAACAGTAACTGAATTCGTTACTTTGCTATAGGTCAGGCCATTAGCACACCCTACTTCATTTAACTCTTGCAACAACCTGAGTTAGAAGTTGTTCTCCCCACTTTGCCGATGAAGTAACTATTATTCATATGTTTTTTTTTTATTTTAGTTTCTTCCAAATCTTTGCGAGATTTTCTCAATATTCAGAGTTCTTTCTTAATTTCTCCCAATTTAAGCACTGGTTTTGTTGGTGTCTCTTTATATTTTTTTAAATTTTATTTATTTATTTATTTTTAGAGTCTTGCTCTGTCACCTAGGCTGGGGTACAGTGGCACTATCTTGCCTCACTTACAATCTTTGCCTCCCTGGTTTAAGCAATTCTCATGCCTTAGGCTCCCAAGTAGCTGGGATTACAGGGTACACCACCATACCCAGCTAATTTTTGTATGTTTTTTTTTTTTTTTTTTTTTAGTAGAGACAGAGTTTCACCATGTTGGTCACACTGACCTCTAATTCCTGGTCTCAAGTGATCCACCTGCCTCAGCCTCTCAAAGTGCTGGGATTACAGGTGTGAGCCCCTGCGCTGGCTTTATATTTTTAAATTTAGTGATGTATTTAATGCATACAATGTATTTCTTGGGGTTATATGATAGGTTAAAGGGACCAAATCTCTTGCTCATCTTTATGCCTCATATCTTTCCCTATTTAGCGTTCTTACAAATGTCCAGTTTTTGTATAAGAATTTCTCCTTTCTAAGGCTTCTACTTCCCATGTTGTAACAGAAAGGTGTGATAGAAAGAACAGACCGGCCGGGCGCAGTGGTTCACGCCTGTAATCCCAGCACTTTGGGAGGCTGAGGCAGGCGGATCACAAGGTCAGGAGTTTGAGATCAGCCTGGCCAATATGGTGAAACCCCGTCACTACTAAAAATACAAAAAGTAGCCGGGCGTGGTGGCACAAATTTATAATCCCAGCTACTCAGGAGGCTGAGGCAGAATTGCTTGAATCCGGGAGGTGGAGGTTTCAGTAAGCTGAGATCATGCCACTGCACTCCAGCCTGGGCAACAGAGACAGACTCTTTCTCAAAAAAAAAAAAGAAAAAGAAAAAAAAAAAAAGAACAGACCATTGGGAATCTCAATCCCAGTTCATCTCCTTATTAGGAAATTTAAAATATATATTGCAATATTTAAAAATTTTAAAAACGTATTGCAATATTTATTTTGATTACTGAGTTTTTTGGCAGCCTCTTAAACTTGTCAACAAAGGTCTCACTCACCTCACCCTGGTCCTGATTCTTTACCACATTTCTCTTATTAATTGCCAACTATCATGTTGTCACATATGGTCCTATTCAGTCATTCAGAAAACTGCATGCAAATCCATATTTCTACATAGTCTGGGCTGTTGATCTCCTTGTAACCTTGTTATAAACAAGTTCTCACTGTGATGCAGCCTAGGGCAGGTCCAGGAGCCCACACTCGAATATTAATGAGTGGGAAATGGATGATTTTATGATTCCTGACCTTTCCTCTTTAATCCATTAGGGAGTATAGATTGGTTAGTAGTTACTACAACTGGACAAAAGCTGTCTAAGTGGAAAATTGATCCTGGTAAGTGCATGCATGGTGGTTCTACTCATTAATACTTCCCATTTTAGCATTGTAAACTTTCACTCACAGATATCTCAAGTTCATGCCCCAGTGCACCAAGCTGGAGATGCAAAAGACTTGGCACAAGCTGACAGAGCTGTCTTTTTTTTATACGTTAATTAAAAGAAATGGTATAAAAATCAGCAGATCAGCACCAGGCTCTAGGAAGCAGCCCCAAAGGCCTTCTCACCCCAAGCTCAATTGGCCTCCTCACACCCAGGAAGGTTTTGCAGATACTTGCAGACATCAGTGCAGGCTCATTTTCTCTGACTCTATCAGAAGCTCACTTCACTGTAGAGGACATTTCATGAAGATAGAACTGTGATGTGGTGGAAAGGGCATGGGGAACTGGAGTTCTTGATCTAATTCTCTTTTGCTACTGGTTTCTGGACTTTAGTTTCCCCCTTTTGAAAAATGAGAGGGTTGGATTGGACACTCTTTAAGGACTGACCCTGGAACTCTACGATCCCCTTGCGTACCCACTCTCACTCATATATGCCTCCATGTCTGCCATTTTACTAGATTATAGTAGCAAAAGGTTCCATTTCAACTGCTGAATCCAATTAATTAGTAGCGTATAACTGGAGCTCCATGTTGAAAGATTTCTGAAGCTGTACCTGACCTCAGAAAGACAAGTTTGCATGTCCCCATGGGGTGGACTGGGACTGGAGATGGGGCCATGCTGGTTCCTGTATTCTATTTGTTCCATGCATTGCAATTCCCTTCCTTGTACTAGATTAGGAGCTCATTGAGATATGAATTCTGTTCTTTCATCTTTATACCCCTGGCATCCAGCTTGCGGCCTTTAAAATAATAGATGTTCAAAAATGTTGAAGGATCCAATGGAGGAATGAAAGAACACCCATCATGTAGCTCTAAAACTCCACGTATCTTCAGGATATAGGGTGTTTCTTTGAATGCCTGCATTTTCTCTGTATAATGCAACACTTGGCCTCCTACAGTTCTCAGTAACAGTAATGTGAATGTTTGGGTGACTGGAAGAATTCTGTAGCAAAAAGGTATAAAGACGGGGTAATTACATGGTTTCTGGAATCAAAGTGTTTGTGTTCAAATCCCAAACCTGCTGTTTAAAGTTATCTTTGGGCAGGTTTCTTTATATTACTAACCAACAATTCCCCCATCTGTAAGATGGGGATAATAATTGTACATAAATCATTGGTTGTTAAAAGGCCTAAATTAACGTGGGAGTCCACAGTGGAGTGCCTGGCACATATGAAGCACTCAGTATATATTAGTTATTATCATAATTATTAGAGAACTACGAAAACGTATTACATACCATACTGGAGCCAAAGCTATTTCATGGTTTCATAGTATGTCTCAATAAATCAAGGCTATTTTGAGGGAGACAAGCAAAAAAATATATATCCTTTTGAGAGGGTGCGGAGTGTTGGGGGATTGTGTGTGGGAGAAGGAAGAACACAGAAAACTTGAAATTAAGAACCCAGAACCTTCCCACCATCTCCAGATAATTTTCCAAAGCCCCTTATCCCGAAGTCTTATGAATATTTTCCGTCTTCACAACCAAGTTCAAAGTGGCTTTGTTCTATCCTTAGTCCTCTTCAAGATCCAGAGATAATGTCAGTGCATAGGTTTCAGCTCACAGTTAAATGGCTTTAGTGTCTGCTTTGAATTCTTTTACCAGATTTCTCTGAGATTCACATTAACATGAAGCTAGAAGGATGTCCCAGTCTCCCACCAGTCCAGTTAGCCTAGTCTGACACATTAAACCTACATTTCTGAGAGTGACAGACAATGTCATTTTGTTTGTTCTTGGGTAAAGCCCTGTCACTTTCTCTGCTTAGAGAGGTCTGTTCAGTGTATTGATGGCCCCAATCAGGAAAATCCACTCTAGTGTGGATAAGGCCAGAATGTTTAGGGAAAATACTTTTTGTCTGGAGATAAGGCTGGTGCCTCAGTTGTTAAGACTGGGGAGTGAGGAGACAGAGAAGCCTCTATACTTGATTCACCTGCCTAGGAACAAGGAGCATGGGATGTGGAGCAAGGTAAACTGGGCTAGGATTAAATCTCTGTTCTATATTTTTCCAACTGAATCAATTTAGGTTACTCAAAATTTTTGAGTACAGTTTTCTGAACTGTAAAATTATCATAACATTGAGCATTATTAAATTAAATAATGTATAGAAAGTGCTTAGCATATTTACTGGCACAGAATAGGTATTAAAATATGGTAAATATAAGGATTATTAGAGTCATTACCATTATCATCTTCATCATCAGCCTCCTTATCATTAATAACATAGAGTATAAGCCAAGATTCCTATATGCCCCTTCAGGATATGAGAATCTACCATCATTGGATAATTTGGTCAAAGACTTCTTGTGAGTTGCAGAAAAGATCCTCTTTCTCCAGTTCAAATATTTGCTCATCTGGAGGCAAAGGAGAGCTTGCTTTAAAGATTAATATGAGATGCAATTTTAAATTTCCCATGTTGGAATTGGGTATTCTAAATAATGACCTGGAGATTTGAATATTAACATTCCCTAAAGAGGAAGTAGCCAAATGGCATTCTCTATTGCTTTCCACAAATCCAATTAGTGAAAGCTCAATTTACAATGAATCATGGGAGGGGTGCATGGAAAGAACGCTATCTAGGAATAAAGAGGGATATGATCTAGTTGAAATAACACTCATAATTAATATTTGCACTACTCTCTGCAGTTTAAAACACAATTGCATAAAAATGACCTTTCCAACAACCCTATGGCTGCATGTTATTATTATTTTTCCATAATCCAATCCTTCACTAAACCCTGCTGACTGTATGCCTAATTGTACCTGGATTCCAATCTTTCCTCTCCATAACAACAAATACAAATCTACACTAGGGCTCATCACCTCTTACCTGAAGTCTATCAATAGCCTCCTCACTGATTTTCCTTTCTCAGTTTCACTCCCTTTACTTTATCTTCTATTCTTATGCCAGAAGGCTTTTCCTAAATTACATACAAGATAATTTTACTCCCCAGTATAAGACTTTTCAAATTCCATACCTGCGAATTACCATGAGATCCTTCTTTCTCCCTCCCTCTCTTTTCCTCCCTTCCCTTTTTCCTTTCTTCCTTCCTTGCTTCCTTCCTTCCTTCCTCCCTCGCTCCCTCCCTCCGTCCTTCTCTCCCTCCTTCTCTCCCTGCCTTCCTCCTCTCTCTCTCTCCCTTCTTCCCTCCTTCCCTCCTTCTTCCTCCCTTCCTTCCTTCCTTGTAGTGGTATTTGTTGGGCAAATTCTTCCTCATAAATTTCATGTTAAAGCACCAGTAAGCACAGCTACTTCAGCAGAGGCAGAGTGGGAGAATACATTTAGCACTTGCTTGCACTCTGCTCCCTGATTCATTGCCCCACTCTAATCCAAGCAGTTTATGGAACACAGTTTGACATGTAACCGGCCTGTAGAATCAAGTTCAGTTATCGTATCTGGCAAAAGAGTCCAGGTTTAACTCACCAGGCTCCTCAGTGAGGAATTAGCCCGAGTTACAAAGGCAATTCAGAGAAGTGGGCCTCCCAAGGCACAGGGTTGAACTGACGCTGGTGGAGGGAGTGCAAGAGGAGTCAAAATGGGGAATGATCAGCACACCCACCTGCCACTCCACTTTTTGATTCAATGGAACCTTTTGCAATTACCTGAAAGAAATATTCATGCTCACACCTTAAGACTTTTCACAAGCTGGATTGTTTTTCCAACCCAATACCACAGATATTACGTCCCTGTGTAACCTCTCTGACTTCCTTTCCTTGCTTTAGGCTGTTTTGTCTTGTACATCCTTTACATATGACTCATACTTAACTCTTTGATACTGCATATCACCAGGTGCTGACATCACAGTTTTACTTTTTATTTTTATTATTTGAGATGGAGTTTTGCTCTTGTTGACCAGGCTGGAGCGCAATGGCACAATCTTGGCTCACTGCAATCTCTGCCTCCCAGGTTCAAGCGATTCTCCTGCTTCAGCTTTCAGAGTAGCTGGGATTACAGGCGTGTACCACTACATCTGGCTAATTTTGTATTTTTAGTAGAGATGGGGCTTCTCCATGTTGGTCAGGCTGGTTTTGAACTCCTGACCTCAGGGGATCCGCCCGCCTTGGCCTCCCAAAGTGCTGGGATTATAGGCATGAGCCACCACGCCTGGCCACATTTTTATGTGTTTCTCCCACCAGACTTTAAAAACAGGGAACATGTCCTATTCACGTCTTGGTCACAACCACAGTGACTGGTACATAGTAGGTGCTCAATATACATGTGTTGACCTGGACATAGGCTTCATTTCACAAGTAAACAAATGTACAGATGGCATACAAGCACTGGCTAAATGGTCTGACTGAGACGATGACCTGTAGGACATGATTATTTGCTTTACAAAAAGATTTGATTAACAAGAACTGAATTAACAAATGACTATTCTCAAGACACAGCTATCACATTGTGAGAGAGACACCATTATCTCACCAATAAAATGGATTAACTAAATTTGGGGCTGCAATCTATTTCTGAAGCCTGCATGGAATAAGATGATGAGTATGAGGGGAGGAAGAGAATAGAAGAGAAGAAATACATGGGCAGGATACAGGGCTTTCCGGCAACCATAAATAGTGCCCTCAGTAATCTGAGCTTCTGACAAGAAAATCAATGAATAACAGCTGACAGCTGATATATGGGCAATCACCATAGAAACAGCATGGCTCCCAGGATAGGTCAAGACTTGACTGTAGCCAAATCAGCATATTATCATATCTCCAGAAAGAATATAGAGCACCAAAGCAGAGGGGTTCCTTTACCATGGGAAGCATAAAGAGAAAGAAAATTGACAGAGCAGTGCAATGCTCCCCAAGAGAGACACTGAACCCAGAAAGCATGAACACCCCAGTTGCTAGAAAAGCATTTTCTCTTTGGGGACAGAAAAAGCTTCATCAGACCTAATCTTAGCTCTTGTGAAAAGTTCTTCCTGATAATCTTTATTCTTCACTTTGTTTCTTTTCCTTCTTTTTATTCATTTCCTTAACTTATGGGTATGAAAATAGTAATTAAACACATGTACTCTGGAGTCAAACAGTCTCAGGTTCCCATCCCAGTGTTGTCCCTGATTAAAAATGGAACTTGAGTGTGTAACCTGGGCAGCTGCTATCTTCCTACATGTCTTAGTTCTTCTTACAGAAGGGCGCTACTCCTGCTTTCCAACTCCTCCAGTGCTCTCTCTGATGGCTGGAGCCTGTTGTGCCTGCATGCACACAGCGGGCTGGAGGGCTGGGGAATAATGCCCTTGAAACTTATGCTTAGCAGACCTCAACCAATGACTGATGGAAGGTGGTACATAGATACCCCATCTCCCTTGCTCTTCTGATGGGATAACTCTTATGTAAGTGTTCTGCGCTGGCTGCTGGCATTTCCCCGTGGGATTGAGTTCCAGTTGCCCACAGTGGTATCTGACTAGATGATGCACCCTTTGTTGGCTGTTTTCCTTTTCCTGTCTCACTCCTCTACTCCCCCATGGACGTTTCCTGAGATCATCTCTCAAACTACTTGCACTTGAATCCTATTTTCAGAATTTGTTTCTGAGGGACCCAAACTAAGAAAGTGACTTCATCTTTGCAGTTTTCCTTTTCCTTTTTTGAAAATGCTGACCATGGTACATAAATGCAAGTTGTGAAGATTATATAATACATGCAAAGTTCTTAGGCTAGTGCCTGGCATATCTGAATGCTTTAAACATGTTATCTATAATTCGTATTCTTGCTGTTAAGAGCTCAACATATACTAGATATGCCAGGTACCGTGTTAGATGCTACGGAGAGGATGATGAACCAGAAACTACTAATCTCTGCCCAAATGGAACTTGCAATCTCATGGAAAATAAAAGTTAACTAAAATGCCACATAACAAATGCTACAAAAGAGAGAAATGTGTGGTGCTGTGGGAATACATAATAGAACTTAACCTGGTATGAGGGCCTCAGATATTATTTAATACAAAGCTGACATTTAAGGAATGATAGCTGTTGGCCAGACAAAATGTGTGTGTGTGTGTATGTGTGTGCATACATGTGTTTACAAGTGTGTGTGTGCGTGCATGTACAGACACATGCACATATGTAAGCAAAGGCAGTGTTATAGGTGGAGAAAATTACATATCAAAAGATCTATGGATATGAGAAACAAAAACGGAGAGTAAAGAGGAAGTAGGGAAGAAAAGAGGGAGAATAACTATTTCTAACTGCCTTCAAGGAACAGAAAAAAATTGGTCTTTAATCTGATTTCATATTCATCAATCACTATGTTAGTTCCCAAGTTTTTTGCTTTTTGTTTTGTTTTGTTTGTTTTTTGGTACAGGGAAACCAGACACATGTCTCGTGAGCAAACATTGCCCTTTAGTCACTCAAAGAAATATCTGTGCCTTGCAGACAAACACATTGATAGGTAGTCTGATTTCATTTGAATTTGTGTATTACGAGTTAGGTTATGATCAGGCAATTTCCTTGAGTTATGTCAACTCTAGGCTATTAACAAGGTGGAGTTTATGGAGCTGTAAGGCTAAGAATGCCAACCCATGGCTGTGTTATTACAGGGTGATGCCTCCCATGAGTCTTCTTGGTGAGCTCTCTACTTCTGGGGCAGTCCTCTCTTGACAATGTGCCTGATTCTATACCAGCACAAACATTCTTCCCTTCCCTTATTCTAGATTCTAGATCCCTCTCTTGTAATGCCAGTAAATGTATATCCTTGGCAATTTAAGCAGCCAAGACCATTGCTGACTGCCTAAGTAATCTTCTTTACTCAAGTCCTGGGCCCTGGAGAAGTTATAAATCAGATGGCTGTGGTGGAGGTGAATTAAATATTAGTTGGTGTAGCTCTTTGAACAGTTAGAAGGGAAAGTGCTCACTAAATGCATGTTATTATTATTGCTTCTGGCTATAGACACTCAGTCATCAGAGACCCCTTACTTTATACATGTTTCTTTTTTTTTTCATTTAGTGGTTGTAATGAAACTTGTCTGCTTGCAGGTATACCCTGGTAGTCTATCTTGGCTTTAATGCTGAGTAACTTCAAGAGACAATGACCACTGGAATTGCTACCACTCAGACATCATCAAGAAGACATATGTTTTATTCTTAATTGAGTAGTATGGATTATTTTTCTTTTCAGTATTACTGGAAAGGGGTACGAGTGGATTTTCCAGAATGGGGCAGTAAAAATGAAATTTGATTGATTAATTCAATAGCTACGGCTAAGAAGCATCTTGTGCAACAGTGGAGAGGAAATGCACCGTACCCTACAGATAGAAGCTGCATAACTCACATTTGTTTGAGAGAGAGGCTCCTGAGCTAGATTCTGGCTTCTTGGAGAATAGCTCACTCTTGGAAGTGTAAGTCAAGTTAGACGACTTATTTTCCTCATGAGCTTCATCTAGTCAGTTATAACTTTGAGACATTAGAGTACAGAAGGCAAATCATATGATAAAGCTGTTTAACAAGTCACCATTTATTTTTGCCATGGTTCTTATGGCAGAAAACATTTAGCACCTGCCTGTGGGTGGGATTCAGAGGAGTCCTGACTCCACAAAGAGGCCTGTCGAAGGGGTCAGTAGCTGATTCTACATGGCAGGGAATTTTAATTTGGGATATTAGAACTCATGACATTGTATGAGAAATTCTGTAGGTGAACACATTTTTCTGGGGAAAGGGCTATACTATTTCTGCAAGATGTCTATGAATTCCAGTAAGTAAAGAAACACTGTAGTGAAAACTAAACTCACGGACAAGTGGCATTGGAAGGTATGTTATGTTTCTAATATATCTGTGAGTCTAACAACCATTTGGCCTGAGATTTCTTTTCCCTAGAGATACCCTCTAAAGCTTTCAGCAGATTTCCAGAAAATGTGAAAGAGGCTTATTTAAAAGGAAATCTGCATGATCAAATTAAAGACAGTATGGATCCCTACTTATTCTTCAGGTCTCATTGCAAATATAATGTCCTCTTTTCTGGTTTCCCATAACACTTTGCATATTTATAACATGCATATATCTCTTTTAAATGTCTGATATCTGATTAATATTGGAATTTTTGGAAGCAGAAACTCAGTGTTTTTCAACATTACACTCCTAGACATTAGAGTCAGGTATACTCTTGATAAAAGGGCTCCTCACATGGTGAGAACTGTATCAGCAAGACTCCAAGGAGGTCAATGCAGGGCTCTGTGTTAGTTATGAGGCTTTCAGTTGTGAACAGCAGCTACATGGCTAGTTTAAGTCAAAGAGGAAAATTTACTATTTACCAGTGGTGGAGGGGGAAGAATGAGAGCTGGCTTCAGGAATGATTGGATGCAGAGGAGACTCAACCAGCATCAAGACCTTCTCATCATCTGTCTTCTCTGCTTCTCTTTCATATTAGCTCAATGTGTTCTCACTGCAGATCGATTTTTCTCCCTGTCATGGTGAACACAGTGAACCTCCATGTTCAGTGTTTCACATTCATTACTTCCTCCAAATTGGAAGCAACTTTCTGGAATAAGCAGACTAAATCTGCTTCTTTCATATTACAAATGATGAAACAAAATCAAGGGTGCCAACTAATTTGAATAATATCACACATCTAGAAAGCAGTGGAGCTATAAATAAAACCTTTCAAAATGTGTACATAAATGTGGAAAAGCCTGAACTTTGGTATTATTTACACCCTTATTTAAATACACAGGTAACCTCATCTTTCTGAGTTTTGGTCTTTCTAGCTGATAAATAAAGAGGGGAGAATGACATCAACCCGTCAGGGTTGACCAGAATTGATTTATATATATTAAACACACACACACACACACACACACATATATATATAGACATACATATATAGAGAGAGACTATATATATAATAATGTGCAGACTATATTTTCTGTGTGACTGTGCACATGCACATGTGTACAATTACATGTTTAAAAATTCCTGGCACATAGTAGGTTGTCAATAAATATTGACAAAGTCAAGTATCTGACTCATCTACCAAGTGTATAAAACATTACTATAAAATGAACTTCATGGAAAACCCTCCCCGCAGCTTAATTTTTATTTGCCAACATTTATTTTCTCTTATCCGTCACACTTTCATCTGCTTATTTTATTGGAGTTTACTGTGTTGTATTTGGCATGCTATTTCAAATACAAACATACATTCTTAGAATTTTTTTTAAAATTCATTCAAAACTATTTGTTGAGTTCCCTACTTTATGCCACTATTCTGATCCCTGGAGGATACAACTGTAAATGAGATAGCTCAAGTCTGCCCTCAAGTAGTTTATATTCTCTAAGAGAGAGAGGCTACAAACTAGAAACTACATAAATTTCTAATAAATTCCCAAGGTGAAAAGACATACACTGGGAAGAAAACAGGAAGCAGCAAAGGGATAGAGAATGCAGAGACGGTAGAATTTTGGATGAGGCCTCAGAGTAATCTTCTCTAAGAAGCTTCTGTTTGAATAAAATCTTGAAGACTATAACAGTCCGGACTATGGGACAATATGGTACACAAACACACCTGGCAGAGGACACAGCTAGTGCAAAAGGCCTGGAGTAGGAACTAGTTTGGCTTTCTTTAAGAGCTACAAGAAAACTAGAGTGAATAAGAGAAGGTGGCAGGAGATGAAGTTAGAAAGGTGGCCAAGAGTGAGATCATGAGAGAGCCTTCAGGTCACAGTACAAGTACGTGAAAGCTTCTCCATGCCCTGGGCAGCCATGGGAGAACATGTGAGCCAGCATCTTGAACTGATTTTCTGGGTGACGGATGCACTGCAGCAGACAGTGGTGGAAAAAGGGACATTGATTTTGAAAAGATGATGATAATTTGGACAAGGAATCCTGGAAGAAGAAAGAATTGATCAGATTTGGAAAATACTTTGAAGGTATTATCTGACAGGATTTGATGATGAAAAAGAAGAGACTGTATGGGTTTTTGAGCTTCAAAGCAAGCTTGTCCAACCTGTGACCCAGGACAGCTTTGAATATGCCTCAACATAAATTCATAAACTTGTTTAAAACATTATGAGATTTTTTATCATTTTCTTTTTTCTTTTTTAGCCTATCAGCTATTGTTAGTGTTAGTGTATTTTATGTATGGCCCAAGACAATTCTTCCTCTTTCAATGTGGCCCATGGAAGCCAATACATTGTACACCCAGCTTTAAAGGAAGAGATGGACATTTAAAAATCTGTTCTAATAATAGCCAGCATTTCCTGAGCAGTCTATCAGGTCCTGTCTTAAGTGCTTTACACTCACTATGTAATTTTACACAGATCTCTCACCTATTAAGTTTCTATATTGTTCGTTTTGTTTTTTAACTGACTCTGCTTCTGTAGATATCATTGGCTTTGTTTCCCATTTCCTATGCTGGGCGCAGCACTTAAAACTAATGGCAAATCAAACTTAAAAACTTAAATCCCTTCCACTTTCCTGGGGAGGGCTTCCTTACACCACCTACTGGTTCTTTGCTCTTGTATCCTCCAGATAATCACTCTGCCCTTTCAAGTCTCGGCCTACCTAATTGTGCCACCTCAGACCCCCAGGACAGGGGATCAGCACCTCTGTTCCTGGCATTCCTGTTCTTCAGCATCATGTATTTAATTATTTTGTGTTTATTTGTTATGCATGAGGGACCAGACAAAACAATTTGTACTCCCAGAAAAACTTATAGTACAAAAGTTTTCTAATCAGGTCTTAAATGGATGCTATGAAAATAATACAAGTGGCCGGGCGCGGTGGCTCAAGCCTGTAATCCCAGCACTTTGGGAGGCCGAGACGGGTGGATCACGAGGTCAGGAGATCGAGACCATCCTGGCTAACACGGTGAAACCCCGTCTCCACTAAAAAATACAAAAAACTAGCCGGGCGAAGTGGCGGGCGCCTGTAGTCCCAGCTACTCGGGAGGCTGAGGCGGGAGAATGGCGTGAACCTGGGAGGCGGAGCTTGCAGTGCAGTGAGCTGAGATCCAGCCACGGCACTCCAGCCTGGGCGACAGAGCAAGACTCTGTCTCAAAAAAAAAAAAAAAAAAAAGAAAATAATACAAGCTTCAGTAAGTCCAGCTCTTGGAGAAAGAATCAGATGAACTCACTGAATGATTTTCTAGGCCTGGTATTCACACAGTTAAGTGCCTTCCTTGTCATGTTTATTGATAAAAGCGAGGGTAAATCTCAAAACCCACATTTGCTTTCACCATAACATGATGTCATGGTTAGTCTACAGGATGGCAGGCACTGAACATCCAGTGTAACAAAAACAGGCATCCTCAAAATCAATTAGATCAATCTTTACCTAGGCATAATACAGTTCTCACTCCTTTAAGTCAAAGCTTTATTATTAGGTATTTTGGTAATTTTAATTATGAATAATAAAATTAATAGGTAAAACCCCCAACTAGGTTTTAGGCGATGCTTCACAATGAGCAAGCGCAGACATAAACTGGAGGAAGAATGAAAGTCACTGATAGTTCCTGGGACTTGCTCTTGTCTTTCCTTCTATAGCCTGCTGGCATTGAAGAAATTTATTGATTTGATGACATACCCTGGAGCTGAAAGACTGGCAGCCACATCCATTAGGCTTCTGGACACCATCATGTACTACGCACCAACTCACATGCAGTATACAATACTTGGGAGTCAAGAGTAGGCAAAGTTCTCAGGACAGCAAGGAAGAGAAATATACGTATGCTGTTTCAGAGCTGTGCTTATTTTAAAATGACATTCCATTAGCCAGGCTAAGCTTGGTTTTGTTCCTGACACTGTAAAATGTAAATTATTTCACCAGCTGAGACCTCAGTTTCACCATTTCTAGCATCAGTAGACTATACCAAATGATGTCTCAAGTTCTTTTAAGACGTGATTTTCTCAGAATCTAGTTGTTCTTTAAGACATCATTTCAAAGACAGCAAAGTGAAAGATAAACTGATGAACATTTGTGCCCCAAATCAAATCTCTTATAATGAAGCCCCAAGTTGAAAAAAAAAGTCAATTAGAAGAGCAAATAAAAACTGTTATAAATTCAGTGATGCAAAGACATATGCATTCACATCTGGGCAGGTTAAAAACACCTCCTCCTTTAACTTCTAATCTTCCCAATCTAATAACAGAATCTAGTTTTGAAAGTTACAGAAGAAATAGAAAATGAGAACAGACCAATAACTGAGGAAGAATTGTAGAAAGCTCTTAAAGAACTGCCTGAAAGATCATAGATCTTGAGAGATTTTACAGTGATTAAACTCAAGCATTCAAGAAATACATACACATATTTATTATAATATGTTCTGGAGAGAAGAAGATGGGAAAACTATCCAATTTGTTTCACAAGACAGATTTGATCCAGATCCCCAAAGGTGATAAAATATTATGCAAAAAAGAAAACAAATAACCTAAACTATAAATATAGATTCAAAACTTTCAGCTAACTACTTCAGATTAGAGTTTAACAAGCTAATATTACTGATTCAATAATCCAACAGGAACATATCCAGTTTCAATATAAGGAAATTGAATAATGTAATAGAAGTTTATCAGCTGGCTAGTAATAAAAAAAGTAGATGATTATTTCAATATTCCCTAAATGCATTTGATAAAATTTAATAATTTTCATTTTTCAAGTTGGAATAAAATAATTCTTTCTTAATATGATGAATATTCCTATTCTAAACCTCCAACCAAATGACTTTTTATTAGGGGACATGAGATGCAGATCTGTAAATTAGGGATAAAACAAGTTTGCCTACTCTGCCCACCATTTTTTTTTTTTTTTTTTTTTTTATTATACTTTAAGTTCTAGGGTACATGTGCATAACGTACAGCTTTGTTACATATGTATACTTGTGCCATGTTGGTGTGTTGCACCCATCAACTCGTCAGCAGCTATCAACTCATCATTTACATCAGGTATAACTCCCAATGCAATCCGTCCCTCCTCCCCCCTCCCCATGATAGGCCCCGGTGTGTTATGTTCCCCTTCCCGAGAACAACTGATCTCATTGTTCAGTTCCCACCTGTGAGTGAGAACATGCGGTGTTTGGTTTTCTGTTCTTGTGATAGTTTGCTAAGAATGATGGTTTCCAGCTGCATCCAGGTCCCTATAAAGGACACAAACTCATCCTTTTTTATGGCTGCATAGTATTCCATGGTATATATGTGCCACATTTTCTTAATCCAGTCTGTCACTGATGGACATTTGGGTTGATTCCAAGTCTTTGCTATTGTGAATAGTGCTGCAATAAACATACGTGTGCATGTGTCTTTATAGCAGCATGATTTATAATCCTTTGGGTATATACCCAGTAATGGGATGGCTGGGTCATATGGTACTTCTAGTTCTAGATCCTTGAGGAATCGCCATACTGTTTTCCATAATGGTTGAACTAGTTTACAATCCCACCAACAGTGTAAAAGTGTTCCTATTTCTCCACATCCTCACCAGCACCTGTTGTTTCCTGACTTTTTAATGATTGCCATTCTAACTGGTGTGAGATGGTATCTCATTGTGGTTTTGATTTGCATTTCTCTGATGGCCAGTGATGATGAGCATTTTTTCATGTCTCTGTTGGCTGTATGCATGTCTTCTTTTGAGAAATGTCTGTTCATATCCTTTACCCACTTTTTGATGGGGTTGTTTGGTTTTTTCTTGTAAATTTGTTTGAGTTCTTTGTAGGTTCCGGATATTAGCCCTTTGTCAGATGAGTAGATTGCAAAACTTTTCTCCCATTCTGTAGGTTGCCTGTTCACTCTGATGGTAGTTTCTTTTGCTGTGCAGAAGCTCTTTAGTTTAATTAGACCCCATTTGTCAATTTTGGCTTTTGCTGCCATTGCTTTTGGTGTTTTAGACATGAAGTCTCTGCCCATGCCTATGCCCTGAATGGTACTAGCCAGGTTTTCTTCTAGGGTTTTTATAGTATTAGGTCTAACATTTAAGTCTCTAATCCATCTTGAATTAATTTTCATACAAGGAGTAAGGAAAGGATCCAGTTTCAGCTTTCTACTTATGGCTAGCCAATTTTCCCAGCACCATTTATTAAATAGGGAATCCTTTCCCCATTTCTTGTTTCTCTCAGGTTTATCAAAGAACAGATGGCTGTAGATGTGTAGTATTATTTCTGAGGACTCTGTTCTGTTCCATTGGTCTATATCTCTATTTTGGTACCAGTACCATGCTGTTTTGGTTACTGTAGCCTTGTAGTATAGTTTGAAGTCACGTAGCACGATGCCTCCAGCTTTGTTCTTTCTCCTTAGGATTGTCTTGGCAATGCGGGCTCTTTTTTGGTTCCACATGAACTTTAAAGCAGTTTTTTCCAATTCTGTGAAGAAAGTCATTGGTAGCTTGATGGGGATGGCATTGAATCTATAAATAACCTTGGGCAGTATGGCCATTTTCACGATATTGATTCTTCCTATCCATGAGCGTGGTATGTTCTTCCATTTGTTTGTGTCCTCTTTTATTTCACTGAGCAGTGGTTTGTAGTTCTCCTTGTCCTTTACATCCCTTGTAAGTTGGATTCCTAGGTATTTTATTCTCTTTGAAGCAATTGTGAATGGAAGTTCATTCATGATTTGGCTCTGTGTTTGTCTGTTATTGGTGTATAAGAATGCTTGTGATTTTTGCACATTAATTTTTTATCCTGAGACATTGCTGAAGTTGCTTATCAGCTTAAGGAGATTTTGGGCTGAGACAATGGGGTTTCCTAAATATACAATCATGTCAGCTGCAAACAGGGACAATTTGACTTCTTCTTTTCCTAACTGAATACGCCTGATTTCTTTCTCTTGCCTGATTGCCCTAGCCAGAACTTCCAACACTATGTTGAATAGGAGTGGTGAGAGAGGGCATCCCTGTCTTGTGCCAGTTTTCAAAGGGAATTTTTCCAGTTTTTGCCCATTCAGTATGATATTGGCTGTGGGTTTGTCATAAATAGCTCTTATTATTTTGAGGTACGTTCCATCAATACCGAATTTATTGAGCGTTTTTAGCATGAAGGGCTGTTGAATTTTGTCAAAGGCCTTTTCTGCATCTATTGAGATAATCATGTGGTGTTTGTCTTTGGTTCTGTTTATATGCTGGATTACGTTTATTGATTTGCGAATGTTGAACCAGCCTTGCATCCCAGGGATGAAGCCCACTTGATCATGGTGGATAAGCTTTTTGATGTGCTGCTGGATTCGGTTTGCCAGTATTTTATTGAGGATTTTTGCATCGATGTTCATCAGGGATATTGGTCTAAAATTCTTTTTGTTGCGTCTCTGCCAGGCTTGGTATCAGGATGATGTTGGCCTCATAAAATGAGTTAGGGAGGATTCCCTTTTCCTATTGATTGGAATAGTTTCAAAAGGAATGGTACCAGCTCCTCCTTGTACCTCTGGTAGAATTCAGCTGTGAATCCATCTGGTCCCGGACTTTTTTTCGTTGGTAGGCTATTAATTATTGCCTCAATTTCAGAGCCTGCTATTGGTCTATTCAGGCATTCAACTTCTTCCTGGCTTATTCTTGGAAGAGTGTAAGTGTCCAGGAAATTATCCATTTCTTCTAGATTTTCTAGTTTATTTGCATAGAGGTGTTTATAATATTCTCTGATGGTAGTTTGTATTTCTGTGGGGTCGGTGGTGATATCCCCTTGATCATTTTTTATTACATCTATTTGATTCTTCTCTTTTCTTCTTTATTAGTCTTGCTAGTGGTCTGTCAATTTTGTTGATCTTTTCAAAAAACCAACTCCTGGATTCATTGATTTTTTGGAGGGTTTTTTGTGTCTCTATCTCCTTCAGTTCTGCTCTGATCTTAGTTATTTCTTGCCTTCTGCTAGCTCTGAATGTGTTTGCTCTTGCTTCTCTAGGTCTTTTAATTGTGATGTTAGAGTGTCAATTTTAGATCTTTCCAGCTTTCTCTTGTGGGCATTTAGTGCTATAAATTTCCCTCTACACACTGCTTTAAATGTGTCCCAGAGATTCTGGTATGTTGTATCTTAGTTCTCATTGGTTTCAAAGAACATCTTTATTTCTGCCTTCATTTCGTTATGTACCCAGTAGTCATTCAGGAGCAGGTTGTTCAGTTTCCATGTAGTTGAGCGGTTTTGATTGAGTTTCTTAGTCCTGAGTTCTAGTTTGATTGCACTGTGGTCTGAGAGACAGTTTGTTATAATTTCTGTTCTTGTACATTTGCTGAGGAGTGCTTTACTTCCAATTACGTGGTCAATTTTGGAGTAAGTACGATGTGGTGCTGAGAAGAATGTATATTCTGTTGATTTGGGGTGGAGAGTTCTATAGATGTCTATTAGGTCTGCTTGCTGCAGAGATGAGTTCAATTCCTGGATATCCTTGTTAACTTTCTGTCTTGTTGATCTGTCTAATGTTGACAGTGGAGTGTTGAAGTCTCCCATTATTATTGTATGGGAGTCTAAGTCTCTTTGTAAGTCTCTAAGGACTTGCTTTATGAATCTGGGTGCTCCTATATTGGGTGCATATATATTTAGGATAGTTAGCTCTTCCTGTTGAATTGATCCCTTTACCATTATGTAATGGCCTTCTTTGTCTCTTTTGATCTTTGATGGTTTAAAGTCTGTTTTATCATAGACTAGGATTGCAACCCCTGCTTTTTTTTTGTTCTCCATTTGCTTGGTAGATCTTCCTCCATCCCTTTATTTTGAGCCTATGTATGTCTCTGCATGTGAGATGGGTCTCCTGAATACAGCAGACTGATGGGTCTTGACTCTTTATCCAGTTTGCCAGTCTGTGTCTTTTAATTGGAGCATTTAGCCCATTTACATTTAAGGTTAATATTGTTATGTGTGAACTTGATCCTGCCATTATGATATTAAGTGGTTATTTTGCTCGTTAGTTGATGCAGTTTCTTCCTAGCCTCGATGGTCTTTACATTTTGGCATGTTTTTGCAATGGCTGGTACCGGTTGTTCCTTTCCATGTTGAGTGCTTCCTTCAGGGTCTCTTGTAAGGCAGGCCTGGTGGTGACAAAATCTCTAAGCATTTGCTTATCTGTAAAGGATTTTATTTCTCCTTCACTTATGAAACATAGTTTGGCTGGATATGAAATTCTGGGTTGAAAATTCTTTTCTTTAAGAATGTTGAATATTGGCCCCCACTCTCTTCTGGCTTGTAGAGTTTCTGCCGAGAGATCTGCTGTTAGTCTGATGGGCTTGCCTTTGTGGGTAACCCGACCTTTCTCTCTGGCTGCCCTTAAGATTTTTTCCTTCATTTCAACTTTGGTGAATCTGGCAATTATGTGTCTTGGAGTTGCTCTTCTCGAGGAGTATCTTTGTGGCGTTCTCTGTATTTCCTGGATTTGAATGTTGGCCTGCCCTACTAGGTTGGGGAAGTTCTCCTGGATGATATCCTGAAGAGTGTTTTCCAACTTGGTTACATTTTCTCCCTCACTTTCAGGCATCCCAATCAGACGTAGATTTGGTCTTTTTACATAATCCCATACTTCTTGCAGGCTTTGTTCGTTTCTTTTTCTTCTTTTCTCTTTTGGTTTCTCTTCTCACTTCATTTCATTCATTTGATCCTCAATCGCTGATACTCTTTCTTCCAGTTGATCGAGTCGGTTACTGAAGCTTGTGCATTTGTCACGTATTTCTCGTGTCATGGTTTTCATCTCTGTCATTTGGTTATGATTTTCTCTGCATTAATTACTCTAGCTATCAATTCTTCCACTCTTTTTTCAAGATTTTTAGTTTCTTTGCACTGGGTACGTAATTCTCCTTTAGCTCTGAGAAGTTTGATGGACTGAAGCCTTCTTCTCTCGTCTCGTGAAAGCCATTCTCTGTCCAGCTTTGATCCGTTGCTGGCGATGAGCTGCGCTCCTTTGCAGGGGGAGATGCGCTCTTATTTTTTGAATTTCCAGCTTTTCTGCCCTGCTTTTTCCCCATCTTTGTGGTTTTATCTGCCTCTGGTCTTTGATGATGATGATGTACTGATAGGGTTTTGGTGTAGGTGTCCTTCCTGTTTGATAGTTTTCCTTCTAACAGTCAGGACCCTCAGCTGTAGGTCTGTTGGAGATTGCTTGAGGTCCACTCCAGACCCTGTTTGCCTGGGTATCAGCAGCAGAGGCTGCAGAAGATAGAATATTGCTGAACAGCGAGTGTACCTGTCTGGCTCTTACTTTGGAAGCTTCCTCTCAGGGGTGTACTCCACCCTATGAGGTGTGGGGTGTTGGTCTGCCCCTAGTGGGGCATGTCTCCCAGTTAGGCTACTCAGGGGTCAGGGACCCAGTTTAGCAGGCAGTCTGTCTGTTCTCACATCTCAACCTCCGTGTTGGGAGATCCACTGCTCTCTTCAAAGCTGTCAGACAGAGTCATTTGTGTCTGCAGAGGTTTCTGCTGCTTTTGTTGTTGTTGTTGTTGTTGTTGTTTAGCTGTGCCCTGTCCCCAGAGGTGGAGTCTACAGAGACAGGCAGGTTTCCTTGAGCTGCTGTGAGCTCCACCCAGTTCGAGCTTCCCAGCAGCTTTGTTTACCTACTTAAGCCTCAGCGATGGCAGGCGCCAGTCCCCTAGCCTGGCTGCTGCCTTGCCCTGAGATCAAAGACTGCTGTGCTAGCAATGAGCGAGGCTCCGTGGGCGTGGGACCCTCCCAGCCAGGTGTGGGATATAATCTCCTGGTGTGCCCATTTGCTTAAAGCACAGTATTGGGGTGGGAGTTACCCGATTTTCCAGGTGTTGTGTGTCTCAGTTCCCCTGGCTAGGAAAAGGGATTCCCTTCCCCCTTGCGCTTCCCAGGTGAGGCGATGCCTCGCCCTGCTTCAGCTCTCGCTGGTCGGGCTGCAGCAGCTGACCAGCACCGATCGTCCGGCACTCCCTAGTGAGATGAACCCAGTACCTCAGTTGAAAATGCAGAAATCACCGGTCTTCTGTGTCGCTCGCGCTGGGAGTTGGAGACTGGAGCTGTTCCTATTCGGCCATCTTGCTCCGCCCCCACCATTGTTTAACATTATTTAAGTAGGTCCAGCTGCTGCAATAAGGCAGATGAACAAATGAATTTGATACATATTAAAATTTTTAAAATCATAGATCCATAAGACTTGTCTGTATTTCTGAAATCCAAAATATTCTGAAAACTGAATGTTTTGCCTTACTCATTTGGTGCAAAAACAGATCTGAATGTGAATGTTTAGACTGCTGCAGGCATTTTAATATGCTTGATTATGGGTTTTTCCCCAGACCCTGCTGAAGTTGTTATGTAATATATGGAATATGCACCATATTACCATTCAAATTCCGAACTACAAGAAATATCTAGCCCCAAGGGTTTCAGATATAAAATGTTGTGACTCTCTGTCATGTTCAGATGTCATGATTAGTCACAGAGAGCATTTTATAAATCAGATAATGTTTGTTACAATTAGTAAAAATGGTTACTATAACTGGCTGTAGTAAACAAAGCAAATGTTAAAATTATTTATTTATATATCTGTCTACCCCCTGCATTGGTAATGTGCTTAAGGGCACGGGTTACATTCTGCTCACTTTTCTCACATTTGTGCCCCACATATTGTTTGGAATAGAAAAAGTAAACACAAACATTATTTTATTTATTTTATTTTTATGTATTTATTTCTTTGAGACAGGGTCTCTGGCACCCAGGCTGGAGTGTGGTGGCGTGATGTTGGTTCACTGCAACCCCTGTCTCTTGGGTTCAAGGGATTCTCCTGCCTCAGCCTCCCAAATAGCTGAGATTACAGGCATGTGCCACCACACCTGGCTAATTTTTGCATTTTTAGTAGAGACGGGGTTTCACCATGTTGGCCAGGCTGGTCTCGAACTCCTTGTGATCTGCCCACCTCAGCCTCCCTAAGTGCTGGGATTACAGGTGTGAGCCACCACACCCGGCCACAAACATTATTTTAAAGAATAACAGATGAGTGTACAAGTAAGAAAATCTTTATTAAATTTTCCAATTTTTTATTTTAATGTCTACATTTTATAATTTCAATTAATATTTTGAGAATTTAAATTTTGTTTTGCTTTGTTTTACTTTCAAAATCTAAGAAGAGTTTAATGCAAAATACATTTGGAAAAGCAAAATAAGCAGAAATAACAAAGAACAATTTTTAAATTTTAATTTAAATTAATTTTAAGTTTGGGATACATGTGCAGGACATGCAGGTTTGTTAATAGGCAAACATGTGCCATGGTGGTTTGATGCACCTATTAACCCAACACTTAGGTATTAAGCCCCATAAGCATTAGCTATTTATCCTGATGCTCTCCCTCCCCTACTGCCACTCCCAACAGGCCCTAGTGTGGGTCGTTCCCCTCCCGTCCCACGTGTTCTAATTGTTCAGCTCCCACTTACACATTTTTTAAAAGACAAGCAATTGAAAGAGAAACCATGTTCATGCTGGGTTCTTCTACCTACTCTTACAGTGACTTTTGGAAAGTTACTTCCCTCTTCTAAGTATCAACTTCCTTACATAGAAAATAATAATAATAACAGTAAGTGAGGCTGAAAAGCCTTTGATAATCTTACTGGCCATATTGTTCCCCCAATGAATTGCTTGTTAAATGCCCCTTTTGGCCACTTTTTTTCATCAAAGTGTTGCTCTGTCTTTTGTAAAGTGATTGGTTTATTTTAAATGTCATGCATGTCATATGTGTTAAATCACTGGCCTTTAGATCCTGTTACAGATTTTAGGTCTATTTTGGGGTAGTCCCTTCTATCGCATTGATATTTGTAGTTTTTCATTCCCTAATAACAAGACATTTTTATATGGCAACTTAATAATATATTTCAATGTATGATAAAGGTTTGAGATAATATTATTGACATAAGCATAGTTTTCGGAAAGAGGTAACAGAATAAAATGTAGTATTTTGTCTACTCCTTCCAGAAACTCCATGAAGGAGGTATTGCTTTTTCCATTTCATACATTAGAAATCTGAGTGCACAGAGAATTACCTAGAGTCTCATAGTTTGTGAATGGTAAGGCCAGGGGTTGTGTCTAGGGTCCATTTCCCTACCTGGGCAGTATAGAAGTGTTTTTCATCAATTGTCAATATGAATTGCTTAGACAAAATAGACATAGCAACACACTATTTATAGGGCCTTATATATAGGAAGCTCTTGACACTTTTGCAACTATTAACTTCAGAATAGAGAGACTTAGATTGCAAATTTGAAAAGGTAGGTATAGAGAATGACCCCAAAGGAAGGAGGGACTGAAGAAGCCAGCCTTGGACTCAGAGGGTAGAATTCACGTAGGAGGTGAAGTAGTATCTCTCCCTTTCTCCTTTTCTTAATTCAAGTTTTCCATCACTGGGTGGAACTCAAGTTTATTTTTTCCTGTCACATTTGTCAAGTAGGATTTCAATAATTCAGTATTGGCCTTAGCTACTTCAGATGTTTCCCTAAACGGGAATGAGACCTGGAGGACAGACAGGGGAGCCTATTTCTGCAAAGAACCTGAAGGGTTAAAATGGGCTCAACAGTAGTATATATGAAAAGCACTTCAGAAAATCACAGAGCATCACTCTACTCTACTCAGCGATAAGTTAATCCACAAGGCTGGGGTCCCTTCTCATCTAGGATGCCTGCAACCTGCATTCAACAGTCTGCATGCAGATTTACTCTGCTGAGCACAACAATCCCTTCTTTCAGATGAAAGCCCTCCCTGGTTTACTCCTCCAACTTTTTGGTTAAAGCCCCCTATGTTCACAGGTTCTTTCCTAGAGCAGGTTGTAATCGTCCCCATCCTGTTTCCTCCAACCAATTTTCTGTTCAATTTAACTATAATTTACTGAATGGCTGGGGTTGTCCAGCACTGTGCTAGGTCCTAGGAAGACACAGACAATTAAACAAGGACCCCACTCCCAAGAAACACAGATTATGGCAGCAGGGTGGAGAGAAGATAGACAGCCCTGGAGTCTGTCAATCCTCAGAAATATGGCTAGAGACTTTAGTATACATATAAGCTATGAATGTTTAACTTTCATAGAGAAGTTGGTTTTTAAAAATAAATTTGAAAGGTGAATAGGAGCTTGTTAGGTAGGCAAGGCAGCCGAGTGCAAAGACCATTCCAAGCATAAGAATAAGCACATGCAAAGACATGGCCAACTGCAGAAAAAAATATAACACACAGGGAGAGAGTGTGTGGAGAAACAGGATCATGACGGGTATGGTAGTTATGCTGAGGAGTTTGAACTTTAACGCAAGGTCAGTCAGGAGCCACTGAGGTTTCAGACGTGGGATGATTACCCAGGGCCTCCTGCTTCGAGGTCATTTCAAGACTGGTTATCATCCACAATCTTGCCTCAAAAATGGAATGGAATTTCCTTTGCCACAGGAATCTGCCCACCCCACACCTGATTCATCTGGATATAACCTTGGACACTGTTCCTTTAACTGTTCAGATTCCCTTGCAAGGACTTTTCCTCCTGCCAGCTCCATCCTTGGTTGGTTCTTACTACTAAAGTGCAGTCCATGGATCAGCAACATCCATATCACCTGAGAGCAAGTTAAAAATGCAGAATCTCAGGTCCTACTCAAGATGTACTAAATAAGAATCTAAATTTTAACAGAATTCCCCAGGAAGTCATGTACATACCACAGTATACTTTCATGCACTGAGATAGGTTTCATTACTAAGCCTGTTTGCACTGTAACAAAACTGCTATCTCTCATGCACCCAGTCTTTATGGAGGAGAGAACAGGGTTGTGGAAGGAAGCCGACATCCTTGAGGGCCATACCCACCTGAAACTGGGCTAACCACATGCCATGTTGTTTCATTTTATCTTATAACAACTTTGCAAGGTGAGTAGCCAAATGCTCATCTGACAGAGGAACTGAAGCACAGAGAGCTGTCACACAGTCAGGAGTATTTAACCTCATTATGTGTCCTCTTCTCCAGCTCTTTATGAATCCCCAAAATAATAAACCCACCATCTCTACCTATCCAAAAAACAAGGCCCCAACCCAGAAGGGAAAGACACTTGCCAATTTGTCCATCACCTACCAGCCTTGAATGACTACCTTCCCGCCTCAGCCAGTTCATCATTCAGCTCCTCAGCCAGTTCATCATTCAGCTCAAATGCAAATATTCCCATATACAGTTAGGGTTCTCCCAGTGTCCTTCTTCACCTTCCAGCTTGCCTTTTCCTCCTGTGCACATACTGCAATTAGATTTCACATTCCTGTCTCACACCTGAGTTCCAGATTCTCTGTCAGCACAGTCCTATCTCAGGGAGAGAAATCAAACAGCTGAAAGGCAGCCTGCTCTCAGAGAGGGGAAGAGAAGGGAGGTCAATTTGACATAACTGCCTAACAAAGTATATTTATGAACATCATTGGAACAAATGTCTCCGGTAACTGCAGCCATCACCTCCTAATGTCACATCATGGAGACACTGGAAAACAAATAGGGCTTATAACCTGATTTCCTATCATCTGGTAACAGCATCACTACCTCCAGCCTTCCCAGCTAGGCAGCATATGACTCACACTTCCCTTCTAACTTCCAAGGCACTTTGGGACAAAAAGGAAAAGAAAAGAAATAAAACAATATTTAAAAATATCAATTTCATCAGTAGCTTGTTTCTTAATGCATCCAGGCAATTGATCATCACAAATGGTCTGAAAGGTGCTAACACGAATTACTAGGGACTCAAACTCCCTGAAAATTGTAATTGCTCTAGCACGGGGAGAAATGCAATCATTTTAATTTGGAAGATTCAAGCTATTTTCTTAGAGCCTTGATTTCTTTGAGATTCTTGGCTGTCCCCTTACCTATACTTTCCCTGTGTTCCTAACTCAGATGTGTCCTCTCTCTGTCCCTTTCTCTGTGTTTCGGTCACCACTGTCCTTGTTGAGTGTCCTGCTCCCTCCTCGTCTTCTCATTTGGAATGTTGCAGAAGCAATCTGCTGGTCTCCTGACTCCAAGCTCCTTTCTCTCCAACCTGCCTTCTGCTCTGGGTTACCATTGTGTACATTGTCTTTTCTCATCCAGGCTGTGAACTCTTTGGGGTCAGGAACCAACCATATCTCTTTTATTTTTCTGTCTGCAGAACCTAGCGCAGAACCTAGCATAGAACCCATAGCACAATACTGTGGAAGGAAATTCCATTTCTCTTAGCATACTCTTGTTACAACAAAGTAAAACAAATATACAAGCTGAAAGTTTCTCCTGGGCAAGGGATGTTAACTGGAACTGACTTGTTCAATCCTCTTATTTTAAACTGGAGATGTATACGATGTCATTGGCATTCTCTCGACTTGTTTTACCACTTTTATTGAATATGAAAATGCTTTGAAAATGCTTTCTGATGGTCACTGCAACCTCAGTCCTCTAAGGACTTAAAACTTATTTTATATCATTTATGCTTTTTTTCTTAAGATATTTCTTAAGATCTTTAACCTTCATTAAATAAGAAGACAAGAATGGCCACAGACATTTCCTGGAAACTAACCCGATAGGTAGGGACAGTCCGCTGCCCTTACACATATTTTGATCAAGAAATATGCCCTAAAATGCTTTGAATGCTGTGCAGGTCCTCAGCAGAGGAGTCTTAAACCCAGCTCCAGGCAAGCTAGACCACACCCCTGCTATGCCCTGTCAAGCTGCATCTATCGAATTAGGTTAGGAGTTAAGATGTTACACAATGTGACCAATGGGATCAGAAGCAATAACATGGCCTGTCAGCCAGTGCTTTCCTGATGATTCTGCGGTAAAGGGATTGCCTGCTAGAGAGCTGCAGGGGCCAGGAGGAGGGGAGGAAGAGCTGGTGTGGGAGATGGGGGGAAAGGGCTATTTTATTCCTTACTTACAAAAGTGGTGCTTAGTGGGGAAGAGAGTGGTAAATTGGCTTTATTTCCATAGTCTTATTTTAGAGTTTTGCTTGCAGGTTGCAAAACCAAAAGCCTTTTCTTAGAGGGCAAGAGTTGCAAAACTTTAAATGCAGCATTTCAGGAGCTTGAAGGTCTCTTGGGAGCAGGGTCAGAAAGAAAGTTCTGTAAGGCCCCCTGTTTTCTCAGGGTGAGGAAGGTTCACCTCAGTCAATGCTGTGCACAGATAAGGCCAAGAAATGCAACTGAAGGTTGGGGACACCTGGCGCCAGGTGAGAGATGACTGAATCCTGGCTTGTGTTTGTTGGCATTGGGGCCCAGGGCTGGCCTCAGCTTGTAGTAGAAGAATTCCCTAATTTTGTTGATCTGGAAGAGATGCAGCTCAGTTCCTGTCTGAACTGTGCAGAAGCTACCTGTAAGTGTGTCAGCTAGGACTGATTTACAGAACCACAACCAACAGCTATTTCAGGGGTAGAAAATTTAAAAAAGGAAGGGTTCTGTGAAGAGCAACCTCACTCGCTCAAAACTCTAAGTTCCACATTTGCAACACGTCATTAGCTGAAATTCGTAAGCACTAACTTCCTAGAGCTCTCTGTCCCATTGCTATAAATTTAAACCTTTATGACAACACTGACCACATATATAGGACCAAAATGGAAACTGAAGGTCTTTCTTTAATAGAATTTATATTTGGCTTCTATGTTGCTTGATACCTGGACCACTCTCAAGGACTTCGGCTTGGAGCTCCATGATTTGGTTACCTGATGAAATTTCTCTCTCTCTCTCTAGCCTCTTAAAACCTGATTTCTGCCTTTTCCTTCTAGGCAAACTGGATCCCTGAATTCAGATGTGTATCTTACCACCCAGATCTCTGTGATGGAAAACTCTTACCTAAGTCCATTACCTTACCTTGGAGGCTTCTCACTATGATTCACATATTGAATCCCTCCTTCCATAACTGGCTCTTCTGATTTGAAAGATCAGTTCTGAGGCTCTCTGCCTTAGCTTATCTTATTCCTAAAGCATACAATAATTGCTCTCTCTCTCTCTCCATGTGTATATATAAAATTTTCAGTCTCTTTTCTAGACCTAGTAAAGTGGTCATGAAGTAGTTTTAGCCTCCTGGTTTTATAAGAGGAGGACCAGGTCATCCATTTGCCCTTTTACTGACGACAGTTTCCCCAGAACGGAAAGAAACTTCTGGAGCATTCTCGCAAATTCACCAAGCTTATAATGACTTGAGTTTACCATGTGCCTAATTAGGCTTGAATTATCTATAGGTTATCATGTTGCAAGCCTCAACTCTCCATCTGGTAAACTTGGGCAATGTGCCTTCTTACATGTAAGAACCATTAATAAACAGCTTCTGAGAAATACAATCAACAATAATAAATACTTTATCCACATGTTGGAATCACAAATGGAAATTATGACGACCCTTATATGTGGTTCTGCACGTCATCCAGGTGGCAGAATACCTGGAAATCATAGAACACCATGCTCCTTAGAACACCATGATCGTTGCAAAGTTCCACTAAAAAAGACACAGTTAATCCCAATCTCTGAACTAGTTATAATCTTTATGAACAGAAAATATGACTAGATTGCTGCATACGAATGCAACCGAAAACCAAAGTACTCAAATCTATTTAAATATATATATATCATGACCTAAGCATGACCAGTTATTTCTGAGTCTTTCCAATAACATCATTTGCTATCTTTTTATTAATTTGGTCATTGGCAGGTGCACGTGGGAGGCCAAATAACAGCCAGTCTCAAAGGCTCAAGAGAAAACTGGAGAAAGAAAGTTGTAAAATGAGAAAATTTTATCCATTAACTTACTTTTTCTGTCAAAGAAGCATTTTTATATTATTTGATTTTTTACAAAGGAATGTTTCAGAAAAAGTGGAGAAATAGCCTTAGATTAAGGAAGTCCCTCACAAAGAAGAAAACCAATCAACTTAAACCAAAGCAATCAGTGTGCTTAATGCTGGTCATCTCTACCAACTTTGACAAAGCCTACTGTCAGAGATCTGTTGAGAATGCCGCTTTCAAACCCACAGGATTTTTCTCAAGACAAAAGACAAAAGGACACTAATTTCTCAGTCATTGCTCTTCCACTCCCACTTTACACATAGACATGTTTCTGCAAACCACAACACTTGAGCATAGAAAAAAAGTATAAGAAAATTGTATTATGTGTGTGCATGTGTGCATGCATGCATATATACATATATATACACATATATATTTTTTCTTTTTACCTTAATTAGACATGCCCATCAATGTCCAAGAACAATGTTACTCCAGCTGTCTTGGGACCAGCAATACTGTTTATCCTGAAAATAAGAAAACACAGAAAAATATATAAATTCCAAGATTGCCTGCTTTTAAATCTGGTGATTCACAGTCTACAGAAGGGAAGAAGGGTATCGAAAAATGAATGAGGGCTCTTCACAGTAGTTTACCTGAAAACCAAGAAAACCAGTAATAGACATTTTTTTCTGATCTTTGTTTTAAAGATTTCTAAGAATATAGACTGGTGCTTTCAGAATTAGACTTATATCCAAAGCACTCCTCCTGGTCAGGGACTGTATCATGGAAGAAACAGAAAAGAGGCTCTTGGGTCAAAAATGCCTTGGCTAAATTATTTAGTTGCTCAGAGTTTAATTTTCCTCAGTAGTAAAATGAGACCACTAATACTCCATAGCCCTTTGACAAGAATTAAGTAGAAGAAGATATACAAAGCTTCCCACAGAATGTCCCACACATAGTAGGCACTACGTACATTTCAGTATTGGTTCCTTTCCAGTACCCACTCCCACAAGCCCTTTCCTTCTTTCGTTATTACTTCCAATACCTACCACAGTGTTAGCACCATGGTGTTTCGGAAAACATAAAATATCACAATGACTTCAAAACAACTATTTTAAAAATGGAAAAAAGAAATGATAACCAAATTCACATTTAATAAGAACACCACCTAAATTTATTGAATATTTCCTATGTGCTACACCAAGTACTAATACTTGCCTATGTACTAATAATTTTATACCAGTCATTTCTTTTCTTCCTTTTTTTTTTTTTGAGATGAAGTCTCGATCTGTTACCCAGGCTGGAGTACAATTGCATGATCTTGGCTCATTGCAACCTCTGCCTCCTGGGTTCAAGGGATTCTCCTGTCTCAGCCTCCTGAGTAGCTGGGATTACAGGCGTGCGCCACCACACCCGGCTAATTTTTTTGTATCTTTGTAGAGACGGGGTTTTTCCATGTTGGCCAGGCTGGTCTCGAACTCCAGACCTCAAGTGATCCACCCACCTCAGCCTCCCAAAATGCTGGGATTATAGGAGTGAGCCACCGCGCCTGGCCACCAGTCATTTCTTTAGTCCTCACAACCACCATACAGAGAAGGTGATATTAGAAAACTGAAGGTGGAGAAGTTAGGTTCCTTTGTTCAGATCACACAGCTCCTGGGAGGTGGAGCTGGGATTTGTGTCTCTGCAGCCTCACCTCCTGTCCTATTCTCTTTAGCACCCATCCTGCTGGCCTCACCATACTCCAAGCCACGGGACCAGCATGTGCTCCAGATGATGCCACACACTCCATTAGATTTTCCTTCCCTTCTTTCTCTTTTCCTTCCTTCCCTCCTTCCTTTTTTCCCCCTTCCTTTTCTTCGACCTTTATTTTAAATTTGAATTCACTATTTTACTTATTTTCTTTTTGTTTTGCTTTGCTAGACTATTGGTCATTTCAGTATAACTGGGTTCTTCTTTTGAGTGAAGATTTTTTCTAGTTGTGTCGTCTTAGATGACTCACTGAATTCCTTTGAACCTTGTTTTTTTCTCTCTCTGTAAAATGAATGCATTAGACAAGATGATGTTCAAAGGCCCTTCCCAGTTTATTGGTCCTATGACTGGCTACTTTGGAAGCAGTTTTAGATCATGCTGGTATTGAGATCTTTATGGATGTGTGAGAGTTATGGATTCTAACAGCAATTTTGCTTGCTTTAGCTAAGTCTAAAATTTCAAATTTCTGTGAGGAGACATTTATATTTACATACATTCTTTAAAGAGCTTACTAATGAGGAAACTGAAGTTCAAAGACATTGAGTAATTCACCCAAGGTCACTCAGAAGTGGCAGAGCCAAAATTCATATCATACAAGTTTCTGTATCTTCGAAGTCCATATTCTTCACGGTATCTGAAGCCTACCAGAAAGTATCCTACAGAAAGTTAGCTGACCAGAATTACTCTTGTTTCTGAAATCTGACTCAAAATTTAGGGTGATAATAATAACTATCATGTGTTATAAGCTCATTATGTGCCAGTCAATATCAGAGCCTTACATATATCTCATTTAGTCCTCCTACCAAATCAAATGTCAGGTACTATAATCACCCTCTTTTGATACATGAAGAAACTGAGGCACTAGGACTAATATTACTTGCCCAAGTCATAGAACTAATAAGTAAAAGTTCTAGGAGTTGAACTAGGAACAACCAAAATTTAGCAAAGTTCATGGTTTATTATCTTCACTGGCATATGGCAGTCATGATGTGATTTACAGTTAATAAGCTACAGTTGTGAGTACTGGAAGAAAAAGTCGGAGAAGGTTAGTGTATGTGAGCGTAAACCGCAAGACAGCCTTGTCACTTAATAATTCACAGACTCCAATAAAGAAGAAGGAGAAGGATATTTTTTAAAAGATTGTTCAGGGATTGTTGAGAACCTGCCTCCTGATCTGTTTCCCCATTAAAATTGCCAGCTTTTGTCATTCAGTCTGACAACAAGAAAAGAAATGACAAAATGAATTTCAAGGGATAGTGTTTGTCAGTGAGGTTTGCAACGTTCTTCACACATTAGGGAGTCCAGCTGATGTGCTGTCCCACTTTGGGCAGAGGGAACCTGAGCTCCAGGGAGAAAGCAGGTAAAGCAAACAGCAAATGAAGAAAAGCAGCTCTGTTTATTTAGTTGGGTCTAGATTCACTGAGAAAAATGACTTCCAGATGCATTCCAAACACGGTAACATGATTGGGATGGAGAAGGCAGTCAAGTCTATTTGGCTTCTGCAGGGGATTTGTTTGTATATTCTAATTGCATCATCGTTTAGCTTTATTTCAGCTGGAACCTGGCTGCCAAATGAGCGTATTGATTACCTGTCACGGATGCATATTTCTCAATTAAAAGCCATCAAGGCTTGTAAAATCTCAACCATGTCAAGACCAATGAGTGGATTTTAGTACTGCTGTTAGTAGTCACATTAGCCCCCTTCTACTGAACAGTAGCTACAAGCTTGGCACCTTACATATGCTGGCTCATTTAAATGTCACAACCCCCTTCAAAGTAGATGTCGTTATTTTCCATCTTTCTAATGAGGAAGCAGAGGCTCAGAAAGATTAAAAACTTTGTCCAAGGCCACAGAACTAGTAAGCAGTGGAAGAAGGATATGAACCTATGTATGTCATATTCCCATTCCACAGGGCTTTCTGCCACACACAGGCAGCACAGAGTGCATTTTAAGTACTGCCATTGATATACTGCATGCCTTGAACAGTCAGCTCTGTCATTTACTAGCTCTGTGATGTTGAACAATTTTCTTAACATCTCCGTGTCTCAGTGTCCTCATCTGTAGAATCAAGAAAATAACACTTCGTGGAGTTGTTAGGATTAAATGAGCTACTATATGTATAGCATGTAGACTAGTGCCTGAAATAAGGAGTAACCATTATTTTTACATCCTCTGGATACTGTGAAAGACAAACTGTAAATTTTGACCTTCAAAACTTGCTGTAGGCACTTTGTACTTCCAAAGACTTTTCAACAATTCAATTTTCCTCACAGCAGCTCAGTGTTTCAGGTCAGACCACTGTCACTCTCAGACTGAGACGTGAGGAGCAACTGTGCTGAAATATTTCCAATGCACTCAATTTCTGATTCTCCTGATTACGTCTGAATAAACACATAATGATACTATTTATTTTGTATTCTGCATACCTTGAAATCTTAGGTCTACTCCTCGCAACAGCCCCACAATTAGGTGCTATTACCTCCATTTCACAAAGAAAGATGATGTGGACCATAAAATCAAGATGATCTTCCCAAGTACATATAGCTGGTAAATAGCAAGGCTTAGATTTGAACCCAAATAGGACTGTGTTTCAAATGTGTGTGCTTGCATTCAAATTGTGATACTTAAACCATTAATTTCTCCTTGTCTCCCTGGTGAACTCTTCCTCATCTGTTCAGATTAACCCAGACATCTGTGACATTCCTTGATGTTTATCTATTGCACACGTATTTTATGGAGCCCTATCTTCCAGATACTTGAGGTGTTGTATGAACAGTGATGAACACAAGACATGAAATCTGCTTTCATGAAGCTTACAGCTTAAAGATGGTAATATACAAGTACACACTTGAAGGACCTTGAGAAGAAAAAAATGAGGGTGACAGGGTGGCGAAAATTGAGGGCAACAAACCAGTGGATGGTATAGGTGCTCTCTGAGGAAATGGCATTCAAGCTAAGATGAAGGATGAGAAGATGGCAATACGTGAGAATGAGGCAGGGGTTCCCGGCAGCAACAGGAGCATGTGCCCAGAGCTGGAAACACAACAGGAGCATGGGAACCAGAAGAAAGGGGACCAGAAGAAAGCTTGTATAGCTGGGGAAGAATAAGAAAGAGGAGGTGAAGTTGGGGTGGGGCTCAGTGAAAGCAGTTGGAGAAATGGTCTGGGGCAAGAATATTCATGATCTAGTGGACCACAGTGAGACATTTGGGTTCTGAGTCCTACAGAGCCTCGTGTAGCCCTTGTTGGTAGTCATTATAACATTGCATTGTCATCCTATGCTTAGCTGTGTTTCTCCCTCCAGACCATAAGCTTCCTACGTGCCTAGGATAGTGTTCAAGACAAAGTGGGCATTCAGCAAATTAGACAAATTAATGAAAGCATTAACACTTATAGAACACTGTGATTCTATAAGACACTTATTGAAAGATAAACATAAAAAGGCTAGAGTAAAAAATGAAACTAGTATTTTTGTTTCCGGATGAGAAAAAAAATCCTGGCTAAGAATAAATTATACACATATATTTACATTTATGTAAAAGTTGATAGGTATTATACATTAATAGTGATAACCAACATTAGTAGCTTGGCACTAGGCTCCCTGCTTTATATGGATTTCATTTAATTTTCATGACAATAAACATGAAGCAGCTACTGCTAATCTCCATTTAGCAGGAAAAACTCCAAAAAACAAAATTGAGACAGAGTTAAAATAAACTACATAGGGAGACAAAGATAATACTTACAGTGCTGCAATTCAAATCTAGGCATTTTATTCAAAGTTCATATATGTAACAAGTTTGCAACTTTAAATTCTCTCTCAAGATAGCTTATCCTTGAATTTTTTAATTTAAAAATGGAAACACAATATGTAAAAATAATAGTTACTGAAGTGAAATGAGTAGCAGTAAGCATTAAAAAAGAAAAATTAAATTTTTAACAACAGTAACTGGGTAACAGAAAGATAAAGTTTGATGGAATTTTAATAATGATTAAAAAAGAAAAAGGAAAGCACTCAATGCATTAGGATGGTGTTTTGCAGAGGTATTTGTTTCAATTGTTTTGTTTTCATCACGTTGCTGGTATATGAAACAAAAATTAGTAGAAAAAAAGAAGTGATGGGAGCTTTTGTGTCCGGAATTGGTGGGTTCTTGGTCTCGCTGACTTCAAGAAGGAAGCTGCGGACCCTTGCAGTGAGTGTTACACTTCTTAAAGATGGCGTCCAGAGTTTGTTCCTTCAGACGCTCAGATGTGTCCAGACTTTTTTCCTTCTGGTGGGTTCCCGGTCTCCCTGGCTTGATCAGTGAAGCTGCAGACCTTCACAGTGAGTGTTACAGCTCATAAAGGCAACACAGACCCAAAGAGTGAACAGCAGCAAGATTTATTGCCAAGAGCAAAAATACAAAGCTTCTACAAAACAGAAGAGGACAGGAGCAGTTTGCCTCTGCAGCTCCTGTGGCCTGCTTTTATTCCCTTATCTGACATCCTGCTGATTGGTCCATTTTACAGAGAGCTGACTGGTCCATTTTACAGAGAGCTGATTGGTCTGTTTTGACAGGGTACTGAATGGTGCATTTACAATCCTTTAGCTAGACAGAAAGTTCTGCAAGTCTCCACTAGATTAGCTAGACACAGAGCGCTGATTGGTGCATTTACAAACCTTTAGCTAGACATAAAAGTTCTCCAAGTCCCTACCCAACTCAGGAGTCCAGCTGGCTTTGCCTAGTGGATCCCCTGGTGAGGCTACCAGCAGAGCTGCCCACCAGTCCCCAGCCACACCCCTCCCCTCCTCAGCTCTTGGGCGGTCCATGGGACCGGGCGCTGCTGAGCAGAGGGTAGCGCCCGGCAGGGAGGCTCCGACCAAGGCTTGGACTGCAGGGGAGCCCACTGAGGGGCAGGGGACCTCGGGCATGGCAGGGGACCTCGGGCATGGTGGCGGACCTCGGGGCATGGCGGGCTACAGGTCCCGAACCCTACCCTGCGTGGAGGCGGCTGAGGCCCAGTGAGAATTCCAGCATGGCGCAGGCGGGTCGGCAATGCTGGGGGACCTGGCATACCCTCCGCAGCTGCTGGCCCGGGTGCTGAGCCCATTGCTGCCCAGGGCGGGGGTGCCTGCCTGCTGCTCCCAGTGCAGGGTCCACGCGGAGCCTGCGCCCACTGGGAACTCACGCTGGCCCGCCAGCGCGGCACACAGCCCCAGTTGCCGTCCAGGCCTCTCCCTCCACACCTCCTGGCAAGCAGAGGGGGCTGGCTCCTGCCTCAGCCAGCCCAGAGAGGGGCTCCTACAGTGCAGCGGCAGGCTGAAGGGCTCCTCAAGCACGGCCAGAGTGGACACCGAGGCCGAGGAGGCGCTGAGAGTAAGCGAAGACTGCTAGCACGTTGCCACCTCTCAGTTTAATTTTTCTAAGAGAAACAGACGAACAAGATGGATAAACAAGCCAATATCTGTATTCTTCACTTTTTCTATTACTATTCCCAGGTGACTATGTCTAGGTCTTCTTCCATCCCCTGCTGTGTGAATAACTCCTATTCATTCTTCAACACCCAGATAAAATTCCTCTCAGTCTTGGAAGCCCTACCTGGCCTCCCAGACTTCCACCACAACACATCCATTTCCTTTGTACAGTTTATAAAATGTCATAGTACAATCTAATTATGCTGCTCATTCTCTCTTAATGCAGTGAGGGAAGGGAACAGAAATATGTAATTATTCAAATATGTAAATACTGATTTAGACACTTTGATTGAATCACGCTAAGTTTTCATAACAACCTTGTTGCATATACACTTTTATCTCCATTCTACAGATGGGAAAACAGGCTCAAAAAAGGCAATTTGCTCATGTTAGTGGGAACTGATTAAGTATGCTGTGTTTGTTTGTTTGTTTGTTTTGAGAGGCAGTGGCACTCTGTAGCCCAAGCTGGAGTGCAGTGGTGCTATCTCAACTCACTGCAAACCCCACTTCCTGGGCTCAAGTGATTCTCGCTCCTCAGCCTCCTGAGTAGCTGGGACTACAGGCCCACGCCACCACGCCCAGCTAATTTTTTGTATTTTAGTAGAAACGGGGTTTTGCCATGTTGCCCAGGGTGGTCTCCAACTCCTGAGTTTAGGTGATCCACCTGCCTCAGCCTCTCAAAGTGCTGGGATTACAGGTGTGAACCACCACAGCCTGGCCTGATTTAGTATTCTTGAGAAAGATAGGTCAAATCATGAAAGAGTAATGGAGATTTGGGGAAGATAAAAAATATAATAGGAAATAATGATGAGCCACATTTAGAATGAGAGTCCAAGGTGAGTCTTCTGCTCTCATAGCCCTAGGTTACTCTGTAAGGCTTTGCAACCTGTGGGTTAAGAGTATCACTGCTGGAGCCATCCTGCCTGGGTACAAATCCCAGCTCTAATCTTACCTACCTATGTGACCTTGAATACATTACAAAACCCTTCTGAGACTCAGTTTCCTCATCTGTAAAACAGAGATGATAATGATAGCATTCATCTCATAGAAATATTATGAGGATGAGAAAAGATAATATATGTGATGAGTTTAAACTGTCCTTAGCACTTAGAAGACTTAAAACTGTGAGTTGTTATTATTCGATGCACTCAAATAAAAAAGTTACATGTTAAATAATAAGCATCACCTTGTAGAACACAGACAAACTTAGGCCTGATCAGAGTAGGGTGAGCAAAAAAGAGGAAGACTTGCCATGCTATTGAAGGGGTCCCTATATACATCTTGTACCCTGGAGAAGAAAATACTCAGGAGCGACAGGACAGGTATAGTTACATAGCAATTATTCTTTAAAAGGCCGAGCTCTCAAGCATGTTGAGTTCTCATCAGCATCATCTGTTTATCCTCATAGCAAATGCCACTAGGAGGGAGAGCCTCCATTCACATTTTTAATTTATGTTGTTCATTTTACACCCAAGGGGGGAAAAAAGATGAGAAACTGATAGGACCTGACCATGATTACAAAGAGTACAAGACATGGGATTTAAACCCAGCTTTATCTTATGCCAAAATGTGTGTCCACAGTCACATGCTGTGCTGTCTCCACAGGTCCACTTCTTCTTTATGAGAGTTTGGCAGCTGCTACATTATCCTGACTATGACTAATGCCCTCCAACAGCTAAAGGCAGGGGAAGAGAAAGTCCATTTATTCTGTGCTGTTCCAGAGGGCAGAATGAACATAGTATATAAGAAAGAAACTTTGGTTAAACCTCAGAAAAGATCTTTAGCTATAATGAAGCACCTATGGGCCCAGGACCCTGGGTTTCAAGCAAAAAACTGGGCAACTGTTTGGGCAGGCACTGAGCTGCAGGGTTTGTTTGTTTGTTTGTTTGTTTTCATACTCTAGCAGTGCCTGGAACTCCAATGAGATAGGAGAACCATTCACTCCCCTGGAAAGGGGGCTGAAACCAGAGAGCCAAGCAGTCTCACTCAGCAGGTCCCACTCCCATGGAGCCCAACAAGCCAAGAACTATTGGCTTGAAATTCTCACTGCCAGCACAGCAGTCTGGAGTCAATCTGGGATGATTGAGCTTGGAAGGGGGTGGGGTGACTGCCATTACTGTGGCTTTAGTAGGCAGTTTTCCCCTGACAGTGCTAAGGAGACTGGGAGGTTTGGACTTTGCAGTGCAGCAAAGCAGCTGTGGCTAGATTTCTTCTTTAGATTCCTCCACTGGGCAGAGTATCTCTGCAGGAAATCCAGCAGCTCCAGTCAGGGACTTACAGACAAAACTCACATCTCCCTGGGACACAGCACCTGGTTCAGGGGAGGGGCAGCTGGGGTCCCAGCTTCAGCAGAGTTAATCTTTCGTGGCCACTGGCTCTGAAGACAGTGGCTGATCCTGACAAGGGGGATTCTCCCAGCACACCACACCAGCTCTGCTAAGGGACAGACTGCCTCCTTAAGTGGGTCTCTGAACCCCATGCCTCCTGACTGGGAAAGACCTCCCAACAGGGGTTGACAGACACCTCATAGAGGAGAGCTCTGGTTGCCATCAGGCCAGTGACCCTCTGGGACAAAGCTTCCAGAGGAAGGAACAGCAGCAATTTTTGCTATTCTGCAGCCTCCACTGGTGATACCCAGGCAAACAGGGTCTGGAGTGAACCTCCAGCAAACTGTAATAGACCATCAGAAGAGGGACTGACGATCAGAGGAAAAACTAACAAACAGAAAGCAACAACAACAAAAAGGCACCCCACCGCACCAACAAAAACCCAATCCAAAGGTCATTAGCCTCAAAGATCAAAGGTAGATAAATCCACAAAGATGAGCAAAAACCAGCACAAAAAAAGACTGAAAATTCCAAAAGCCAGAATGCCTCTTCTTCTCCAAATGATAGCAACACCTCTCCAACAAGGGCACAAACCTGGACGGAGAATGAGAGGGATAAATTGACAGAAGTATGCTTCAGAAGGTGGGTAATAACAAACTCCTCTCAGCTAAAGGAGCATGTTCTAACCCAATGCAAAGAAGCTAAGAGCCTGGATAAAATGTTAGAGGAACTGCTAACTAGAATGACCAATTTAGAGAGGAACATAAATTATCTGATGGAGCTGAAAGACTTCATGCAGCATACACAAATATCAATAGTCACATTGATCAAGCAGAGGTAAGGCTATCAGAGTCTGAAGACCACCTTGCTGAAATAAGGCATGCAGACAAGATTAGAGAAAAAAGAATGAAAAGGAATGAACAAAGCCTCCAAGAAATATGGGACTATGTGAAAAGACTGGACCTATGATTGATTGGAGTACCTGAAAGTGACAGGGAGAATGAAATCAAGTTGGAAAACACACTTCAGGATATTATCCAGAAGAACATCCCCAACCTAGTAAAACAGGCCAACATTCAAATTCAGGAAATACAGAGAACATCACTAAGATACTTCATGAGAAGATCAACCCCAAGACACATAATCATCAGATTACTCAAACTTGAAATGAAGGAAAAAATCTTAAGGGCAGCCAGAGAGAAAAGTCAGGACACCTACCAACGGAAGCCCATCAGACTAACAGGAGATCTCTCAGCAGGGACCCTACAAGCCAGAAGAGAGTTGGGGTCAATATTCAACATTCTTAAAGCAAATAATTTTCCACCCAGAATTTCATATCCAACCAAACTAAGCTTCATAAGCAAAGGAGAAATAAAATCCTTTACAGACGAGCAAATGTTAAGGGATTTTGTCACCACCAGGCCTGCCTTGCAAGAGCTCTTAAAGGAAGCACTAAATATGGAAAGGAAAAACTGGTACTAGTCACTGCAAAAACACACCAAAATATAAAGACCAATGACACTGTGAAGAAATTGCATCAACTAGTGTGCAAAATAACCAGCTAATATCATAATGACAGAATCAAATTCACATATAACAATATTAGCTTCAAATGTAAATGGGCTAAAAGCCCCAATTAAAAGACACAGAATGGCAAATTGGATAAAGGGTCAAGACCCATCAGTGTGCTGTATTCAGGAGACCCAACTCACATGCAAAGACACATACAGGCTCAAAATAAAGGGAAGGAGGAATATTTACCAAGCTAATGGAAAGGAAAAAAAAATAGGGGTTGCAATCCTAGTCTCTGATAAAACAGACTTTAAACCAACAAAGATCAAAAAAGACAAAGAAGGGCATTACACAATGGTAAAGGGATCAATGCAACAAGAAGAGCTAACTATACTAAATATATATGTACCCAATACAGGAGCACCTAGATTCATAAAGCAAGTTCTTAGAGACCGAGAAACAGACTGAGACTCCCACATAATAATAGTGGGAGACTTTAAAACCCCACTGTCAATATTAGACAGGTCAACGAGACAGAAAATTAACAAGGATATTCAAGATTTGAACTCGGCTCTAGATCAAGGGGACCTAATAGACATCTACAGAACCCTGCACCACAGATCAACAGAATATACATTCTTCTCAGCACCACATCACACTTATTATAAAATTGACCACATATTTGGAAGTAAAACACTCCTCAGGAAATGTAAAAAAACTGAAATCATAACAGTCTCTCAGACCACAGTGCAATCAAATTTGAACTCAGGATTAAGAAACTCACTCAAAAATCACACAACTACATGGAAATTGATCAACCTGCTCCTGAATGACTACTGGGAAAATAACGAAATTAAGGCAGAAATAAATAAGTTCTTTGAAACCAATAAGAACAAAGAGACATTGTACCAGAATCTCTGGGACACAGCTAAAGTGGTGTTAAGAGGGAAATTAATAGCACTAAATGCCCATATCAGAAAGCTGGAAAGACCTCAAATCAACACCCTAACATCACAAAAGAACTAGGGAAGCAAGAGCAAACAAATTCAAAAGCTAGTGGAAGACAAGAAGTAACTAAGATCAGACAAGAACTGAAGGAGATAGAGGCACGAAATTCCCTTCAAAAATTCAATGAATCCAGGAGCTGTTGTTTTGAAAAAATTAACAAAATAGAGAGATAGACCACTAGCTCAAGTAATAAAGAGTAAAAGACAGAAGAATCAAATAGACACAATAAAAATGAGAAAGGGGATATCACCACTGGCCCCACAGAAATACAAGCTACTATCAGAGAATATTATAAACACCTCTATGCAAAGACACTAGAAAATCTAGAAGAAATGGATAAATCCCTGGATACATACACCCTCCCAAGACTAAACCAAGAAGAAGTCGAATCTCTGAATAAATCAATGAAAAGTACTGAAATTTAGGCAGTAATCAATAGCCTACCAACCAAAACAAAACAAAACAAAAATCGTAGGACCAGATGGATTCACAGCCGAATTCTACCAGAGGTACAAACAGGAGCTGGTACCTTCTGAGTCATTCCAAATAATCAAGAAAGAGGGACTCCTCCCTAACTGATTTCATGTGGCCAGCATCATTCTGATACCAAAACCTGACAGAGACAAAACAAAATAGAACACTTAGGGTCAATACCCCTCAATGCAAAAATCCTCTATAATAAGAACAAAGCTGGAGGCATCACGCTACCTGACTTCAAACTATACTACAAGGCTGCAGTAACCAAAACTGCATGGTACTGGTACCAAAACAGAGATATAGACCAATGGAACAGAACAGAGTCCTTAGAAATAATACCACACATCTACAGCCATCTGATCTTTGATAAACCTGAGAAAAACGAGAAATGGGGAAAAGATTCCCTATTTAATAAATGGTGCTGGGAAAATTGGCTAGCCATAAGTAGAAAGCTGAAACTGGATCCTTTCCTCACTCCTTATACGAAAATTAATTCAAGATGGATTACAGACTTAAATGCTAGACCTAATACCATAAAAATCCTAGAAGACAACCTAGGTAATACCATTCAGAACATAGGCATGGGCAAAGACTTCATGTCTAAAACACCAAAAGCAAAGCCAAAATTGACAAATGAGATCTAATTAAACTAAAGAGCTTCTGCACAGCAAAAGAAACTACCATCAGAGTGAACAGGCAACCTACAGAATGGGAGAACATTTTTGCAATCAACTCATCTGACAAAGGACTAATATCCAGAACCTACAAAGAACTCAAACAAATTTACAAGAAAAACACAAACAACCCCATCAAAAAGTGGGCAAAGGATATGAACAGACATTTCTCAAAAGAAGACATTCATACAGCCAATAGACACATGAAAAAATGCTCATCATCACCGGCCATCAGAGAAATGCAAATCAAAACCACAATGAGATACCATCTCACACCAGTTAGAATGGCGATCATTAAAAAGTCAGGAAACAACAGGTGCTGGAGAGGATGTGGAGAAATAAGAACACTTTTACACTGTTGGTGGGATTGTAAACTAGTTCAACCATTATGGAAAACAGTATGGCGATTCCTCAAGGATCTAGAACTAGATGTACCATATGACCCAGCCATCCAATTACTGGGTATATACCCAAAGGATTATAAATCATGCTGCTATAAAGACACATGCACACGTATGTTTATTGCGGCACTATTCACAATAGCAAAGACTTGGAATCAACCCAAATGTCCATCAGTGACAGACTGGATTAAGAAAATGTGGCACATATACACCATGGAATACTATGCAGCCATAAAAAAGGATGAGTTTGTGTCCTTTGTAGGGACATGGATGCAGCTGGAAACCATCATTTTTAGCAAACTATCACAAGAACAGAAAACCAAACACTGCATGTTCTCACTCATAGGTGGGAACTGAACAATGAGATCAGTTGTTCTCGGGAAGGGGAACATCACACACCGGGGCCTATCATGGGGAGGGGGGAGGGGGGAGTGATTGCATTGGGAGTTATACCTGATGTAAATGACGAATTGATGGGTGCTGACGAGCTGATGGGTGCAGCACACCAACATGGCACAAGTATACATATGTAACAAACCTGCACATTATGCACATGTATCCTAGAATTTAAGTATAATAATAATAATAAATTAATTAATTAATTAATTTTAAAAAATCCTGTATAAAATACCAGCAAACTGAATCCAGCAGCACATCAAAAAGCTTATCCACCACAATCAAGTCATCTTCATCATTGGGATGCAAGGTTGGTTCAACACACACAAATCAATAAACTTAATCTATCACATAAACAGAACCAATGATAAAAAACACAGGATTATCTCAATAGATGCAGAAAAGGTCTTCAAAAAAATTCAACAGCTCTTCATGCAAAAAACTGTCAATATGAGAATGCGCCCAAGATGGCCGAATAGGAACAGCTCCAGCCTCCAGCTGCCAGCGTGAGCGACATAGAAGACAGGTGATTCTGCATTTTCAACTGAGGTACCGGGTTCATCTCACTGGGGCATGTTGGACAGTTGGCGCTGGTCTGTGGGTGCAGCCCGACCAGTGAGAGCTGAAGCAGGGCTCTGAAGCAGACCCCTGAGTAGCCTAACTGGGAGACATCCCCCACTATTTGTAGACTGACACCTCACACCTCACATGGCTGGGTACACCCCTGAGATGAAGCTTACGGAGCAAGAGTCAGACAGCAACACTCGCTGTTCAGCAATATTCTATCTTCTGCAGCCTCCATGGCTGATACCCAGGCAAACAGGGTCTGGAATGAACCACAAGCAAACTTCAAGAGACCTACAGCTGAGGGTCCTGACTGTTAGAAGGAAAGCTAACAAACAGAAAGGACACCCATACCAAAACCCCATCAGTACATTACCATCATCAAAGACCAAAGGCAGATAAAACCACAAAAATGGGGATAAAGCAGGGCAGAAAAGCTGGAAACTCAAAAAATCAGAGCGCATCGCCCCCTCCAAAGGAATGCAGCTTATCGCCAGCAATGGAACAAAGCTGGACGGGGAATAACTTTGACGAGTTGAAAGAAGAAGGCTTCAGTTGATCAAACTTCTCAGAGCTAAAGGAGGAACTACTTAACCAGTGCTAAGAAACTAAAAACCTTGAAAAAAGAATGGATGAATGGATAACTAGAATAATCAATGCAGAGAAGACCTTAAAAGAACCGATAGAGATGAAAATCATAACACGAGAACTACGTGACAAATGCACAAGCTTCAGTAATCAACTCGATCAACTGGAAGAAAGAGTATCAGCAATTGAAGACCAAATGAATGAAATGAAGCAAGAAGAGAAGTGTAGAGAAAAAGAAGTAAAAAGAAATGACCAAAGCCTCCAAGAAATATGGGATTATGTGAAAAGACCAAATCTACGTCTGTTTGGTGTGCCTGAAAGTGACGGGGACAATGTAACCAAGTTGGAAAACACTCAGCAGGATATCATCCAGGAGAACTTCTCCAACCTAGTGAGGCAGGCCAACATTCAATTTCAGAAAATACAGAGAATGCCACAAAGATACTCCCCTAGAAAAGAAACTCCAAGACACATAATTGTCAGATTCACCAAAGTTGAAATGAAGGAAAAAATATTAAGGGCAGCCAGAGAAAAAGGATAGGTTACACACAAAGGGAAGCCCATCAGACTAACAGCAGATCTCGCCACAGAAACTCTACAAGCCAGAAGAGAGAGGGGGCCAATATTCAACATTCTTAAAGAAAAGAATTTTCAACCTAGAATTTCATATCCAGCCAAACTAAGTTTCATAAGTGAAGGAGAAATAAAATCCTTTAGAGACAAGCAAATGCTTAGAGACTTTGCCACCACCAGGCCTGCCCTACAAGAGATCCTGAAGAAAGCACTAAACATGGAAAGGAAAAACAGGTACCAGCCATTGCAAAAACATGTCAAAATGTAAAGTCCATCAATGCTAGGAAGAAACTGCATCAACTAGCGAGCAAAATAACCAGCTAATATCACAATGACAGGATCAAGTTCAACCATAACAGTATTAACCTTAAATGTAAATAGACTAAATGGTCCAATTAAAAGACACAGACTGGCAAATTGGATAAAGAGTCAAGACCCATCAGTTTGCTGTCTTCAGGAGACCCATCTAACGTGAGAGACACACATAGGCTCAAAATAAAGGGATGGAGGAAGGTCTACCAAGCAAATGGAAAACAAAAAAAAGCAGGGGTTGCAATCCTAGTCTCTGATAAAACAGACTTTAAACCATTAAAGATCAAAAGTGATAAAGAAGGTCATTACATAATGGTAAAGGGATCAATTCATCAGGAAGAGGTAACTATCCTAAATATATATGCACCCAATACAGCAGCAACCAGATTCATAAAGCAAGTCCTTAGAGACTTACAAAGAGACTTAGACTCCCATACAATATTAATGGGAGATTTCAACACCCCACTGTCAACATTAGAGAGATCAATGAGACAGAAAGTTAACAAGGATATCCAGGAATTGAACTCATCTCTGCACCAAGCAGACCTAATAGACATCTACAGAACTCACCACCCCAAATCAACAGAATATACATTCTTCTCAGCACCACATCACATTTATTCCAAAACTGACCACATAGTTGGAAGTAAAGCACTCCTCAGCAAATGTAAAAGAACAGAAATTATAACAAACTGTCTCTCAGACCACAATGTAATCAAACTAGAACTCAGGACTAAGAAACTCAATCAAAACCACTCAACTACATGGAAAGTGAACAACCTGCTCCTGAATGACTACTGGGTACATAACGAAATGAAGGCAGAAATAAAGATGTTCTTTGAAACCAATGAGAACAAAGATACAACATACCAGAATCTCTGTGACACATTTAAAGCAGTGTGTAGAGGGAAATTTATAGCACTAAATGGTTGCAAGAGAAAGCAGGAAAGATCTAAAATTGACACCTTAACCCCACAATTAAGAGAACTAGAGAGGCAAGATCAAACACTTTCAAAAACTAGCAGAAGACAAGAAATAACTAAGATCAGAGTAGAACTGAAGGAGATAGAGACATACAAAATGCTCCAAATAATCAGTGAATCCAGGAGCTGGTTTTTTGAAAAGATCAACAAAATTGATAGACTGCTAGCAAGACTAATAAAGAAGAAAAGAGAGAAGAATCAAATAGACGCAATAAAAATTATAAAGGAGATATCACCACCGACCCCACAGAAATACAAACTACCATCAGAGAATACTATAAACACCTCTACGCAAATAAACTAGAAAACCTAGAAGAAATGGATAATTTCCTGGACACTTACACTCTTCCAAGACTAAACCAGGAAGAAGTTGAATCCCTGAATAGACCAATAGCAGGCTCTGAAATTGAGGCAATAATTAATAGCCTACCAACCAAAACAAGTCCAGGACCAGACGGATTCACAGGCGAATTCTACCAGAGGTACAAGGAGGAGTTGGTACCATTCCTTCTGAAACCATTCCAACAAGTAGTAAAAGAGGGAATCCTCCCTAACTCATTTTATGAGGCCAACATCATCCTGATACCAAAGCCTGGTAGAAATACAACAAAAAAAGAGAATTTTAGACAAATATCCCTGATGAACATCAATGCAAAAATCCTCAATAAAATAGTGGCAAACCGAATCCAGCAGCACATCAAAAAGCTTATCCACCATGATCAAGTGGGCTTCATCCCTGGGATGCAAGGCTGGTTCAACATACGCAAATCAATAAATGTAATCCAGCATATAAACAGAACCAAAGACAAAAACCACATGATTATCTCAATAGATGCAGAAAAGGCCTTTGACAAAATTCAACAGCCCTTCATTCTAAAGACTCTAAATAAATTCGGTATTGATGGAATGTATCTCAAAATAATAAGAGCTATTTATGACAAACCCACAGCCAATATCATACTGAATGGGCAAAAACTAGAAGCATTCCCTTTGAAAACTGGCACAAGACAGGGATGCCCTCTCTCACCACTCCTATTCAACATAGTGTTGGAAGTTCTGGCTAGGGCAATCAGGCAAGAGAAAGAAATCAAGGGTATTCAGTTAGGAAAAGAAGAAAAATTGTCCCTGTTTGCAGCTGACATGATTGTATATTTAGAAAACCCTATTGTCTCAGCCCCAAATCTCCTTAAGCTGATAAGCAATTTCAGCAATGTCTCAGGATACAAAATCAATGTGCAAAAATCACAAGCATTCTTCTACACCAGTGACAGACAAACAGAGAGCCAAATCATGAATGAACTCCCATTCACAATAGCTTCAAAGAGAATAAAATACCTAGGAATCCAACTTACAAAGGATGTAAAGGACCTCTTCAAGGAGAACTACAAACCACTGCTCAGTGAAATAAAAGAGGACACAAACAAATGGAAGAACATACCATGCTCATGGACAGGAAGAATCAATATCATGAAAATGGCCAAACTGCCCAAGGTAATTTATAGATTCAATGCCATCCTCATTGAGCTACCAATGACTTTCTTCACAGAATTGGAAAAAACTGCTTTAAAGTTCATATGGAATCCAAAAAGAGCCCGCATTGCCAAGACAATCCTAAGTCAAAAGAGCAAAGCTGGAGGCATCATGCTACTTGACTTCAAACTATACTACAAGGCTACAGTAACCAGAACAGCATGGTGCTGGTACCAAAACAGAGATATAGACCAATGGAACAGAACAGAGCCCTCAGAAATAATACCACACATCTACAGCCATCTGATCTTTGACAAACCTGAGAAAAACAAGAAATTGGGAAAGGATTCCCTATTTAATTAATGGTGCTGGGAAAATTGGCTAGCCATAAGTAGAAAGCTGAAACTGGATCCTTTCCTCACACCTTATACGAAAATTAATTCAAGATGGATTAGAGACTTAAATGTTAGACCTAAAACCATAAAAACCCTAGAAGAAAACCTAGGTAATACCATTCAGAACATAGGCATGGGCAAGGACTTCATGTCTAAAACACCAAAAGCAATGGCAACAAAAGCCAAAATTGACAAATGGGATCTAATTAAACTAAAGAGCTTCTGCACAGCAAAAGAAACTACCATCAGAGTGAACAGGCAAACCTACAGAATGGAGAACATTTTTGCACCCACCATCTGACAAAGGGCCAATATCCAGAACCTACAAAGAACCTCAAACAAAATCTCTACAAGAAAAAACAAACAACCCCATCGTGCAAGGCAGTATGGGTATGAACAGATGATTTCCTCAAAGAAGACATTCATACAGCCAACAGACACATGAAAATACCATCACTTTGCCATCAGAGAAATGCAAATCAAAACCACAATGAGATACCATCTCACACTAGTTAGAATGACAATCATTAAAAAGTCAGGAAACAACAGGTGCTTGAGAGGATGTGGAGAAATAGGAACACTTTCACACTGTTGGTGGGACTGTAAACGGGTTCAACCATTTTGGAAAACAGTATGGTGATTCCTCAAGGATCTAGAACTAGAAATACCATATGACCCAGCCATCCAATTACTGGGTATATACCCAAAGGGTTATAAGTCATGCTGCTATAAAGACACATGCACACATATGTTTATTGTGGCACTATTCACAATAGCAAAGACTTGGAATCAATCCAAATGTCCATCAGTGACAGACTGGATTAAGAAAATGTAGCACATATACACCATGGAATACTATGCAGCCATAAAAAAGGATGAGTTTGTGTCCTTTGCAGGGACATGGATGCAGCTGGAAACCATCATTCTCAGCAAACTGTCGCAAGAACAGAAAAGCAAACACCGCATGTTCTCACTCATAGGTGGGAACTGAACAATGAGATCACTTGGACCCTGGAAGGGGAACATCACACACCGGGGCCTAACATGGGGAGTGGGGGAGGGGGGAGGGATGGCATTCAGAGCTATACCTGATGTAAATGACGAGTTGATGGGTGCTGACGAGTTGATGGGTGCAGCAGACCAACATGGCACAAGTATACATATGTAACAAACCTGAACGTTGTGCACATGTACCCTAGAACTTAAAAAAATAAAAAAATAAAAAAATAAAAAAATAAATGGTGCTGGGAAAACTGGCTAGCTATATGCAGAATACTGAAACTGGACCCCTTCATTACACCTTATACAAAAATTAACTCAAGATGGATGAAAGACTTAAATGTAAAACCGAAACCCATAAAAAGCATAGAAGGCAACCTAGGTAATACCATTCAGGACATATGCATGGGCAAAGGCTTCATGATAAAACACCAAATGTCATGGCAACAAAAGCCAAAATTGACAAACAGGATCTAATCAAACTAAAGAGTTCTGCACAGCAAAATAAACTAGCATCAGAGTGAACAGGCAACCTACAGAATGGGAGAAAAATTTTGCAATCTACCCATCTGACAAAGGTCTAATATCTAGAATCTAGAAGGAAGGAACTTAAACAAATTTACAAGAAAAAAACAAACAGCACCATCAAAAAGTGGGTGAAGGATATGAACAGACACTTCTCGAAAGAAGACATTTATGTAGCCAAAATAATGTGAAAAAAAAGCTCATCATCACTGATCATTAGAGAAATGCAAATCAAAGCCACGAGATACCATGTAACGCCAGTCAGAATGGCGATTATTAAAAACTCAGGAAACAATAGATGCCAGCGAAGCTGGGGAGAAATAGGAACACTTTTACATTGTTGGTGGGAGTGTACATTAGTTCAACCATTATGGGAGACAGTATGGTGATTCCTCAAGGATCTAGAACCAGAAATACCATTTGACCCAGCAATCCCATTACTGGGCATATACCCAAATGATTATAATTCATTCTACTATAAAGACACATGCACATGTATGTTTATTGCAACACTATTTACAATAGCAAAGACTTGGAACCAACCCAAATGCCCAGCAGTAATAGACTGGATAAAGGAAATGTGGCATATATACACCATGGAATGCTATGCAGCCATAAAAAAGAATGAGATCATGTCCTTTGCAGGGACATGGATGGAGCTGGAAGCCATAATTCCCAGCAAACTAACACAGGAGCAGAAAACCAAAACCAAACACTGCATGTTGTCACTCATAAGTGGGAGTTGAACAATGAGAACACATGGACACAGGGAGGGGAACAACACACACCAGGGCCTGTTGGGGGGTGGAGGGAAAGGGTGGGAAAGTATTAGGACAAATACCTAATGCATGCGGGGCTTAAAACCTGGATGATGGGTTGATAGATGCAGCAAACCACCATAGCACTTGTATACCTATGTACCAAACCTGCACATTCTGCACGTGTATCCCAGAACTTAAAGTAAAGAAAGAAAAAAAAAAAAAGAGAGAGAGAGCAACAGTAAATTTTAACTCTACTTACCAGCTGGGGAAACATATATATCAAAATTCTTTTTCCTCAGTTTTTCCATCTGTAACATTAATATTAGAATCCTTACTACACTTAGTTGTTTGGAGAATAAGATTTCATACAGTAATTGCTGACAGTTGGTGACCTATGCATTTGCTCCTTTTATTTACCCATTTTTTAAGCAATTGGGGCTATTCAATAATGCAGTGGGAGGTACTGATAACCATTTCCATTCCACGTCACTGAAGGTACACGGGCAGAGGGGTGGCTGGCTCAACAATAGGTACTGTAGTGCCAACTCAAACCTCAGTTGATAGATGAACTTCAGAACCCTCCAACCCTACAATTCTATGAAATTAGAATAATTAGGAATAATAGATTCTAATATGATGAATGATAAAACCAGGATTCAAGGTGGCCTCAACAGTTTTACTGAGGTATTAAAGCTAACATGATAAACAGAAAGAAGTATAAAGTTTTGCCTTTGGGTTAGAAATAAACAATAGCAATAATAATAACACAATCTCGCTTATATAGAATGGAGGGAATATGGTTTGGTCATCATGCATTGTAGAAAACATGTTAGAATGTTTTGTCTATCACCTGCTTAGTATGTGACTTGATTTCTAAAACAAATAGATAAACAGCAACAAAATGACCTTGACTAATCTAGGCTGCATTGCACTTTTAGAGATTTAGTATCTAGGCCAGGGAACTTATTGTCCCATTATAATAACACATACCTCTTTACTGGGATTTTCTTCTAAAGTCAGCACATAGGTGAAAATTTCACATAGTCAAAAGTAACTTAAAAATCCTTCTATTAAACACAAGGAACAGTATACATGATTTGAGGTATACAACTGTGTTTCCTAACTCTTAGGTACAACAGAATTTGAGCACTACAGAGCTAAGTTATACCCCAAATAAAAGCCTAACCATTTTACCTTAAAAAAATAACAAATCCCTGATGGAAAATGAGAAATGGATACAGGAATTCAAGAGTATTTTTGTTTGCCTTCAGGGTTTACTTGATTTTTAAAAAAATCATTAATCCTTTGTAATTTAAAAATAGGCTGCAGCACAGATTATGTGAGATAATATATATTGATCTTAACTAAGCTTTTAATTTTAAAAGGAAAATTGACAAATTAAATATTGGTGACCAGGATTATGATGAATTGGAGATCAGGCCATAAAGCAAGATTCCACCAACTGTATCTATGGCCTCTGGGTCAAATATGATCCGCAGCCTGTTTTTGTACAACTACCAGGGAAAAAATGGTTTACACAGTATTACAGGCTGTAGAAATTTTTTGAAAAGAAGAAAGTGTGTTCTGCAAAGCCTAAATAGGACTGTATCTGCAGAGGAGACAGCTTCTCTCTCCCATGTCTAGTTTATGTCCCCGCTCTTTGACATGTCTTATAATCATACTTCTCCAGTGTGTCCAGTGTCACCCCTTGCTCTTGAAAGACCAAATGGTCTGAAGTTCTTCACCCAGGTTGTGCTGTTTCAGTCTTCTCAGTCTTTGCTGATGCTATTGCCCAGTAAAATTCATCAGCCTTTGGCATTTCAGCTTTCACCAAAACTCCTCACTGAACCCTCCTCCTCCTTTGTGCTCCATAGTGCACATTCTAACATTCTTCACTTTTAACAGACTGGACCTAACTGAATGCATCTGCTTCTTTATGGATTCTGGAGTCTAGATGTAGACTCCTTTAAAATAGCCATAAGTTACTCATTTGTCTCTTTAGTACCGAACACTGTACCTGGTACTGGTAGGCTCTTAGTAAATGTTTTCTAGAGTTAATATATTTAACTGTTAGCAGAGCTGCTGGTGCAGGAGGGAGTAAGCTGTTTTGGGAAGATTTTAGATAGCAAAACTGAGAACAAAGAGGGGAAGTTACAGTTGGGAAGAAGGTGACTTGTCCAAACTGCCACAGAGAGCCAGGAACAGATAAAAGAATAGATTTCAGTATTAAGAAAACCAGTGGTGGCAGATGCCTGTAATCCCAGACTCCATCTCAACAACAGCAACAACAACAACAACAGCAACAGCACAAGAAAACCAGAATTTGAATGCTGGCAACATGTATTAATTTCACTCTGAGAATTTAAGCGAAATAATTCACCTTTAAAGCTAGTGTTTACATCTCTATCCTGTTCACCTGATGACCTGCTTCACAGGGTCATCAGGAAGGTTAAGACCATGTGTGCTAGAAAGACCAACACAGTGTCTTGCACACGGTAGGCGATCCATATCCTTTTGCCTCTCCCTAATTTCTCATGCCCCTCAAGCTCCTCTCCAATGCCACATCTCTTCTTATTGCACCTGAAAAAAACAAGTGAATTACAACTAAACTGCTCTAAACATTTCATCAAAGTTTCCCCCTCATTTAATATACCACCCCTAGAAGATAAACACTATAGTTCTGTCAACAAAGGCAGGCTATGCATCCAGAGAAGACAGTTCATAGTAATGTTGTCAGCAAAATTGTAACAATAAAGGCCCAAACAACACTTCATCTCTCTGTCAGTCGTCTTGAAAGGGCAGATTACTTTTTCCTCAATCTTGGCACATCCAATTAAGGTAGACTTACAAGCCAGGCAGGTGTAAAGTGCAAGCCAGCACTTGTTCACATTAGCAATTATCAATGGAAAACTACATGAATGCAAAGTCTTGGCACTGCTGTTGCCCTGGCAACCATTAGCCTGTGAAAGCAAGGCAGACACTACCATGACAGCTTGACATCTTTGCCCAGAAAAAAGATGGCTTCTCTTTCTCCATTTTCCCCAGTTATTTTTGTGATTGTCATTGTAAGCCCCAAAAGAAAACAATTCTTCTTACCTACTTTACACTTGGGAAGTTATCCAAGTCTAAAATTGATAATTACATGTCTTTGATGAATAGGTATTGAACACCTACTATGTGCCAGACACTGTGCAAGGTATGTAATTTTCAATCATTTTCATGTCCTCTCTTCCTTCTTTTCTTCCTTCTTTTTTCCTTCTTTCCTTCCTTGCTTCCTTCATCCATTGACTCAACAAGCATTATTGAGGAAATCTTGTATGCAAGGCACTGTACTTGACACAGCTGATTCAGAGATAAATAGTCTTTGTCTTTACAAAGTTCTCAGTCACATTGATAAGCCATAAGAACACCAGAACCATAGATAAAAACAAATGTGCTCATAAGAAAGGTTAAAAATAACATAAGGATGTTGTGAAGCCAAAATAAGAAAGTGTTAGAGAGATTCAAAAAGGCAGAAATAGAAAAGCAAAATAAAAAATGTGAGGTATTATATTTATAGCTCACATTGCTAGTTCATTCCTTAATTCATCCATTTATTTCTACATTTGTTTTTGAATAAGGTAGAACAAAAATTATTCAACAAAGAATAATTTCCACTTGCTTTTGGGTGGAAATTAATCTTTATTGAATTTATTTTACCCTACCTCATTCAAAAATAAATGTAGAAGTAAATGGATGAATGGATAGAAGAGTGAACTAGCAATGTGAAATCTGTACAACAAACCCCTATGATAAAAGTTTATCTGTATAAGAAACCCCTGAACTTAAAACAAAAATTATTTTTTTAGAAAAATAATAATTTGAAAAGAAAGAGAGGATAAAAAATAAATAAAGGGTGACTAAGGATAGGCTGGGGAAGAAATTGACATTTACTAAACCCAACAACAAACCAGACAGTATATCTGTTCTCATTTGAGTTTCACAAGACTTAGGAAGACAATTTTGTTCTTTATTCTCCTTCTCTACCTCCTCCTCATTTTTCTCCCTTTCCTCTTCCTTCACCTCCTTCTTATTATGAATAATTTTACTTTATAGCTTATCAGATTGAAAAAATTTTGTCTCAGTGAAGCTAAGTCAGTTGGAATCAACAATGCCTATACTCAACCAAATGTCTGACTTCAGAACCTGTGTTTCTATGCCATGAGGGAGAGAGAGAATGCAAATTTATAACATAGAAAGAAATGTACCAAAAGCAAGGTGCTTGAGAAAAAGACAATAATAATCAGTGGCACTTAGGCATATTTATTTCCTTTGTAAGGTCTTGATTCTGGAATATTTTACCTTTAATTTAGCAGAGCCTCTGATAACCAAAAAATACCGATTGCCTCTTGACACTGCTTTTAGTTCATTAACAATCTCCATAGAAAAAGCTTTCAAAGAGACTCAGCAATGAAAGGAAAAGTAAAATCAGTGAAAAGAAAATAATTATTTTACAAAAGGGTTGCATGGTAGTTAGACACGTGGTATGCTGAAACTACTTATGGTGACATTGTGAAGGAAGCAATGTAGGAACGGGCACAGTGCTTGTTTTATAAGAAACTAGGCTTAAGGAGGCTAAGTGACTTGTCAATGCTCACATGTCTCTTACTGGGTTAAAACCACCACACCCTTCTCTCGTTGTGTGTATCGGTGGAGAAGAGTTTGCCAGTAAATTTTGATTTCAGAAATGTGGTTGTGCATCCTTGACAATGAATACTATGGGCTCAGAATTAGCTGAATTACCTTGCTGCTCAAAGTGTGATCCAAATACTAGCAGCATCAGCATCAACTAGAATCTTATTTGAAATGTAGATTCTTAGAATCTGCATTTTAGCAAAATCTCAGGTGATCTGTACATTTCTTAAAGTTTGAGAAGTGTTGAGAAGAAGTGCCATATATTATTTAAAAAAAAAAAAAAAGATGAGCTTTGGGGCTAAGTCTGCCTGGGGTTTATATTCAATACAAATATTTGAGCCATGGGCATAGCTTGGACAGTTAGGAAAGAAAAGGAAAGCATTCAGGAAGAAACAGCAGCATGGGTGAAAGTGCAGAGGTATGACTGGGCTGGGCATGTACCAGGCACAGCAAGTGTCTTTATGTGGCTGAAATGTAACGACAGGCTAGAGACAGGACTCGGGTGCCAGGATGAGTATTCAACTGTTATTCTGTGGTGAATGGGCAACAACTGATGTCCAATATCACAACCAGAACAAAAACAGTAATTCTTTTGTATATTATTTTAGAGTTTCACTGTGTCTGGCACATAGGTACTCAATAAATACTTGCTGACTTCCTGAATCAAGATAAAACCTTTTCATGCCATCATATCATGGGGTATTTCCAACAACTATGAGAAATAAAATAATAAAAAACCAACAACAAACATAAATTGTGTTCTACATTTTTATTATTGCCATCTTCCTTCATTTAATAGAAAATGGAAATTCAGATGAGGAAATGATTTGCATAAAGTGATACTGCTAGTAATTGCTTAATTCAGATCTCAAATTCAAATTTTTTGACTCTAAAACATATGCTCTTTTTCCTCAATAAGGTCTCAATTATTTGGCTTCCTACTTTTGTAAGTTCTCAACTGAGACCTCATGTTGGTAACTAAGGAAGCACAGAGAATGAGGTAATTAAAAGATGCCTAGTGTGTCACGGTAACCAGTCATTTCCTTAGCAGAAGTCTACCACAAAGCTCTCAGTGTCATCAATCCTCATTGTCTCCCAAATGCAGGCTAGTGGCCTCTGCTATTTGGAGCCAACAAGCTTCATTTCCACACTTTTCTCTGCTGTCACGGTGAGCACCTTGCCTCCTGATAATTCAAGAACTAGTTTTCTTTCCCCGGTTCTAACTAATACTTATTGTATTGCTTTTACACTCAGAGAGAACAGCATATATTACATTTGTAGAACTTAAAACAATTCAACCTATAGAGGGGAAAAATTCTTAAAGTAAATATGTGGCAAAGATTTAATATATTAATATAAGGCCATATATCATCTTTCCAAGTCTATTTCAGATTACTGATGATTAGAAATTGCCTCCATCAAGTTTATAAGTAGTGCATGAAAAAAAGAATTATCAGGATGAGAAACAATTGTTTTAGGAGACTGTCTGGGGTCATGAAAGAGTTAGACTTGGGAATCAAATTAAAATAAATCCTGGTTCTGGCATTAATGCCAGCCTACTCCCATGAACTGACTAGTTAATGCTTACTAGACACTTACAATGTGCCAGGAAAGTAAGTGCTTTCCATAGGTATTATTTTATTTAATCCTCACAATTATCCTGTTATTATTCCCACTTTGTTCCTGAAGTTGTAAAGTCAAGAGGCTTCTGAACTTGCTCCAGGCACACAGTTGAAAAGAGGTAGAATACTGTTTCCAACCAGTCCTGTCCAACTCTGGAGTAACAACCAGAACCCACTCACTTGACCATTACATTATGTGGTTCCTGTGTGACCTCTCACTTCCAACCAGTTTCTAGACCTCTCAAACACATAGTTACCCCAATTTTAAAAAACCAAAGCGATAATAAATGTATGCAAAGATCAATAGCTACTGCATATAAAATTGCCAGAGGAATACATGGTACACAGTAAATAATAAATATCAATATTCATGTATTTCTTCTTCCCTTAGAAATCCTAGGAGGAAAAAGAAATATATGTCATCTAAATATTATCTTTGCAAGACTTGAAATGGTTTTGACCACAAATAACATCATTTTTACTGGACCTAATCAATCACATCTTGAGATCCCATAGAAGCTTTGTAGGCAGCTCTGATGGAACCGTGGGATCTGTTTCAGAACACAGGCTTTCTTTTTTTTTTCCCAGAGTTGGAGTCAATAGTGGTTAGTACTTGAAAGTCTCTGTGGTGCCACATGCCTGCTAAGTGACACCAAAAATACTAGCGACAGGGTTGGCAAAGCAACTTTGATTTGGAGTGCCTCTGATGTTTATTCTTGGCTCTCTATTTGGGTAATCTGTGGCAAAGGTTTCTGTTTCTTCATGACTCTTTTCCCTTCAATTTACTTCACTTTGGGAGAGAGATGTAACACAAATGAACCTCTGCCAGAGGTTTTTTGATTTTCAGCAGTAAAATGGAAGGAACACCACCTATTTTTCAGCTTTGCTGTGAGAAGCTAATGAGATAAATGCTATCACAGGTTTAATTCATTGTAGGTGGTAACTGGTTCTTAGTTTCTGCTTTCAAAGGTTTTGAATCATAAGAGGGCTGCAAGCCAGCTTTTTTTTTTTTGCCTCTAGAAAAGTTTAGCAAATGATCATTTCAAATAAAAATATTATGTAAATTATTTTCTTGAGAATGTATTTTCTTCTGTGCAAATGAAGAGGTCCAAAGACAATTTTTCTATTTGAATATAAGTGCTTGTAGATGAATTGATGGCAAACTCATATTGAGAAAGTTAATGAAAGATTCTTTTAAGGGCCAGAATTCATAAATAGAATTCAATGGGAAGGAGAGTTTCAAGCAATGAGAAGCATTAAGTCCAGAGAAGACATATCAGGGATTTGTTTGCTATCACTAAATAAATGGGCAGTTATTCTTAGGAGTAGCCAAATTTGGAATGAGGTTCTCTACAGGAGGTACATGTACAGAGAAATGAGACAACAAAACTTGACAGGGTCCTAGGGAATGAGACAAGATGAAAAGATGCTCTAAGTAATATTATCATATCCTAACATAATTTAACAGGAAAGATCAAAGACCATGTACTCCTGAAATTCAGCTGTGACCTACTAGGAAATAGTAGAAGACTTTAAGATGTTTGGTTAACCCCCAGCTATGGCATTTCAGAACTATATGACCTCTTCATTGCCATGGAACTCAGCTTATTTTTCATTTATTAAGTGGGGATAATGCCGAATATGACATTTTATTTGGCACTTATGGTGACTTTTCAAGAATTTTTTAGATATGATTTTAGTGACTTTTATAACAAATGTTTGAGACAGCTGTTTCTATGTTGATATTTTATATGAGGAAGCAAGCTCACTTAATCAAGTGTATTAGGCCATGCTTGCCTGGCTATAAAGATACCTGAAAATGTGGAAGTGACTTTGGAACTGGGTAATGGGCAGAGGTTAGAAAAGTTTGGAGGGCTCAGAGGGAGACACGATGATGAAGGAAAGTTTGAAATTTCTTAGACACTGGTTAAATGATTTTCATCAAAATTCTGATAGTAATATGGACAGTGAAGTCTGGGCTGTTGATGTTTCAGAGGGAAATGAGGCACTTACTAAGAACTGAAGCAAAGGTCATGCACGTTATACCTTAGCAAAGAACTTGGTTACTTTCTGTTCATGCCCAAGGGATCTATGGAAGAGTGGAATTAAGAGTAATGATTTAGGATATGTGGCCAAAGAAATTTCTGAGCAGCAAAGTGTTCAAGGTGTGGCCTGGTTGCTTCTAACAACCTGCAGTAGATGTGGGAGCAAAAAAATGTATATTTAAAAGGGAAGCAGAGTATAAAAGTTTGAAAAATTTGCAGCCTGACTATGTGGCAAAGAAAGAAAAATCTTTTTCAGGAGAGGAATTCAAGCAGGCTATGGAACAATTTGATAAAGATATTTGCATGACTACAAAGAAGCCAGTTGTTAATAGTCAACACAACGGAAAAAAATACCTCAAAGACATTTCAGAGATTGAAAAAGCAGTCTTTTCCATCACAGGACCTGAGACCTAGGAGGATGGAATGGTTTCCTGGACTGGCCCCAGGGCTCTGCCTGAGGACACTGCTTGCTACATCCCAGCTGCTCTGGCTCCAGTCTCAACTCAAAATGCCCCCGATACAGCTCTAGCCGCTGCTTCAGAAGGTGCAAGCCATAAGCCTTGGCAATTTTTATGTGGTGTTAAGCCTACAGGTACACAGACTGCAAGAGTTGTAGGGGTTTGGCAACCTCTGCATAGATTTCAGATGATGTATGTGAAAGCCTGGATATCCAGGCAGAAGACTGCTGGAGGGGCAGAGCCCTCACAAAGAACCTCTACTAGAACAGTGCCAAGTAGAAATGTGGAGTTGGAGGTCTCACACAGAATCCCCAATGGGATACTGCCTACTGGAGCTGTGGGATGGGGCTCTCCATCCTCTAGACCCCAGAATGGTAGATCCACTGGCAGCTTGCACTCTCAGCATGAAAAAGCCACAGGCACTCAACCCTAGCCTGTGAGAGTAGCCTTGAGAGCTTAATCTTACAAAGCCACAGGGATAGAGCTACCTAAAGCCTAGGGAGAACTGGAAGTTCTCCCATACACCCCATTCAGCAGTATGCCCTGGATATGGGACATGGAGTCAAGGGAGATTATTTTGGGTCTTTAAGGTTTAATGACTGCCTACTGAGTTTCCAACTTTCATGGAATCTGTAGCTCCTTTCTTCAGTTGTTTTCTCCGTTTAGAATGGAAATATTTATTGAATGTTTACATCCCCTTTGTATATTGGAAGTAAATAACTCATTTTTGATTTTACAGGCCCATAAGTGGAAGAGACTAGCTTTGTCTCAGATGAACTTCAGACTTTGGAATTTTGAGTTAACACTGGGATAAATTAAGACTTTGAGGGAATGATGGGGAAGTCATGACTGTATTTTACAATGTGAGAAGAACATGAGATTTGAGAAGGCAGGGGCAGAATAATATAGTTTGTATACAGGTCCCTACCAAATCTCATTTTGAATTGTAATCCCCAATGTTGGAGATGGGGCCTGGTGGGAGGTGTTTGGGTCATGGAGGTGAATCCCTCATGGTTTGGTGCTGTCCTCATGATAGTGAATGAGTTCTTGGGAAATCTTATTTTAAAAGCACGTGGCACCTCCTCCCCAACTCTGCCTCTTGCTCCCTCCCTTACTATGTGATGTACCTGTTCCTGCTTCACCTTCTGCCATGAATAAAAGTTCCCTGAGGCCTTCCCAGGAGCTAAGCAGATGTTGGCACCATGCTTCCTCTATATCCTGCAAAAGCATGAGCCAATTAAACCTCTTTTATTTATAAATACCTATTTATAGGAATTTCATTATGGTAATGCAAGAATGACCAAATACATCAAGTAACTTGTGAATCCCTACAGTTAACAGGTGGCAGAGTCTAGACTAACACCACAGATTTGTGTGATTCTAAAACTTGTCCTCTTCATACTGTATGACACTGAGCCACTCAGAGAGGTGCATAAGATAGGGAGCATGGGAGCGAGTGGCAGCATGTCTAGTACATAACTGACACTCAAAAATGCTTGCTGAATCTTAGACTTGAATGACAAAGAACAACCAATCTTGTATTACATATCATATATAATTGACTTTAAAGTGACATAAGGGGTGGTTTGGTAAGCATACTATGTACTATGAATGAAAAGTAGTCACTATGAAGGACTGCCCTTGTTTAAGTTATTTTTAAACTCTCCACGGTGAATCAAAGTTGTAGTTTCAAATGCAGACCAGTATTTATTTACATTGTACATGTATTATTTATAATATAATTATATTATTTATAACACACATAAAAATAAAAATTTGTTATTATTAAATAATTTACTCCAATTGTTACTTTTTAGAAGGGAGCTTGGAAGTTTAAAATGGTCATTTTGGGAATTAAGGTGGATAACTTAGGGGTGGGTTGTAGAGTGAATGGAGAGAATGAGGGAAGGAGAAGCTCAAATAAAAACATCCATATACCATAAAATTCTGCTCTACTGTCGCCAAAGAGGCTGTTTTATGTATTAGATTTCTTCTTCAAACTTTGACATCAAAAAGATTCTACTTTTAAGCAGACATTTAAAGGCCATTTGCATAGCAAAAACAAACAAACAAACAAACTTGGGCTTATGTATTAGGAAGGTCTGGAGATGAAACTCATCTTCCCTCCACATTGTGTTGTGTGAGCTTGCTTACCCTCTGAGTCAATTACTGTCAAGGGGGACATCAGTTTTTTCCTTTTTGAACTTTTCTTGTGAATGTTAAATGAGGTGATGGACATGAAAGCACCCCTAACACAGTGTCTGCATGGTAATGATGCAAACAATATCTACACCCTGACTTATTCTTAGGTTTTCTTATTCTTGCTTGTAAAAACAATGGCTCAGAGGTTCTAACAGATGTTATGACCTTTCTACCACTGCTTCTTTTTGTGATATGAATCACTCATCATTTTGGAACGTAATTTAATTTTAAAAGTATGATAGTGTGAGCACTTGAGACCCAGCTGAAGGCATTCAATCAGAAAAAGGTCATGTTAACACATAAATATTGAAAAGAATGATAATTAGGCAGGGAAAATAGCAAAACATATTAAAAAGGCAAGGAACAATTTTTAAATGTTAATATCCCAATTTAGTAATATTTACACTATATTTAATAATTGTATTTCAAGCCAGAATTCTGGTGCAAAAAGGAAGAAAAGGATCCACTCAGCAGCAACTCCAGAAACACACACATATGCACACACACAATCATACATGCATAGGTACACAAACGAATGGCTGCTATTTTAAGATGTGATTACTAATTATTTTCACACTCCTCAGAACCATTTCCACAATAAATGTCTAACCAGTTAAAAAAAAAAAGTCAGCACCGAGAAGAAAACAAGATACCATAATAGGCAGGATTTAATTTGTTGTTTGACAAATCTCAGGGGTTCAGCAATCTGATCTAGATGTGTATATAAAGCCCTGCATTCTGAAAAAGATATCTGTGGAAAACAAGTTTAAAGCATGGGCTTTGGAGTCAACATACAGGGCTTTGAATCCATTGTTCGTTGGCTGTTCAAGTGATTTAACCCCTCTGAGCCTATGTTTTCTCATCTGCAAAGTGGGAATGAAATTAACATGAGGCGTAAAGAGTAGCTCAAGTTAATAAAGCCACAAGGGTAACACGTGACACATAGTAATTAATTATAAATGTTATTTCTCTTCTCCTATCTCCTCTTCTGAGGTGCCAGGAAGTATTCATTTCATCAGGTATACTGACTAATCCTTTTAATTATCATGCTTAAGGAATAATATTCATGTTTGATGTTATATAATTTTTATATAATACATGTTTAAGTTGCAAAACACTTCCATAACTATTGTCTGAATTGGGCTTCACCAAGATTCTATGAGTAAGTTAAATGATGATGCCAATACCAATGGGGCAAATAAACAAAGGCACAGGATACAAATTAGAGTTGATCTGTAACTAGACCCTAAGTTATCCAGTTCTTAGAAACACAGTGTTCTGCTTTTAGACACAACAAAGTAACTAGTACTAAACTTGCCTTCCCACTGAAACTCAAAAACAAAAACTATACAACTTAACAAAATCCATGAAGAAAATGATTTTTAGACACTGAAAAATAGGCAATGAAAGACAGTATTCCTTGAGAGATGATCACCAAATCATGATAAGCTAAATATTTGCTCCAGCTTTCTGCTTAGGGCCATTTTCTGGACTGCAGCACAGAAAGTAGACCCCGAAATATAGCATTGCTAAGGGAGGGAAAAACTAGATTTGGGGCTACTGATGTGGATGATATTTGAGGGACAGAGTGCTAGAGAAAATGAAAGTGTTCAGAAGGTGACCATAAAAGTATGAGTGAGAGTTTTTTATGGGGCTATTATCAAGTGTTAGGCTAGTCACAATCAAGGCAAGTGTACAGTAAGCCTGGAAGAGAGTAGCTGCCACAAGGCTGAGCACTAAGCAGAAGTACTAATGATTGCATAGGACAGTGGATGTTCAAGTTTTGTCCTATCCAGAGTGTAAGAATTCTTGCTGAGGATCTCCAGCACCCAGTTAAGACCCTAAATATGGAGAAGCAAGGAAAAGTATAGAGTAAAAATGAACAAAAATAACAATAATAGATCAATTAACTAAGCCAAAATTTAGTTCCTTGCAAACATTAAAAATAAAAACAAACAAACAAACTGATAACCCCCAAGCAAGATTGTAAAGAAAAAATATTGTAAAGTAAGTCTGTGAGTCAGTTTTATCCTTCCTAATCTTTCAACTACACTATTCTCTCTTATTAACAGGGATGGGGACCTAGAGGCAGTCCCTTCCTTTATAGTTTATGACTTCCCTTCTCCAATAGACTAATAGTTTCTAAATTAGAAAAAGTACCAGTAAAGCCACATATTTCTATGGCATTGTACATCTTTAAGCATACCCTTCTACATGATCTTTTCTCATATAACTCATATAACTGCTATGGAAAAGGTAAAGCAGGTTTCCATGAAACAAAGCTAGTAGAAGCTCAGAGCATGGCCAGGTTCACACAGCTAGTAAGTAACTGAGGCAAAATAAGAGTCAATATTTTAGCTCTAGTCCTGTTTTCATATTGAAAACAAAAAAATCAGAAAGGTGTTTAGTTTTGAGGACTTTTTCCCAACCATCTATCAAGAATCATACTTGGCCAAGAATGATTTCGGTTCCTTGATGTTAATTTGTTTAATACTAAGGGAAGAAATTTTTCTTTATTATTACTACATTATTTTTAATTTTTTCTTGCTCTGCCACCCAGGCTGGAGTACAGTGGTGAGATCTTGGCTCACTGCAAGCTCCACCCCCTGGGTTCACGACATTCTCCTGCCTCAGCCTCCCTAGTAGCTAGGATTACAGGCAACGGCCACCATGCCCAGATAATTTTTTTTTTTGTATTTTTAGTAGAGATGGGGTTTCACCATGTTATCCAAGATGGTCTCCGTCTTCTGACCTCATGATCCACCCAACTCGGCCTCCGAAAGTGCTGGGATTACAAGTGTGAGTCACCGCACCCAGCCTTTTTCATTATTATAAACAGTCAACATGCACCAACAGAGAAGACCCTATGTCTCAGCCAGATTGCAAGTTCTTTTCTTCTCATTGTCTTTTTAGTTTCAAATTAAATAGAACATAGTGGTAAACTTTACTGGCTGGCTTAACAACTAAAATGAAATGTAAACATATATGAAATGCTAAAGAAAATTAAGATTTCATCTAAATTCATCTCTTTATTTCAGTGAGCTCATTAGTCAACAAGAAATGAATGAAACTGTAACAAGGTAACATGAGTCACTAACAAAATAACATATCAATCATTTTTAATTAGCATATTTGTATAATCTAAAATAGTTTTCTTTCCATTTTAAAGAAGTCCTTTCAGCTGCTTTTTAATTTTTGTTCTGAATTCAAAAGATAAGAATCCTAATTACAGTTTGTTTTTTAGTTTAGCTTTTTTTTTTTTTTTTCCTGTTTTAAGAGTGAGGAAAATGAGGAAGGGAGAATCATATTGCTGCCTGAAGAGAGACTCACAGTAGAAAGGGTAGAGTTCTATAGTTATCATTCCCGGAAGACTTTAGCTCATCTAGACGATATAACAGTCTCATCATCTTCACTTCCCCCTTTCTTTAGCTTTATTTTCAAAACACATGCTGGAGCCAGACCGCTCGGGTTCAAATCCTTACCAAGTGCATGCCCTTGGGCAAATGATTTAACCTAACAGAGCTTCAGTTTCCTCACTTGTAAAACAGGGTGGTTGTAGAGTATATGGCTCTACAAGTGTTTGCTATTGGTATTATTATTATCCAGTTTCTTTCCAGTTATCCCCTCCTCTCCATTCCTTGATACCACCTTAATTCAGAGAAGCCACTGGCAAAATTTTTAAGACCTTGAGTTTTGGCATCAGGAAATTTAGGTTTGATGTGTGGCCACACAACTTATCTGCTGTATGATTTTTTGCAATTTACTCTATCTTTCTGAACTTCAATTTCATTATCTGTAAATTGAGGATAATATTTGTTTCCACCTCTGAGGGATGTTCTTCCACTTTGCCCAGGCTATTCTTTCCCTGACTATACCCTCATTCTATGCACTCACTCAGCTGCCCTGATTCAAAAGCTAACTCCAGTCTGCAATTGTCTCAACTTGCCCCTTTTGCGAATAATCGTAGCCCTATTTCAGTGTATTTCTTCTCTTTTTATCTTGGATTATGGCTGTTTATAAAGATCATATGTCTTTCCTCTTAGTCTACAAGCTGCTGAAAGGAACAAGTCTTGATTGTTAACCAAATGCATTTGGCTCCAAAAGATAAGGGCTCCAATGAAGAAGCTTATGCCATAGAAATGAAGTGACCATAAGGTAATTCCCAAAATGAAGGGATACAACACTGCATCTCATATCAGGATTACACACATTACCTCCCTAACTTCTTTTCTGATCTAAACTGTATCTGATGGCAAAAATAGCCTTCTAATGTTATTTCACTTAGTCAGTGAATTGCAAAATCCTTTCCCATTGTTAGTATCTCCTTTGATTTTTTTTCTTCATATTTCTGCCTCCACCTTCAAATCCCTTGGGAACACTTCGCTAATTCTTTCCTGGACCTTCTCATTCATCCATCCTTCATCCATCCATCCATCCATCCATTCAACCATCCAATAGAAAATGGACAAGCTGGCCAGGTGCGGTGGCTCATGCCTGTAATCCCAGCACTTTGGGAGGCCAAGCTGGGTAGATCAATTCAGGTCAGGAGCTCAAGACCAGCCTGGCCAACATGCCAAAACCCTGTCTCTACTGAAAATACAAAAATTAGCTGGGTGTCATGGTGGGCACCTGTAATCCCAGCTACTTGGGAGGTGAGGCAGGAGAATTGCTTGAACCCTGGAGACAGAGGTTGCAGTGAGCTGAGATTATGCCACTACACACCAGCCTGGGTAACAGAGTGAGACTCCATCTCAAAAAAAAAGAAAAAGAAAAGGAAAAGTAAATGGACCAGCTTTAAGGTTTTTAAAAGCAGTAGTAAGATAAATACATATTTCTGTCCCCATTCCTAAATCAGAGAACAGGGATCCAGAGCTATTTCTCCAAGCAGGGTTTATGAACCAGCATCAACTGGAGCTACTTAGCAATGTAGAATGTCCGGTCCAGCTCAGAGCTACTGAACCAGGATCTGTATATAATCCCCAGTGAGCATATGGCACATATGCACATTACAGTCTCAGAAGCACTTGTCTAACAATTTAAGAAACTTACTCATGGTCACAGAGCTGATCAATAATCAAACCAGAATTCCTGGGCTCCTACCTTGATGCTCTTTTCACTTCCATCCTCATTCTTCAGTTAATTCTATGGCACCCTTACCATGGTGGGATGGGGCAGGAGATTCTTGTTTCCAGTCACCCATGCTTCAGTAGAGAGAACAGGCCCCTCTGGAAAGTAAGGGACTAAAGATAGGATCTCTATTTTGCCTCAAAGAGTGTTGGCAAAAATATTTAGTATAGTCAGACTCTATCATATGAATGATTATTATATTTTCAAGCCATGCATTATCTCAGAAGACATTTTGTGCTAAAAACAAAACAAAAAACTATCCTTAAACTAAATAATAAAAAATGCAATTTTCATTTTGATGGAATTTAAATTACCCTAATGAGCAAACATTTATTTCCAGAAGAACAACTCTAGGATGCTATGTGTGGCAGAAAAGCACAATGCTAGTACCTGGAGGGTGGCGTATTGCAACAAGATGGCTGTGACAGGGGGACTGGATGGTGCTGATGACAGAGAGGATGTTTTTGGCAAAAGAAGGTGAGGCTCTCTCAGGAGTCTCAGGATGGAACAGAAGATTTTTTTTAATTTCTATGGATTATATTTTATGGCCCCTTTAAATGTTTGAAAGATACTTAACTAAAGAATGGAATTCTGTTCTAAATGAGCTTCTTCACATATGTTGACACTCTAGCACTGGACCAGGTCGTTTTCTCCTAAGGCAGTTATTTGAATTGGAGCTAGTTCCTAAGGATGCCCATCTCCTCAATAAACCATGTTTCCTAGTACTCATGACCCCATGTAGTTCCCTACTTTTAAATCTAGGCTGGCCTTATGACTGGTCTTTGGTTAGTAGACTCTCAAAGGAGTGTTGCTCTTTGAATTCTAAGACTAGAGTGTAAGAAGGCTTAGCTTCATCCATGACTTTTTGAAATGCTTGTTCTTATAAAGCTTTATACAACCTCTATTCAGTCCTTATCAAATCCTTATGAATCAGCTAATCAAGTGTGAAACAGACAATGTCCTAGAAATAACGTATACAATGAGAAACAAAAAATTACGATTGCTGCCCTCAGAGAGCTCATAACTGACTCCATCTACACCACCTTTCCTAGGCATCCTTATTTGCTTCCCTATTTTATTGTTTCTTCTAGGTCTAGGCAGGACCTTACCAACTCATATCTCCACCTGCCTACACCCAGCCAGTGTTCTCCCTAACTCTGGACTCTTTGCTTTCTAGTCCAGCATGTTACCATTCATCCACCAAATTCATCACCTTAAAACACCATTACATCTTATCCCTTTTTTATTAAGATACCAAAGTAATACTTCAAATGAATCCATAGGCATCACAAGAAATAGGTGAAGTTGGTGGTGAGTGGAGAGTTGACTGATTAAGAACCACTGAAATGGCTTAAGGTTGTCAATGAAGTTAGAATACTAGTAAATATTCAACACAAGAATTGAATGATTGGAAAAGAATACAATGTCTAAACTTGATATAGCTAAGTAGAGAAGTCCCAGTAATGACCAGGTCTAGAGGGTAGCCAAGTAGTATGTGGCTAAAGTTGAATGTGACCAAAGTCACTGAAATTTGGAAGTTTCAGGAGATAACAGGATGGTGTATGAGTCATCCACAATGACATGTCTTTAGTAAAACAAAACAAAACAAAACAAATGAAAAAACACCTTATATGATAACAAGTCTTGAGGTGTAGAATAAGATTATGAATCAAATAATCAAATCCAGGCATCTCTGACTAATAGAGAGAAATGACCAGGAAAGTAGTGCATGACCCTGAATAATAGCCAAAATAGCAGAGAATAATTGTTTGTAAAGGATGGTGGGGATGTAATAATTTAGAAGGAGCTCTGTAGAATTAGAAGAATTTGAACCTCTTTACCACCAGGCCTGTGCTTAGTAGGATGTTCATTCATTCATTCCACATTTGTATGTAAGCTCACTAAGTGCAAATAACTGAATTGGGATGTTAGAGGAAAAATCAGCCTTCACTTAATGTTGTCCCTGGAACTCCCTGAGGGGACACAATAATTCCTCAGAATGAGACCCTGCAGAGCAGTGCTTATAGTACATGGATATATATTTTTTCCACACAAAACAATTTTTCACTGCCCTTATAGAAATTCATACTTATAGAAATTCAATTTCACAATCACTGTTTTCATGGGAAAAAATCAAGAACCATTTAAGGAAAACAAAGTAATTATTGTCAAGCCATTGATTCTAGGTATTTTTAGTAGGTAGTTATTAAGGTGGCCACCTTAAGATTTTGCTCTTTGTCTTACCTCCTGTCAACTTTGTTGACATTTCACTCTTCAATATTTTTTCTCCCAGAGGGCAATAACAGAAAAGAGAGTGAAAAAGCAATACTACTATGCTTTGCCTATTGTTTGCCATAATCCCTTCAGATGTGTTGTCTCATTTGTTTCTTATCTGTGGTTTAATTTATTTCATTTGCCTGAAAGTTCATGAGCATCAGCATCACTGGGTGAGATGGGTGAAGCACAGACTGCTCTGCTTCAGCCTGAGATTTTGCTTCAGTAGGTCTGGAGTGGAGCTGAATTTTTGCATTTCTAACAAGTTACCTGGTAGCATTGATGCTGGGGGTCCAGGAACCCTACTTTGAAAATCACCGGTATAAGGAAAATTCAGAGGATAAAGGTTTGATTTCTGCAACAAATCTAATTATGTAGCCTTATGTACTTATTATTATGTACTTGAACTCTTTGACTCAGTTTCTTTGTCAGTAAAAGAGAAATAAAAACAAAACCTTCCTTTGGAGATGGCTGTAATAATTTAAGAAATTAATGCACATGAAGTATCTTTATAAATCCAAAAGGCTATAATATAGTAGTTTAAATTTTCCTTCATTTTAAAGTGGGAAATCCAAGACAGAAGAAAATTCAATTAATTTTTAAATGTGAATTATGTGTTAATCAAGAGGAGTGGGAAGTGAGCACTGAAATTAGATCCCATTTTTCTGACTATAAAGTAATTATTTTCCCCCAACAGTCCCTCAATAACCATGACCAAATATAAGTGGCTCATGTGAAGATTTGATTCTATTACTACTCTACCATTTATTTACTTACTCCATATACTCCACCCATTGGTGAAAGACATCCACGTTTTTAATTTCAAAGCTATTTTCCTTATGGAGGCTCAAGATTCTTATAATCAACTCCCATATTTGATTCAACTGCCTAATCTTAAGTATTTCCCACACATCTGAAAATAATTTGAAAATTTTAAATTATTGATTCCCTTCCTCACTTCTAGACTACCCCATCGCAGTAATACCAGCCTCTTCTTAATTGTGCAAGCCAAACAACTTTCCTTCACCTTTCACATTTATCCATTAATCAGCAAGCACATGCCACCAAGCATCATTCCTCCCCTGAAATACTGCAGTAGCCTCCAAATGGGACCCATGCTTCTCTTTGTTGTCCACAGAGCAACCATAGTTCTCTTTTGAAAGGGCATGTTGTGTAATGTTCCTCTCTTTAACCTTCTTCAAAGACTTCCCACTGAAGTTAGAATACAATCCAAACTCTTTCTCATGGTCATAAGTCCCTGCCTGCTTACCAATTCTTTGTTGTACCTCTCTTTTCTGCGATAACAACAATGCAGTCATATTGCTTTTCTCTCTCTCTTGTTTTCTTTTCTCTTAAAATATTATTGGCCAGGCGCGGTGGCTCACACCTGTAATCCCAGCACTTTGGGAGTCCGAGGTGGGCGGATCACCTGAGGTCAAGAGTTCAAGACCAGCCTGGCCAACATGGTGAAATCCCGCCTCTGCTAAAAATACAAAAAAAAAAAAAGAAAGAAAGAAAAAAGAAAAAAGAAAAAAAGAAGAAAATTAGCCGGGCATCATATTAGCACATGCCTGTAATCCCAGCTACTTGGGAGGCTGAGACAGGAGAATCCCTGGAACCCAGGAGGTGGAGGTTGCAGTGAGCCAGGATCCCGCCACTGCACCCCAGTCATCTGGGTGACAGAGCAAGACACCATCTCAAAAAAAAAAAACCATCTTATTTTTACTAATTTTTTGAAAGCTTAATAATTTATAAATACGAAAGTAAAAATATGACAAGTGTGTAAGTCATAAAGTAATAAAAACCAATGAACCCACCACGCTATTTAAACCTTCTCCCATCCAAATTGCTGATCCCCATATTACTACTTACAGGTAAACATTTTTCTAATTTCTAAAAATAATCCCATTGCTTAAAAATGTTTTTATTATATATATATATAATGAAAAGCTATAATGATATATATAATGAATATATATTTATAGTTTGCTCAATTCTAAGCTTTATGAAAACGATATAGTAAGTAATCTCTAATAATTTGCTTTTTATCTTCAGCATGCTTCTAAGGAATATCCATTTTGTAGCTGTAAATCTCTCATGTCTTCTGATGAATATCATTTCATTGTGTGACTATAGTATAGTTTATTATATAACTCATTCTCTAGTTGATAGACACTTAGGTTGTTTCTATGTTATTATTATCAACAGTGCTGCTATAATCTTTTTTATTTGTATATATCTCCTGGTGCATATGGACAAGAATATATGTCTAGAATTATAATTACTGAATTATAGAGAATGCAAATGTTCTCTACACAATGATGCCAAGTTGCTTTCCAAATGTTTGAACCAATGTACACTTCCCTGGCAGCATATGAGCCCCCTTTGAATCCCATCTACTCCAAACCTTGGTATATCAGACTTCCCAATTTTTGCCAATTTGGTAAGTATAAATTAATATCTCACTGAGGTCTTAATTTGTATTTTTCTAATTACTAATCAGAATGAGCATCTTTTTTGTGGAAAATAACATGTGACAGAGGTTCTGCCCTCTTACAAATTTTTAAATACGTAGTACAATGTTGTTAACTACATGTATGTTGTTGTTCAGCAGATTTCTAGAAATTTTTTCATTTAATATGCCTGAAACTCTATAGCCACGGACAGCAACTCCTTACTTCCCCCTCCCCCAAAGCCCTGGCAACCCTCATGCGAGTATCTACTTCTATGAGTTGGACTATTGTAGATTCATCATATAAATTGAATCGTGCAGTATTTGTCCTTCTGTAACTGGTTAATTTCACTTAATCTCTTCAAAGTTTTTCCATGTTATCATACGGTGTGCAGAAGTTTTCCTTCTTTTCTTTCTCTTGTTTTTTTTTTTTTTTTTCCAGACAGAATCTCTGTTGCCCAGGCTGTAGTGCAGTGGCACAATCTTGGCTCACTGCAACCTCCACCTCTCAGGTTCAAGCAATTCTCCTGCCTCAGCCTCCCAAGTAGCTGGGACTACAGGTATGCGCCACCACGCCTGACTAATTTTTGTATTTTTAGTAAAGATGGGGTTTTGCCATGTTGGCCAATTTGGTCTGGAACTCCTGACCTCAGGTGATCAGGTGATCTGCCCACCTTGACCTCCCAAAGTGTTGGGATTACAGGCGTGAGCCACCGTGCCCGGCCAGAATTTTTTTCTTTTTTAAGAATAAATAATATTCCATTATATGTATTTACACATTTTTTTAAACAACTCATCTGTTGATGAACTTTTAGGTTGTTTGCACATCTTTGCTATTATAAATAATGCTGTGATTAACATTAAAGCTAATATCTTTTTCAGGATTCTGATTTTGATTCTCTGGGTAAATACCAGAAGCAGAATTGTTGGACCAAATGGTAGTTCTATATTTAATATTTGGAGGAAACTTTACTTGGTTTTTCTATAGTAATTACACCATTTGGCATTCTCACCAACAGTGTGGGAGGGTTCTAATTTCACCACATCCTTGCCAATACTTGTCTTTCATTTTTTAGATAGTAGACATTTTAAGAAGTGTGCAGTGATATCTCATTGTCTCACTGTGGCTTTGATTTGCATTTCTCTGATAACTGGTGACATTGAGCATATTTTCATACACCTGGGAACCATTTGCATGTCTTCTTTGAAGAAATGTCTCTTCTTTAGCCTATTTTTAAAGCATGTCACTCATTTTTTAATTAAATAGTATGAGTAACATGTATTTTTAAAATTAACCTTTTATCAGATATCTAGTTTGCAAACATTTTCTCACATTCTATAAGTTGTCTTTTCACCCTATGGACTGGATATCCAGTTTTCCCACCATTTATTTGTTGAAGAGACTATTCTTTCCATAATATGTCATTTTGGCACCCTTGTTAAAGATCATTTTATTATATATGCAAAGGTTTATGTATCTATGTGTCTGCCTTTATGCCAGTATCATACTGTTCTGACTTCTGTAGCTTTTTGTAATATGTTTTAAAGTCAGGAAGTATAAACCAGCCAGCTTTGTTCTTCTTTTTCAAGATTGTTTTGGCTATTCAGGGTGCTTTGTGGTTTCATACAAATTTTTTTCCTGTATCTGCAGTAAATGTCATTGGGATTTTGATAGGGATTGTATTGAATTTGTAGATCATTTTGAATACACGGACATTTTAGTAATATTAAATCTTCTAATCCATGAACATGAGATATCTTTCCATTTATATGTATCTTCTTAAATTTCTTTCATCAATGTTTTAGAGTTTTCATTGTATGTCTTTTACCTTCTAGTTGCATTTATTCCTAAGTATTTTGTTTTGTTTGTATTCTACAGGAAATGGCATCATTTTCTTAATTTCTTTTTTGGATTGTTTATTTTAATGCATATAAATGAAACTGATTTTAGATTTTGATTTTGTATCCTGCAACTTCATCAGTTTTTTTTTAAATTAGTTTTAACTAATTTTTGTGGAACATTTAGGGTTTTCTACATAAAAGGTTATGTCATTTGCAAACAGAGATAATTTTACTTCCTTTCTGATTTAGCCTTTCATTTGTTTTTCCTTACTCTGGGTAGGAATTCCAGCATTATCTTTTATAGAAACGGTGAAGGTGGGTATTTTTGCTGTGTTCCTGATCTTAGAGGAAAACTTTCCAGTTTTTTAATCATTGAGTATAATGCTAGCTGTGGACTTTTCATATATGGGCTTTATTATGTTATTTTTCTGCTCTCATTTTTATTATTATAGTGTATTAGTTTATTCTTTTTTGTTACTCGAATAAAACTAGTTTATTTGTAATCATCTTTTCCCTTTTAATGTAGGCATTTACTACTATAAATGTCCCACTTAGTCTTGCTTTTGCAGCGTCCCATAAATTTTGATATGCTGAACTTTCATTTCATTTGTCCAAAGATTTTTTAATTCCTTTTTCTTTCTCCATTGATTCCCTGGTTGTTCAACAAAATTGTTTAATTTTCATATATTTGTGAATTTTCCAATTTTCCTTGTGTTATTAATTTACAATTTAATTCATTGTGGTCAGAAAAGATACTTGGTAGGAGGTTAATCTTCTGAAAGTCTTTGTTAAAACTTTTTTTGTAACCTAACACGTGATCTATTCTAGAGAATGTTCTGTCCACGCTTAAGATGAATATGTATTCTACTGCTGTTGAGTGAAATGTTCTGTATATGTCTATTAAGTCCATTTGGTCTTTATCATAAAGTCCTCCATTTGTTTATTGATCTTCTGTGTGAATGTTCTATCCATTATTGAAAGTGAAATCTGATATTATTATTGTGTTGCTATCTATTTTTCTCTTATTGCTGTCAATGTTTGCTTTATGTATTTGCTTGATCTGATGTTGAGTGTGTATGTGTGTGTGTGTGTGTGTATATATATACATACACTTACATGTTTATATTATCATCTTCCTGGTGAATTGAGACTTTTGTCATTAGTTAATGTCTTTTCTTGTCTCTTGTGATCATCTTTGACCTAAAGTGTATTTTGTCTTATATAAATGTAGCCACCCCATTTTCTTTTGCTTAATATTTTTAAGGATATAGTTTTCCATTTTTTTTCACTTTTAGCCTGTGTGTCCTTCAAAGTGACTCTCTTGTAGACAGCATATAGTTGGATATATGTATTTTAAATTTATGTAGTCACTCTATATCTTTTGATTAGGGAGCTTAATCTATTTACATTTAAAGTACAAATACAAAATACAGAAGGGCTTATTATTGCCATTTTAAAAATTATTTTGTCTGTCTTATAGCTATTCTGTCCTTTTATTCTCTTGCTATATTCCTTTGTGTTTTGTGTTTTTTGTTGTTGTTGTAATTTTTTGTAGTGCCGTGTTTTGATTCCTTTCTCATTTTCTTTTGTGTATCTTCTTTGTCTTATTTGGGTAGTTTTTGTGGTTGCTATGGGGCTTGAATAAAACATTTTGTAGTTATAACAATCTATTTTAAGCTGATAAGAACTTTACTTCAATCTCATACAAAAAACTCTACTTTTTTACCTCTTCACCCCAACACTTTATGCTACTGATACAATAAATTACGTATTTTCATATTGTATAATCATTAACATATTTTATAATTATAAATATTTTTATACTTTTGCCTTTTATCTTCTATGCCAATATTGAAATTGATTTATACACCACCATTATAGTATTACAGTATTTTATAGTCTTCTATAAATTTACCTTTATTAGCAAGCTTTATATTTTCATATGCTTTTGTGTTGTTATGTAGTATGCTAGTGTGCTTTCGTTTTAACTTACCGGATATTCTTCAGTAATTCTTATAAGGCAAGTATAGTGGTAATAAACCCCCCAACTTTTGTTTATCTGGAAAAGTCTTTATTTCATTTTCATTTTTAAAAGACAATTTTGCCAGATACAGTATTTTCGATTGGCATTCTTTTGCAGCACTTCGAATATATTTTCCCGTTTCATTATGGTCTGAAATGTTTCTTCTAAGAAATCTGTTATTTGTCTTACGGGGGCTCCCTGTGCATGATGAGTTGCTTTTCCCTTGTTGCTTTCAAAATTCTCTTTGTTTTTAACAACTGACAATTTGATTATACTGTGTCTCTATATAGACTTCTTTCAGTTCACCCTTGTCAGAATCCTTTGGACCTCTTGTATCTGGGTGTTTACTTCCTTTTCCAGATTTGGAAAGTTTTTGGTCATTATTTTTCAACTAAGCTTTCTGCTACTTTCTCTCTGGCTTCTTCTGATGCTCCCAAAACATGTGTATTGGTTTGCCGATGGTCTCCCAGGAGTTTCATAGGCTTTCTTCACTCTCTATTATTATTATTATTCTCCTCTGGATAGTTTCAAATGACCTGCTTTTTAGTTAGTAGGTTCTTCATTCTGCTTGATGAAGTCTGTGGTCAAACCCCTCTAATGAATATTTCATGTCATTTGTTGTATTCTTAAGCTCCCAAATTTCTGTTTGGTTTATGTTTTCTGTTTCTTTGTTGATATTCTTATTTTGTTCATGCATCATTTTCCTGAGTTCTTTGAGCAAATTTATGATGGTTATTTTGAATTCTTTGTCAACCAATTTATATACCTCAATTTCTTTAGGGCAAGTTTCTAGAGATTTATTTTGTTCCTTTCATTCAGCCATGTTTTCCTGTTTCTTAATGAGCATTGTAACTTTGTGTTGGAATCCACATATTTGGAAAACGTCAACTTGTCCAGTCTACGGACTGGTTTAGGACAAAGATAGACCTTCACTAGTCAAGCAGGCTGGAAATTCTTGGGGCCTCTCAAACCTTTCCTATAGATGCAAATCCTTTCTAGGCATGTGTGTATAGATTCCCAATTATAGAGAATTGCTTATGTCATTTTACAAGCATTTATAATTTTTTCCTCTTTCTGATGTCTGCTGTGGTACTACAGTTTTCTTGTTCTTAGAGGCTCTCAGGCTTTTAAAGTATACTGACCCAGAGAGAAATCTGTTCCTTAGGCAATCCCCTGAAAAGTCAGAATGTGGAACACACATACCATTCTTATCTCCCCCGACCACCCCTACCAAAGGGGAAGATGTTAAACTGTGTTGGTTTCTGTCTACTGTACCATGAATCATCTGTTGCAGCAGTGGGCCACCCAGCTTTCTTTCATTCTCAGTGGCTCCTAGGCATCTAAAGTAGGCTGGGTCCCCTCACTGCACTGGAACAGATAAGACACAAACCAGTTTCTGAGGCAAACCTCCCCAAGCCCAAACGTTGGATGCACACTACTTCAACACTTTCCCTACTTGTTGTCAAGTTAGAGTTGGAGTTTTCTCCCACTTGTTCCATGCTTAGATGGGGAGAGGAGCTATAGCAAGTGAGCATGTACTTGCCCAAATCTCTGCCTTTGTTCTTAGCAACCCTCAACCTGGTGCCCCTTTTTGTTAATGTTTAGACTGAGACAAAAAAAAACCAGTCCCTTGGTCCAGATCCCCCAAAAGTCTGCACGTTAAATGTATGTTTCAGTATTCTCTTTTCCTCACTGAGAAGAGGCTGGGAGCTGAGAGTTCTCTCTCGGTTGTGCCATGATGAACCAAGTGGAGGGACTATGATGAATGAGTGCCACAAATTTTCCTACAAGGTTTGATGCATCTGGTTTCATGCTCACATGAGGTATAAGAATCTCCTGTTTTCTGGGTTTATCACAAAGGAAATTGGCTCACGTGTTGTCATTGATTCAGTTTCTCCATGGCGGAATGAGGGTCTGGGGCTTCCTATTCCTCGTCTTACTAACACCCAGGAATTAGCATCTTTTAATATATTTATTCAGCCTTAATATTCCCACTTCTGAAAAATGTTTATTTTTTTCAAACTGATGTAGCAGTTTGGAACCTCCATCTTCTCATTTATTAAATGCAGATAAACCTTTTATTTTCCTTATGAGAATTTTATATTACAAAAATGTACTTTAAAACAGCAGTTCCTGAGTACCAGTTCTTGGACAAGTGTTTAGTTAGCAGAGCCAAAATTGAGTGAAAGTAGCAAAAGAGAAGGTGATAAAATTCAAATTAGCCAGCCCTCTCACCTAAATGCCCATCCAACAGGTCTGGGGTAGAAGTGAAGACTAATATGACAATAATTTATCTACATTTCAAAGCTCCTTATATTATTTTCTTATAGCCAGCAAAGTTTGAGCCTCACAGTTCTATATGGGTGCAAATTATATTTGAGGCTACTACCAGTACTATTAAGAATAAAGAATTAATTTCGGTGCCTGTGGAAATCAGTGTGGAGGGGCTATTCAAGATTTGTTCTAAGGACCCTACGTATTTCTGCACAGGTAATATTAAAATTTCAAATAAAAAAGATATTTTATGAATTTGTAGGATCAATGAATATATATTAAAATGTGGACACAATTATCTGAGATTAGCTCTCAAAGTGATATTACTGGAATGTAGCAATTTGTTCACTCTTTCAATTAAGCAATACTTCCTGAATGCCCAGATGTATGAGGCATTCTTTTGGCCTCTTGTTGGGAAGTAAGTCTTGAAGGCATGCATCTAGCCTTCCAATTCATGAAGGCATGCGTCTAGTTAATTACAGAAGATAATATGTGTGTCGAACAAAAAGTCATCCAAAGTAGAAATAAGCATCATTACAAAGGTTGAGTAAAGAGCTGTGGGAGTCTAGAGAAAGGCAAGATTGCTTCTGGCTGGTAGATCTGGCAGAGTTTCCTATAGGAGATAGCACTGAAGACAAAGATTCCTGTAGGATATGAAAGGGTTTTGAATAATGAGGAATTTAGACAGAGATGGAAGCTCAGAGGACATTCCAGGAGTGAACATTAGCAAAGATGCGTAGGTAGCAAGGAAAGGAGAGGACAGATCTGTCCACAGACATGCCTGACTTCAGATAAGCAGAATAAATACTATGATTAGGTATGGCAAGTTGAACACGAACTTGGCTGAGGGTGTTAGTGTACTGGCAGGATGTAGATGGTCTTTCAAATTTGGGACTGAGGAGAGTTTAATAAAGCCACAGATTACAAAAACTTTTGAGAGGTGAGGCCAACTGGGCTTCTAGGTTGGGTGGGGACTTGGAGAACTTTTGTGCCCAGCTAAAGGATTGTAAATGCACCAATCAGAACTCTGTAAAACTGCACCAATCAGCACTCTGTAAAATGGACCAATCGGTGCTCTGTAAAATGGTAAAATGGACCAATTCGCAGGATGTGGGCAGGGCCAAATAAGGGAATAAAAGCTGGCCACCCGAGCCCCCAGGGCACCCCGGGTGGGTCCTCTTGCTTAGTGTGGGAGTTTTGTTCTTTTGCTCTTCACAATAAATCGTGCTGCGGCTCACTTTTTGGGTCCACACTACTTTTATGAGTTATAACACTCACCGCAAGGGTCTGTGGCTTCATTCCTGAAGTCAGAGAGACTGTGAACCCACTGGGAGGAACAAACAACTCCAGATGCACCAACTTTAAGAGCTGTAAAACTCACTGCCAAGGTCTGCGGCATCACTCCTGAAGTCAGCAAGACCATAAACCCACCAGAGGGAAGAAACTGTAGACACATCTGAACATCTGAAGGAACAAACTCTGGACACACCATCTTTAAGAGCTGTAACACTCACCGCGAGGGTCCGTGGCTTCATTCTTGAAGTCAGCCAGACCATGAACCCCCCCGAAGGAATAAATTCCGGACACACTTGGACAGGCGACAGGACCAACATTCAGGGGCTCATAACATCTGGGAATCATCACCACCCCCCCTGGGACTAAAGGGGCATGAGGCGACCATTATTTTCCCAACACAGAGAGAGAAGAAGAAATGAGAGAGTACTTCAAAAAGACACGCAGAAAATCTGAGGTGCCGCTGTAGGAACCTAGATGGGTAAATAAATACTCAAATCTCATTCTCTTTCCTCACCCAATGTCCTGCCAGTTGTTTATTTTGGCTGAAGCCAGAGGACATGTGCACACTGATGCAGCCCATCCTTAGGGACAGATGGTCACGTGCTAAATGAAGTGACCAAACTGAATGAAGAGGCCCCTAATTCTTATCATCTCATTATAAGACTATGCCTATTTCCTCCAAAATACCTACAACAATCCCCTCACTATATCATGCATTTTTGTGTTTCTCTCTTAAATTACTTTTCAATTGAAATTATTGTTATTACAGATAATCATGCTTTAGATTAACTTGTGCATTATTGGATACTTTATGTATACAAGTGGCCTAGTCTTCAGTTGTTTGAAATCTCATAGCATTTCCTTATGACAGGAAAGTGGAGGTAATAATAGCATACCACTCGGCATCATAAACATGAAGCATTTTAAATTATGGGATCATTATATGCACATGACAATGAACAGAATTCCCTCTGTACAGAGGAGGAAAACCACAAAACATCTTTTGGGAATCGATCAGAAAAGAGAATCATCAAATTAACTAGGATATGAAAGATTTCTGCTGGCATAGAAGGATGCAGTCTCCACTTTTGACATTACAGAACTGCTTGTTTAGGGCAAGTCATTTACTTTGCACGAGACTTTTGGTGGCTATGTTTTTTGTGATCTCAGCTCCTTTTCTACCTCATTTCAATGACAGATTTTACTAACCAAATCACAGAGCTAGGACCATGATCCAGGCTGAGCCAATCATATCATGTGCCATTCTATAGCCATAATGACCTTTGTACCTGGGTATTTTCCATGCAAAAGCGGGCAGGGAAAAACATACTTATCACCCTCCTTTGGCTATAATAAATGTTACTACAGAGCTCCTGAGATGGTTACCTTCCTGAATCACATCGTCAGATTCTATGAACACTAAGTCTTCTTCCCATAAATTGTTTTTACTTAACCTGTTTTGAGTTGAGTTCCTGTTACTTTCAACTGAAAGACTTACCTAATACCAAGCAAATACTGTCAGGTCCATGCCAGTCTTTGGCTTTTGTACTTGCTGTTCTTTCTGCTTAAAATGCTCCTCAGAAACTTCATGGCTACTTCTCTCATTTCTTTCAGGTTTGAACTCAAATATTGACTTCTCACTGAGTGTTCCCTGGGATTTCCTCTAAACCACCCACAGAATCCTTTACCACCTTCCCTTATCAATATGTAATATCTCATATATTTCATTCAATGGTCCTATACATCGTCTCTCTCCTCAACTAAAATGTAGGTATGAGATTTTTACTTCTTTGTCCATTGCATAATTGGCATATCTAGAAAACGCATAGACGCATAGACATAGATAGAATCGATTGATAAATGTTTGCTAAATAAGTGGGCAAATGAATATTAAACACATTCTATGTGCCAGACACTGCACTCAGAGTTTAACACGTGGAATTTCATATACCTCGTAGGTTTTTCTTTTGCATTTCTTGGTAAAGATGAAATCATGGAATTGATACATCTTATTAATGTGTTCTCTTTATGAAGACTGTCACCTCCGTGAGGGGAGGGGTTAGGCCTGCATTTTTCTACATAGATCTCCATTACCTAGTGAAGTAACTGGAACTTGGAACCTGTATCTTGGATATGGAAATATGAAATGGACTCTATATGTTAAACATAGCCATGCTCCCCTTTTAGTCATGGCTTTGTTATAACCTAATAAATATGACAACCAACATATCTGCCAAAGTTTCCCTACTGGGGTTGGGTATTGGACAGCTTTGAGCAAAACAGGTCATTTATTCTTAGCCATTGCACTGGACTGACTCCTCTTTCTGCCTGTCTTGTTCTTATTTCTTTTCTCCTCTATTCTTAAATTATATTATTGTGTCCTTGTAAGCCACCTTGAATCCTTTCTGGAACAAGGCGGAGAATAAATTAATTAATTCACAGATTCATTTAATTCTCACAGCAGCTCAGTGAGGTAGGTATTAGTTCCCTCATTACATGGAAGAGGAAACTGAGCCTTAGAGATATTAAGCAATTTGTCCAAGGTCGCATAACTGATAAATGTCAGAGTCGGGATTTAGATCCAAGACAATCTGTCTCCGTAGCTGGTGCTCCCCCACTCCCCTCATGATCTGCAATGTCTCAGGGATGCTTTGAGCTGAGGACTAGTGGAAATGATGATATTGGACAAAATGACAACAGTCTGGGGTCAACTCCAGGCTTTTCTGTTTTTAGGCTACTAGACCTTGGAGTGATACATATCTTCTGAGTCTGTTTCCCCACTATTCAGTGGGAGTGGTAATATATCTCCCTTCTGTCCTGTGAGTTCCATCGAGGCACCTCCACTGAAGAATGAGCCTGGTCTGAGACACAGTGGTCAAAGGTCCAGAATAAGGATCCAATTCAGAACTGGCAAGCCATGGCCAAAGGACAGCACTTTCATATCCACTATCATCTAATATTAACAACAAATGAAGCTGGATGTGCTCAGGATCCTTGTTTGACATGACTCTAGCTTACTTTCTGTACCAAGAGCATAAAAAGACTTGTGTCTCATAAAGTTAGAGACTTTGGACATAATAAAGAGAAAAGGGGCTCTGAACTTAGACACACTTATAAAACTCTAACCTGTCTGCTGTGCCTTGTAATTTTGAACTACTTAACCTCTCTGAATTTCACCTCTTCTATAAATCAAGAAGTACAGGAAAACCAGTCACAATATAGACTATCACATTTTGAATGCATTTGAAAGTGATGATTGTTAAGAATGGCCTAGCTTTTTTGGTCATGTGCTTTTTCTCCCCAAATTGCTTTTGCAAATGTTATCTTATTCTTAGGATCCCTTCAAAGTTGGCCATGTTTTTACAGAAGCAAATATTCTTCAGGATGCTTAATTTCAAAATGGTGTTCCAAATATTTTCCCCTAAAACATGCATCTCTGTGAGAGAGCTTATATGGAACTAGGGCCAAGGCTCACATCTTCTATTTCATTTATTCATTCATGCATTCATTCCACAAACATTTTTCTGCTCTGGGCCAATCACTATGCCTGACATGAATAAAGTTTTGCTCTAGCGCAGTTACATTCTTATGGGGAACAAAGACAGATAAGTAACTGTGTGACTTGTGGCATAATGAAGGGATAGAGAAGGTCTTACAGGAGCACAGAGAAGACCCAGCTGTAGATACATCACCTGAGGCATCCTCGACATCACAGTGCCTTCATGCACGGGCCTCATTCTGGCTTTCAGACTCTAGAGAGCATCTAGTGTCTGCGTGGGGGAAGATCTCTTGATCTCAAGCCTGAGCTTGGATGCTGGGCTCCTGTCATCTGGAAGGTTCTGCTCATGGACTTTCCCATTCTCTTGTAAAAACCCTCTGAACCAGGCCATGTAATCCATCAGGACTTGGTGGCTTGTCATTTTTAATGGCCCTAATTGTCTTGTTATCTACTTCTTAGCAATAGTAAAGCCTCTTAATATTTCATTTTCCCTCCACAGGGAAAGAAAACCCTTTTTTTCACAGAAGCATTATATTCTGTCTCATTTGCATTAAAAAGGAAATATAGAAATTGTTGCATTCCATGGAGGTCCTCAATATACTTGCTATATATACTGTGTACCAGTTACTGGTACTCCAGTACTGGATTACAAGTCCCAGGGATGCTTTAGTCCAACACCTCAGCTTTGACACAGGAAACCTAAGATCTACAGAAGAGAGTCAGTCAGTTGGAATCTCCTGACTTCTGCCTCCCACCCTACTAGAGCACTTTCTTGAAAACCTCCAGGCTCAGCACAACTACTCTCACCAGTCACTGTGTCTGCTGTGATCAATGGTTCCTATCTTGCAGAATTCACTCTTTTCTTGGTAATTCTTGCTAAGCATGTAGGGGATGCTAGGCATTATGATAATTGCTTTAAATCATTTCCCTTTAGATCACAAAGGTACCTTTGGGGCTTATTGGGACAATGCAATTGTAATGGACTAATTTAAAGGAACCACATTGTAAAGCCCAGTGATATCTCCTTGGATGAATGAATAAATTTGGTCATTCAAGAGAAGGCAGCACATCATTTGCAGAATGCTGATACCATGGAACCTACAACTCTTCCTCACTCCCTTCTGAGTCTTAGATTTACCAGACCAAATGCCACTGGGCAACCCCATGTTTTATTTTTCTACCAAAAAAAGCATGATCTGCACATGTGACCAAATCAGAAGACAAATGTGTAGATACTTGCCTTATCCTAATATTAAACTTGTTTTGAAGTGTGGGTGATATAAATTTTACTCCTCTCTATTCTAAATGGTAAGTATACCTACTTCAAAAAGGTATATGGTATACCTGGGCCTACACAGAAGCTAAGAAGGACAGTGAGAATTCCACACCAGGCATTTAGCTTATTTTTCTATCACTATGTCATGCAGAAAAAGAAAGAAGAGGACATAGCAGGATGCCAGTGTCCTTCTTTTTATAATTCATTTAATCTTCCTGATATTATCCCTCTAAACTTCAGATTCCTCATCTATTAAAAAAAAAAGAAGGATAATATCTTCTCTGCTTACTTTACACTAAAAATAAAATCGGAGACTAAATGGAAAGAATAACTTGTATATTTTAAAAATAACTTTTCTCTCTTAATTCTAAGTTAACATTCACTTATTTTTTCATTAGAAAAAAAAGGCAGGATCTAATATTTTAAATCAAGCATTGAACCTCAAAATGCTGACAGCTGGCACTTTGGGAACAAATTAGAGCCCAGAAGCAAAGATAAATGGAAAGCATTTACAAGCTATATGATCTGGAAAATGGGAAGAGAGTCGATTTTTGAAAAGAGGGGAAGAAACAATCATCTGAATAATTAGAAAACAGAAATGATCCATTAACAGTCTTAGCACACCACAGAGAATAGGGACACAGATGGATTCATTAGAGGGCTGTTTTTTCTTTTAACACAGCCTCAGTGGCTTTAACACAGACAGATGTAAAGGGGAAAGGTCAGACTGTTACGAAAAGCAGCAGAGCTACTGAAGAGGAAGAACACAAACAAAAACAAAATTACGTTGTTTTACATTGCAAATTCATAGTCACAGGATTCCAGATGCAGGCTCCAACTGATTGTGGCAGAATGGACTCGCTGGGAAGGAAAAAGACTAAGAAGAGTGAAAAAGGAAGCAGGAGGTACAATGATTAAAAGCATAGATTCTGTTGCAGGACTGCCTGGGTTTGAATACCAGCTTTACTAACTGTGTGACCTTCAATAGGTGACATAATTTCTCTGGCCTCAGTGTCTTCATCTCTAAATTGAGAATAATTATAGTATATTTCTTATTGAGTTATAGAAAATAACTGAGTAAATACAGTTAAATACAGACTGAATGATAATGAGAAAACAGAAATAATACATTAACAGTCTCAGCATACCACAGAGCCTGGTCGATTCATCAGAGAGTTACTTTTTCAACACAGCCTCAGTGGACAGATGAGAAGGGAAGAGTTAGACTGTTAAGAAAGACAGCAGGGCTACTGAATAGTAAAATCATAAAAAGAAACCAAATTACATTATTTTGCATTGCAAATTCACTCATATGATTACAAGTAAATTGCTTAGAACAATGCCTGATATTTCTTCAAAATATGTGTGTTAATTCTTATTGTCCATATATGAAAGAAATTTAAAGGTATTAAAAGCCTGTCAAACATGAGATGGTGAAGAAAAAAAAATCCTCAGATTAGTAACCTCTGATATATGGCGGCATCACTGATGAAGCGACACAGAGTTCCTAGCTATCAACAGGTGATCAAGGAAGAAATTTCAGAGACAGGAAAGATGAGAAAAACGGAAAGACAATACTAGAGAAAAAAGAAAAAGTTACCTGAAAACTATTAAGTAAAAATTTGCACCTGGCAGATTATTTTGTTTCCTAAACCCAGCTGGATATCACTTTCTAAAGGAAGTATATGATAAAAAAGAAAGAAAGGAAAATGAAAGGAGGGAAGGAGGGAAAGGGGAAGGAAGGAAGGAAGGAAGGAAAGGGAAGGGAAGGGAAGGGAAGGGGAGGGGAGGGGAGGGGAGGGGAGGGGAGGGAAGAAGAGAAGAAGAGGAGGGGAAAAAGATAATGAAGCTGTAACATGAGACTGCCTGGGTTTATATCCTTGGCTATGTCATTTACAGGCTGTGAGGCCTTAGATGAGTTATGTAATCTTTCTGAGTCTACTCTTCCATAATGATAACAAACAGTTAGCTTATAGGATTTTGTGAGGAGTCAATGAAATTACTTAAGGCCATTTAGAACACTGCCGAGCACTTATTAACACACAGCAACTGTCCAGTAGATATTATTCCTGACCCCTGAAATATGCTAAGTATTGTTCCTGGTATTGTACAGGTAAAATGTTAAAAGCCTCAGAACAACCAACTGAAGAGAGTAGACCTCAAGGGTACTAGTGATTTCCTCAGCACCTGTCAGCTAATGAGTAGCAAAGGTAGGATTCTAATCCAGCCCTTTCTGGATCCCATGTCCCATGATCCGCTGCCTCCCAAATGAGTCACCAAGTGTAAATCACATCCATTACACTGCATAGCACATCACTTAACACCCCAAAATAGGACTTGTGTATACATTAAAGAAATGCAGCATTTTACATAAACCCAAGATTTCATTTTAAAGCCAAATGTGAACAGCTAATAAAAATTATAGCAACTATGATTTATTATATATGAAGGGTTTTACATACATCACATCATCATTGTCATTGTCATCATTATTACTTGAGTGACTGCCTGTTATGCATCTGGTGCTGTTTCATATTTTATATCTGTATTTCTCAAACTTTAAAGTGAGTAAGAATCACCTTGGGATCTTGTTAAAGTGCTGATTCTGATTCAGTAGTTCTGGGGATAGCCTGAGAGTCTGCATATTTAGCCAGGTGATACTAATGCTGCTATTTTTGTAAAGCTTAGAGTAGCAACATTTTACAGGCTATTTTTCCTCTACATTAATGCTGTTATAAGAATTTTACAGGAACGATTATGCCCATTTTAATGAAGAAGGAACTGAGGCTCAGAGAGGTTATGAGCTCTACCTCTGGATACAGTAAGTAGAAGACAGAGCCAGAATTCAAGCTGCCATACTCCTGGGTCCAATGTCCCTCAATATCTCCCTCAAATACATTATAGACCATATTTAATCTAATTCACATTCCAGTATTTTAAAATATTCACCTTTATTTCAGAAACATTAGCTAAGGATTCATATATATTTAAAAAACCTAATTGGATATCAAAATATAATAAATACACATTCTTGCCCTTTATAATAACAGTCTAGTAGGAAGGCAGAGAAATAAACAAGCACTAAAACATAATATGAAGATAATCAGTTCTGGCAAGAGTACAAGAAATTAAGGACTTTCATACAATCTTATGGGAATTTCAGCTGGAACAACTTTTCTGGTGGGTAATGTGGTTTTATCTCAAAATGCAAAATACGTGTAGTGATTGACACAGAAATTTTGTTTCTATACATTTATCCTAGAAAAAAAAAAATGGGGAAGATGTGAGATAGGAAGATGGGTAGGTAGATAGATAGATAGATAGATAGATAGATAGATAGATAGATATTCATTGGATGTTCATTGTAGTATTATTTAAGAACAGTGAAATAATTGAAACAATTGAATAACTGAATTCAATATCCACTGGAAGAAAATTGACTAAATTATCTGTGCACTCAGACTGTGAACTACCATAGATCTATTTAGAAGGATAAACTATAGCTGTATGAATTGACATGGGTAATTATTCACAGCATATTTTATAGGCAAAAAAAATTATTAAATAGTATGTTTGGTAAGACTTTTCATGTAATGAATGTTTATATAACTGATAAAACTAGCATATGTAAAGTATGTTGATATCCATGGTGTTTATCTTGGGAGAGGGGATAAACAAAAGGGCTTTCACTTTCTCCTTTACCTGGTTCTATTCAATATTTTTACCAGGTTGACAAACTGTTTTGTAATTGGCAATAACTGCAAGGATATTGCCATTGTAGAATTAAACATCCACTGTCAAAAACAAAGTGTGGGCAGAGTGTCACTGCCAGTGAGAGGCAGGAGCTCCTCTCACTGGCTGACCAGTTTTGGGAAACTCCACAGAGAGGTGACATGCCAAATGAAGGTGGATGGTTGAGTAGGATTTCTTTAGGATGGGAGGACAGGAAAAAGCACTGGAGCTTGAAGAGAAGTTAGGCAAGTCACTGTCACTTGATGACAGTGGAATGAAGAGATCAGGGTGCTGTTTGCTTTTTCAGAGGTCGCAAGCAATATCAGAAGACAATGCATATATGTATAAGACAATTCGAGATTCAAAGCAAGGCAATGTAGAAATTTAGAGAGAAGATGCAGATTTGGACAAGAACTTTTCAGGACAGGAGGATTTAGTTATTTCTACAGGGGTTCTCAATTTTATCCCAGCCTCTGAACACCTGAATGACAGGACAAATTTCATTATAATGGTGGCACAGAAGGCTAGCAATTCTCAAGAAATAGGAGGATAGGGGTGTCAGTTTCCCTTTGATGACTCCTAGCACAGAAAGTCACTGTGAGAGGGAACTGTTGAGAGACAATGAGTAAAAGGTTGGCTGGAAAAGCTACTTGGTTTGTAGAAGCTTAGAGCATCTTTGCTACCTAAAAAGTAGTATCAGGTCTTTCTCCAAGACTAGATTCCTCTCCAAGAGCAAGGTTGCTACAACTCATCCATGTGACATCCTCTTTTGGATTCCCCATATTGTTTACCAATTTTGGGGTCATATGCAAACAATATTATAACATGACAGTAATTTGAAAATTAGACCATTAAAAATCATCCATCTTTCACTCATTTATAAGTTAATTTTATATATTTTATATTGATTGCTCAGTCTTCATCCATAAGCATATATCATTTTAATAGTAATAGTAATAGTAATACATTTCTTACTCTCTTCATTGATTTTTATTACTTAACATTATAGGTGCATATTTCCTCATGTAAATACATAGTCCATAACTGAAATTTTAATGACTGCATTATATTCCATTGAATTGGTGTGCCATATTTCCTTACCCAGTTGTCAGACATTTAAGCTGTAATGAGTAATATGGTTTATACCTTCTTTTTATATTAAAAACTATTTATTCACAATAAATTCCTTGGGGATAAATTATTCAGTCAAAAATTATAAATAATTTCTTGTCTCTAAAAAAGGTCAAATCTCTATGACCACTTGCCTCATACGTATATGCGGTTTTATCACAATGCCACTAGTACTTTATATTATTATTTTTAAAGAAGACACTTTCTAATTTTCAAGGTGCAAAATTGAGACTTGCTATTGTGTAGGTTTTTTTTTTTTTTTTAAGATTTTCAATGGCCAGTGCTAATAAGTCTTTTATTTGATGTGAATGTCAAGCTTATAAGTACTTGTTTGGTTATGAGGTCCAGACTGCTTGTGCACTCAGGCAAGTTGTTTAATCCATTTGTCCTTCTGTTTCCTAGCTATAGAATGGGAATAATCAAATGTTTATCTGACTGGATTGTTGTGAGGATTAAATGAGTTAATAGATAAAAAGCACCTAAAATGGTGTCTGGTACACAAAAATCACTCAATTTATATTAGATGTTATTTTTATTGTTGTCATTATCAGTAGGACAAGCAGTGACATTAATTTGATAACAACAAAGGATTAAAATTTATGTTTCCTATTGTGAGAATTGATAGTTCAAATCACTTGGGATATAAATATTTTGTCTAAGTTATTCACGTATCTACTGCCTTGATCATTAGGCCCACATAGCCACAATTGATGGATAATTTTGTGGAGGTTCTTCATCTCCCTTGTCTCCATTTCTTCATCTACTAAACATGAGAATGGACATACCCTTCAAGATGTTTGTGAGGATTTGAAATAATATGCATAATTAAATGGAGATAATCTTCTGAAAGGCTAATATAAGAATTATCTTAGGAAGAGGGCTTTCTTTTTTCAGAAATTGCCACATTAGCCATCTTGAGGTGGTCTTCAAGGCTTAAAGAAGTAAGGGAAACCACTTTTCATGAGAAAGAGAAGCAATTTGTTACTGAGAAGAGAGGAGAGGAGAGTGATAGAAGTGGTGAAGCCAAAAGATAGCCAGGGCTTTGCAGTGACATTCTGTATTACCCTGGAACACTCCAAAACTTTCCATGTAGTTCCTATTTCGACAATGTATGTAGAGTGAATTTATTTTATGGATGAGTTTGATGTGGGACAGTTCAAAGAGAGCCTCCAGGGAAATTCAGGGACCCAGAGATTAGTAAAAGGGGTATGTAGAGACAGATAACCAAAGGTTGGTTGATAGGATTTTCCCCATGAAGACTTTGGTTGTCCCAAAGCCATAGATTCGGGAGATCTTAAGATACAGGGAGGCTCCAGTTAGCATCAGGAGTATATCTATGTAAAACCCAGAACAGTACCAGGTGTATGAGAATTAGTTGCTCAATAAATTGTAGCACAATATTTAACATAAACATTCTTTCTTACATTTGACAGGCAACTATGCATTTTCACATACATTATTTAGCCTCATTTAATCTTCACAATAATTTTGGCATATTTGGGGCAAATATTTTTCTCAATCTGTTGTTTTCCTTTTTATTTCACTTATGATATCTTTTCATTGTGCCCACATTTGAAAATTGTATATAATTGAATATGTCAATCTTTTTCTTTGTGATTTCTTTTGTTGCTTCAAACCTTAGAGGGCCATCATTCCTCCAAGAAATCAGTAAGCACTCAATTGTATTTTTCACTAGTCATTTGATGATTTTATTTTTAAATTTTTTTTGAAAAGTTTAACTCTACACAGTGTCTTCATAAAAGCAGATATAGTGAAACAGGGATAAATTACATTTAGTGAACTAAGAAATTTTACATTAGCTAGTTGTTAGTGGACTTATATGTCACAGATATGTGTGTCTGCATGTACGTGTGTAACCACAATGACTTTGCGAGATATGTTTTATTGTACCCATTTTACAGAAAATAACATTTGCTGAGTCCTTACCTCCTGCAAGGCTCTCTTTTAAGCACTTTGCAGTTTGTCTTTACAGCAACTCTATCACAGAGGTAGGGTTATTATTTTCATTTCACATGTGAAGAAACCAAGGCATCGAGCAGCTAAATCACTTAGTCAAGGTCACAGTCCTGGAAGAGGACAGTGTGAAGATTTATGCCCTGTCAGTCTGACTCTGAAGCTACTTGCTTAGCTATTCCCACACACAGAAACACTGTAGATCCAAGGGGCTGAGCCAGTCACTTGTTAGGTGGGTCTGATGACACAGTCCAGTATTTTCTTTTCTTTCTTTCTTTCTTTTCTTTTTTTTTTTTTTTTTTTTTTTTTTTACAACTATACTCTCTGCATCAGTCCCCAACTGCCTCCAGATTGGACAGTCGAGATGGCAATATCATTAACACAGAGACATACTGCTAATTGCACTCAACATTTTGAGATACAGATATAAACCAATCTATAAGGCAAGAGAGAGCAAAATACTCAGAAAAGAAGAAGCTGCAGCGAGTGCAAATGTGCTTCTCAATGCTGTTTCCACTCAGGGGTTTATGTGCCTGGTAAAAATTAAATGGCTATGTGATAAATTGACCATGAGAGAAAGCAATTTTCAAGGGAATAGTGAAGGGAGGAACAAAAATGATTAAGAAAATGGGACTAACTGGGTGAGAAAAGATTAAAGGAGTTAACTGTGTATAGCTGAGCTTGGTAAAGGCAGAAAGGGAAGTGAAACACCAACAAATATTCAAGCCAAAGAAGACTGAAGGTGAGTTCCGTAGGGTAGGAGGACAAGAATTATTTCATATGGTCTAGTCATTGCTCAAATTAAATACAAATTAATAGGAAAAGAGAAGCAAAATTAGTAGCCAGATACTTTACAAAGTATTCACACAACAATCTGGTCATATAATCAACAGCAAGAGCAGCTGAAGATCGGGTGGGAGAAATGGGAGCTGCTGGCTCCTAGGTGGTCATTTTGTTTTGCTAGGCAGCTTCCAAAAAGCCCCTGCTTTCTTACATGGGGGACCAAATGATCTCTCCTACCATTCTCATACCATGCACCCCCTTGCTCTGCATGTTCTGACCACCTTGTTCTCCGCTCAGCTTCCTGACCAAGCCTATCATATGTCTCCTTGAGGACTTTCTTGACTGTTATTCTCTCTTCCTAGAACCACAGTTGGTGGAGTCATTGTCATACCAGGTCCTCTTCTAACTTCTTTTCCTCATTTATTTTCCATAACTCTATATGATAGCCTTTATTATTGCTCCCTTTTATAGATGTGGAAACTAAAGTGCAGAGAGTTTAATAGTGTGCCTCCTCCTAAACAGCTGGATTTATTTTTTTTCATTTTCTTTTCATCTTTTCAACTTTTATTCATTCTTTGAGTCTCACCTTAAGGTGACTTCTTTAAGGAAGACTTACCTGAACACCACATCTAAACTATTTCATCCTCTCAAAGTAGCCTTCGCAAAATTTTCACTGCATAACACTTCCATTTGCTTAGCAAGTTGCTTTCCTTCAGCTTCTAAGCTCCATGGGAGAAGAGACCATTGTCTGCTTGGAGTGCCTGCCACATAGTAGATACTGAACAAACATGTGTTGAATAATTGAATTGTATAAATTAATACTAATAGTAACTGGAATAATAAAGGGGATGACCCTGTTCTCTTCTGTGGCCAATCTACATCTGACATTTTTAGACCAGATCTGTATTTTATACAGTAAAAGTCTACCAGCACGCCAAATATACCAATAGAAATGTGCTCAGAGGAGAGTAATAAGTATCTAATGATGGCTCTGAGGGTTTCAGCTCAAAGCTATATCTTTTAAGAAACAGTTGATGAATGAAAAGTGTTCACTCTGGGGAAAATGGGCTATGGAAATATGCATAATTATTTAAAATATCTGAAGAACTCTATGTGTTGAGTAAATAAAATGACCAACTATCTTCGTTCATTTAATCTGCTTACCAATACCTAATACCTTCCCACCATCCTCCAAAAATATTGAATAGAAAAAACAATTTCATAAACAAACAATTACTTTTTAGACCAAGTATATGGAATAATCCAAAGGAAAAAATGTTTCTGACAACTGGGAATATAAAGTTTACCCTGACTTTGAGGGATACCAACCTGGGCGCAACACAAGTTGACATCTCATAAAAACAGGCATATTTTTGAACAGTCGAGATTCAGCTGAATTGTACCTCATCAAAACGTAAATTCAAAACAGTTGCCCTGAGTTTTCCTGTGGATGTCTTCTACACACTGATCATATTTGATTACCTGGACTTTCAATTATTTGCAGAGCCCAAGGAGCAGCCCCAGGGTATTTAGGAATCAGCAATTAGTTCAGTAGGTAAGTGCTGTGCCTAGAGGGCCATCAGGTATGAGGAACTACTCAATTTAACCTGAATTTTACACAAAAGTTACATTTATATAAAGAGTAGTAATTCCTTAGCCTTGTGCTCAAGGCTTCGTATTCTGACTTCTGGTGCTTACACTACACAACAAACTCTTTCATTAGATTAGTAGGTTGTTCCCTAGGTATCTAGGTTCTCACTTCTCTTCTTACCATTCCTTTGCCTGATTGCTTATCTAAATCCTCATGAGCCTCAGATCCTACTTAAGCCATCTTTCCCTGGAAGGCACTCTAGATCTCTCCAGCCCAACTATCTAAGTCTTTTATGATATCCTTACCTTAGCTGTAAATTGTGATCAACTCATTTTAGCACTAAATTAGATAATACTATGCAAAGTGATTTACCAATGTATGATCTGCTTTACCTTTCTGAAAACGTTACTTTATTATTATTATTTTTTTGAGATGGAATTTAACTCTTGTTGCCCAGGCTGGAGTGCAATGGCATGATCTCGGCTCACCGAAACTTCTGCACCCCAGATTCAAGTGATTCTCCTACCTCAGCTTACCGAGTAGTTGGGATTACAGGCATGTGCCACCACGCCTGGCTAATTTTGTATTTTTAGTAGAGACAGGCTTTCTCCATGTTGGTCAAACTGGTGTCTAACTCCTAACCTCAGGTGATCCGCTCGCCTCGGCCTCCCGAAGTACTGGGATAACAGGCGGGTGCCATCGCGCCTGGCTGAAAACATTAGTTTCTAATTGAAGGCTATGTGAATCTTTTGTTTACAAACCTCAGTAGAGTACTGTGCAAAAAAAAAAAAAAAAAAAAAAAGAAAAAGAAAAAAAAATTGAATGAATCTATAGCGACTTTGAATCGACAAATAAAGGTATTTTTTATACATTTTAAATATTCTATCAGATTGTACTTATTAATATTCCAATTCACTTCAAAAGGATTTGCCGTAGAGCACCAAAACAGCAAACACACATTACAGTTTCTGGAAAGAAATAGACTCAAGTCGTAAAAAGAAGAAACATCAGGATATGTTAGCCATAAGAGTTAATATTGGGATGAACATTAAACTTTGTTCTGAGTTTCTTGATAGCCAAGGAGCTACATGATAATGTCTCATTATCTGTTTTGATCTGATAAAATGGAGTAGACCGATTCTTTTATCATTTTTCTTATATAAATTCCAATGCAAACTTATCTCTGGAGATGTTACGTAAGGGATCACTAGGTAAAACAATGAATAATATTTTCAACACTTTTTACAACAAATACATAAGTGATCTTCTCATAGGTTTTTGATGTTTGGTAAAGACCAGAGGTATAATTGAGACTATGTAGAGATACAAACATATAACACAATATTTAGATAAAATCCTATTATATATAATATATGTATATGCACTTTATATATAATATATGTATATGCACTTTATCTAGGATTTTATCTAAATATCCTAGGTATCTAGGTTCTCACTTCTCTTCTTACTTCTCACTTCTCACTTCTCCTTTGCCTGATTGCTTATCTAAATCCTCATGAGCCTCAGATCCTACTTAAGCCATCTTTCCCTGGAAGGCACTCTAGATCTCTCCAACGTGATCTCTTTTTTATATATATATATCTCCATATTATATACATATCTCTCTCCACTCTAGATCTCATATATATGTGTATGCATATATATGTGTATATATGTATATGCATATATATATGTGTATATATATACACACACACACACATAGAAAGAGAGAGTTTTTGTTCTCAATTGGGCTTTTGAGATAAATAGTTTAGGGAATTTTCTAATATCTTCATTCTTTGTCATTGGTTTTTCATTTTATGACTAACTTATAAAGCTTAGCTGTTGGAATCATGATCAGCTACTTCTCTGTTCTTATTAACTTTATACTCATAAGATTTACCTTTGTTGGTAATACTTAGACAAACTAATATTTATTCTTAGAATCTACAGGATACCTTACTGTCCATTATTGAACATGATCCTCACAAGAACATTAAATAAGTGCTATCACTATCTCCATTTCTTATATAAGAAAATCTACTGGATGTGAAATGAACAGATACCTGAGTTCAGTCTGCACGCGTAGTGTATACATTAACACGATGGAGGGTGGGGATGGTGGTGATGGTGCTTCCATTTTTTCCCAAGACAATCCATTTTGAAATAGCAGTGCCATCTAGCGGTTCTTTTAGACATCAAAGGAATGAGGATGTTTCAAGATGGCCCCTGGATAATGCAATCAACATTTTATGCTACCCTACCATGTATTATCTGAGCTAAGAGCATTTACTGCTAGTTGACAGATTTTTGACCTTTCAAATGGAAAGTCATTCAAAGCTATTGATCCTAATAAATAATCTGACCTCAACCAGTGGTTCTCTTCCAGTTATTTAATGCTTAAGAAAGCCAACAATGTAACCTGAAGAGGTCAAATGTGATTAGGAAGGACCCATAGACATGATATTATCAGAAAGTGGCTGACTTGTGTGGGCATGTGTCAAAGAAAAACAAGACATGTTTTTTCCATATGTTTCCTAAGAAAAGGAACACTGAAATATTGTTCCACAAACAAGATGAAGACTGTGGATAACAACAATAATAATAAATAACTAATGTGGTGTTTCACATTTTAAAGGATACAAAACTATTTCACATACATTATTTCATGGCTCTCCTATTCGCATTTATAGGTAGTGCCTATTTTTCTTGGTTCATTCATATCATTAGCTTTATTTAGAATACTCTCTCCTATTCACGTTTACAGTAAAGTCAACTAAAGTGCCACTTTCTCCCTTAAGTGTTTATTTGCCTCCCCCTTCAGCTTATCACCATGAAGTGCTAGTTTTATTTTTACCCAGGTCGTACTATACCTTGTTGTTACCTGTTTTAGAACACTTATCTTTTTTGGTCTTGTGGGTGTAACTTTTGCATATGTTCTATATCCTCTATTTCATCAAAAAGACTGGGTATCTTAAGTCTTGGTATCTTAAGTTATGGTTACTCTCTAAAAGATACAAGCTAACTGGCCTAAGGCCTATTATCATGATGTCCAGAGACTCCTATGTAGCTGATCCTTGTTCTAGTTCGGCAGCTCAAAGATTAGGAACACATTTAGATCAGCGTTGCCAGGCTGGGAAGTCTGACGGTAATAAATGAGAATTATTTTCAATGCTGAGGGTTGTAGTTCTGTGCTGTACTCTGTAGTCATGTTGCATATTGCACAACTCAAAATTTGATAAAGTACACCTGACTGGTAGGAGGCAATGCCAGCACTGACTAGACCCCTGCCCTATTCTTATATACATAAGACTGAACTTGGAATATGAGTGGGGCAGAATTGAATTTTCTATAGCTTTGATCTGATCTTCACTCACACAAATAGTATCATTTGCAACTATGCATCCCCCAAGTGAGGATTTATAAGTCCCAAAACTCACATCTCTGCCTGTCTTGAGTGATGCTGCTGATTCTTCTACCATCTTTACTACACTAACTTTCTTCTTTATACTACAGATAACTCAAGCTTAATTGATCAACTTAAGTGATGTATAGAGTTTTCATCACATTAATCCTTTAGTAGTGGCTGTACCCTTAGATTAATATTTGGTCCAGGGCGTGAATTTAATAGATGATTATTTAATAAATGCAAGTATAAATGAATGAATAAACATACAAAATTACCAAATGAATGGGGGAAGAAATGTATGCAAGCAGGGTATGAGATGATACTGCATTTTTATTTTCCTTGACCCATTTATTCAATAGACATTTAGAGGTTCTTCTGAAGCACAAAATTCTATAAAGTATTGGGAGAATATGTTTGAACACATGGTCAAATGTAACAAAGTGGTGTAAGTCGGAAACCTGATTGAGATGGTATGTTTTTCCTTCAACTTCATAGGACACAACTCAGCCACCTAATAAATACAACATCCACTGATAACTGTACCAGGTAGTTGGAAAGTAGCCTCAGACATAGACAACTGTGACTTTTAAAGCACAGAAAAACAGAGAGAGAAAGTAGCAAATAGACATGGTCCCACCCCCAAGTTAAACACTGTTGATGTTTTGGTCTATGACATTTCAAGCATATTAATGAACCAGAAGCACACACATGCTAATGTTAATGGAGCTCTGAATATGTGCTGGTGCTAGGCACAGTTTCTCTTTGCCAGTGTTATCTTATTTAGCTACTGTCTTGGATGTTGCCCCTTCCAGGGCTCCCCTTTAGGACTGAAGCACATATTTCCCAACTGCTAGGAAGGTTAGGAATGTTATCTTGCTGAGAGTGCTCAGTTGTCAGCCCTCACCAATAATTATCTCAGTCATAAAGAACTACCTCTCAAATTCTTGCCTCCTTCCAGAGCCAGTCTGTGAGAGAATAAAGGGCTGCCCACCCACCTGCAACTTGGGACCCCACTGAAGGGCAATCCCAGTTTCAGAGATTCTCGTGGGAGTGATTATGTTGTAACTGCTTTGCAGCCCAACTTTTCCTTCTGCTCAGTGCAGCTGCTTTCTTTCCTCCGCAGGCATTGGCTCTAAAGGCTACTTTCAATAAAGCTTCCAAACACTAACCTTTGTCTGACAGCTATTTGAGAAGTATTATTACATATTATTAGGCCATATTTTAAATTCCTATTTTATAGATGATGAAACTGAAGGAGAACGATGGAAGCATGTGGCTCTAGGTCCTGCTGAAAGGAAAAGCCTGAGCAAGATCTAAAGGTCATTTGACTATTGAGATACAGTGTAGAATAAGCTGATGAAACAGGGTTATTAGCAAAAGAACTGATTTCATCATCTATTTTCTCAATCCAAAAAAGAATGGCAGCATTGGGTCCCTTCAGGTATGAATTTCTTTCTCCTACCTTTTCTACTTTATCTCATTCCACAACTCCCAACAAATAGGAATTTTGTTTTGTAGCTTTGGTATTTTTGACTCAATGAAGAAGGCTCTACTAGGCAGGCTTAAACTTGAAAGTTGCAGAGGCTGGTGCTTGGAATTGAGATGTACAGAGGTCCCTACCTGGGAGAGCCAAGTGAGATGCCCTGAGGATAAGGAGGAGACTTTGGGCCCTTAGTGCCAGAGATTTGTGTCCTGTTTCCATGGAGCCACTGGTGGCTGTGGCAAAGCCCCTGGGAGAGTGGTGCAGCAGTGCAAGAGGGAGTTCACACTAAGAGTCATGGTTTTTGAAGCTGCAGCAAAATATCCTCATGTTTGGTGAATGAAGCTACTGGCATTAGAATGGAAAATATTGGCTTGGATGGTGAGCGTCTCTAAAATGGTACAAAAAGCCAGTAACTCCCCCAGATTATGGCAACACGTAAGCCTGGGGTTTCTGCAGGATCCCGTGGATACCACCCACTAATGTCTGAGAATGAATTTAGCACCAGCCATGTAGGTGGATGTTGGAGCAGAATTAATTTTATTTAGAGACATACAGAAGCATAACATGCCCTTCTGTTAAATGTGGGAGAACAAAATATAATTTCTTCCAAGATGAGTATAGATAGATAGATACAGCTAAAATAAATGGTGTACTTTTAAATTGATCATATTTTGATGATAACATTTTCAATATTTGTGTAGACATCCACTATGTGGGGTTTTAATAATCTAACAATTAATGTAATTAATTAATATAACATTTACTCCTAACCATTTAAATTGATTTAAATTTTTCTTTTTATAAACAAAATTGTAATAAACATCCTTGCATGATTTTTTGCTTACATCTGATGTTATTTCTTTAGGATCAACTCTTAAAAATGGAATTGCTGAGTCTTATAGAATGTATGCATCGTGATGGCTTTGATACACATTCCCTATTTGCTGCCCTGAAAATTCAATCTAATTTAAGCACCCACCAGCCCATGTTCCCATACCTTCATCAACATTAGGTGTTTTTTTTTCTTTAAGAATTGCCAATTTTATATGCAAGATGTGGCCTTTAGTTACTTTTAGGTACCAACATTCATTGTTTTCTTGGAATACTTTGATATTTATAAGGCGACCAGTATAGACTCCAGGGTAGAAGTATTTAAAAGGCCCACATTTGCAAAGATCTAGAGTTCTTTATAAATGCTTTATTTCACCTGTCAACTATGAAAGTCTTATCTAGGATTTCTCAGGTGGAGCAAACAAGTTGGATGGAAATGATAAATACAACTGCATTAGATAATGGAACTCAGTCTCTCTCTCTTCCTAAATCAAAGCTGCCTTTCCATGCATGATATCCTTAAAATACAAAGGCAACAAAAAATAATATCACAAACGTTGATATTGGAGTGTGGACAGTTCAAAACAGCACAGAAAAGCAGACATCAAACTTTCTTAGCCACTAGGGATAGACTCTGGCCTTTATAATAATTGGCATATTTCTCCTTAAAGTCAACATCTCCATTTCTCCAATAATTGTGCAAACACAATGGAAACATCAAATATATTAAATACATAAATAAAATTTTGTGTATTATTAAATGCATAAACAAATGAATGTTTACGTATTTGTATAGTATGAAATTCTTTCTCCTACCTTTTCTACTTTATCTCATCCCACAACTCCCAACAAATAGGGATTCAATTCAATCTAACATGGGCTTGTGGGTGTTTAAATTAGATTGAAATTAGATTGTTTATGTACTTATTCAAGATGTTTATACTGAACAGTTACTTTGTGCCAGACTTTATACTAAGTGCTTTATTTTCATGGTTATCTCTTTCAAATCTTACAAAACAATAAAAAATCAGGCCAATGAACTTGATACTAGTATCCATTTTAGTTTCCTAGGACTGCTGTAGAAAAGCACCACAAACTGAGTGGCTTAACTGATAGAAATCTATTGGCTCACAGTTCTGAAGGTTCAAAGTCCAGGATTAAGGCTTCTGCAGGATTGCTTCTTTCTGAGGGTTGGAAGCATCTGCTCCTTGCCTCTCCCTTAGCTTCTGGTGGATTGTTTGCAATCTTTGGTGTTCCTTGGCTTGTAGAAGCATCACCCCCTCCTCTGCCTTCATCATCACATGGTGTTCTCCCTTCCATGTCTTTATCTAAATTTCCCCCTTTTATAAGAACACCAGACATATTGGAGTAGGGGCCTATCCTACTACACTATGACCATACCTTAACATGAACAGTTTCATATGCAGAGAACCTATTTCCAATGAAGTTCACATTCTGTGGTAGTGGGGTTAAGATTTCAATATATGAATTTGGGGGAACACAATTCATCCCATATAAGATCCCATTTACAACCATGAAAACTGAGACTCAGAATATATTATATCTATGAGGGACACACATGGAGCATTAATTGTACGTAGGCCACCATTTTACTTGAGCGAACCAGGATATGAAGCCATTATATTTTCTATCAAATCAGGAGGTCCTACAACTTGAAAATCCTAGACATGTGATAGAGCAAAGTATAAGGCTAAAAAGGCACATAAAAGCTAAAATGACAGGGGAATTTGAAGGCCAAATTGAGTGGTTTTTATTAATTCTGAAGAGAGTCATAAAATATTTATGAGCAAGTGAGTAAAATGATCAAAGTTATGTAACTCTGGTGGTGAAATGTTGAATAAGGTCTGTATTTCCCAGAAAAAAAACGTAGTTTCATAGTAAGCTCGTTATCTCCCTAATACATACTCATCGTTATCATGTTTTAGCTTATATTGAAGTGTAATTCCTTCAGTGACAAGTGTCACAACTAAGGTTAGTGGCAAAGCTAGAGGAAGCACCTAAGACTTTGACTCCTAAGAAGTTCATCTGTCTCCTATGCTTCATTGCAGCTCTTTGATTCTCCAGCACTTACCGGGTGTGCAACAGTTCTCTCTGATTCTGACACTAGCTACTCGGAGTCAGCATCATTTAAGTCAGCAGATTTAAGGATTCAGTCTCACAAGACTGCCCTTACTCCAGATCTCAGCAGCAAGTCCCAGGTCCCCAGGCTACCTGTATTTCTCTCCAACTTGGCTGCAAATTACAGGGTTCCCTTGATCCTCTCTCAGTTTCAATAATTTGCTGGAAGGACTCACAGAACTCTTGAAAACACTATATAAACTAACTTACATTTACTGGTTTATTATAAAAGATAGGATGCAGGAAGAGTCAAATGTGAGTGATATGAAGGGCAGTGTTGGGGGTGCAGGGCAAGCTTCCACACCACCCTCCCAGCACCTCTAGGTATTCACCAGCCCAGAAGCTCTCTGAACCACCTTATTCAAGACTTTACATAACAGTCTGCAGCCCCTCCTCCATCCCTGTGGTGGGGAGGAAGAAGAGGCTGAGAGTTTCCACTTTTTAAATCATGTGTTGGTTTTCTGGTGACCAGCTCCCATCCTGAGGCTATCTAGGGGCCCAGCCTCAGTCACCATATGAGCATAGACATAGGCTTGTTCCAAAGGGGCTCATTATGAATAATCAAACACTCTCTTATCACTCAGGAAATTGGAAGTTTTAGGAACTCTCTGCCAAGAATCAGGGACAAAGACCAAAATACGTATTTTTTATTACACCAAAGCAGCTCTAGCATGATAGAGTGATTGAGAGATAATATATTAATTTTTTTTGATCCTAAGAAATTTCACCTTACAGTTATTCTTTGACTCATGCTGGGCATATTCATGTCTCCAAATTAAGAAAAAACTAGGAGTTCCTTAAAAGAAATTGCTTATTAAATAGCTTTTATGTACCAGGAAATATGCAGTGTTGGAAAAACTAAATAGCATGTTATGAGAATGGCCATTAGTAATTCCAGCCATTTTAGTTTCTCAGATACTTTTCCTGGGCTTCATTCTCATGATAGTAAAATCAGCTTAGATTTGTCTAGCACTTTACAGTTTACATGTCTTGACCTTTATCCCATTTGAACAACTAGCCTGACTGATATCCTTTCTGAAATTGACAGCTTATTTTTTGTCTCTCTAGGATCTGTTGTCCTCAGTTGGATTGGTGGAACCTAGACTCCTGTCGTTAGCTCTCTCACCATTCAAAAACAAAAACAAATAAAAAGAGGGAAAAAAAAGTCTGTCCTTCAAAATATGGATGACTCCGTTGGATCTCCCTCTGCCTAATCCACCTGCCATACTGAATTTTTAAGCGGTCATCATTCTCACTCCACTCCTAATATTCTAGCCACACTTCCAGCCTGGCTTTGTTCTGGCCAGCCATCATGGTATTGTGCAATAGTAACAGTTAAAGGATGAGCAAAATCCTGCAACAGCTGTTATTATAATTAGAAACAACAAAACTATCTTCATCATATGACTGGCAGCCTATAGTTAAAGGCAAGCCAAAGAAACAAACTAAGAGCTCCATGGGAAAAAAAGAATGCTATGCATGATTGGCACATTTAAGCCACAGCGATTCTGACAGATCTTTACCTGGCTTCTGGTGAGACAAGTAAAAGCAGTGAGATGTCAGAGCACTTCATGATGGTGGGGATTCTAACCTTCAGGGCCAGCAGCAATACACTGAGAGGGGGTGAACTGGGTCTTGAAGGGAACCAAAACCACACCACATAAGAAATGTTTAGCTTACAGAAAATAAATGGAGGACACTGACCTCTCCCTTTGATTCTCAAGAGCCTGCATTTCTTGCATGCTCTCAACCTACCTCCAGTCCTGGATATGTATGTATACAAAACACTCTAAAAATAAAAAGTCACCTGGAGAACAGTATGCCTCTGAATTCTATGTGACATAGATAGGCTCACCCTTTTCAACCTGCTGTCTCTCTCTGGTCTCACCAGGCTCCATATCTCCAAGGCAATAGGCCCCAAAGAATGCTGAGTGTGGTTTACTTGGCACACGCTCTGTACTAGGAGTCTCTGAGTTAAGTGACATACAGGATTCCTGCCTCCTTGCCCCATCCACTACCAGCTTCTTCATTGAGGAAAAGTACACTAGAGAAGTGACAAGGGAAACACAAAGTGAAAACACAGAGGAACACAAATTTTCCATCGCTTGGAACATTTCAGCCTCTCTGGAAGGCAAGATTAAAGGTGACTACAGAAGACTCTTTCCTGAGAAGGGCAGGAGTTATTTCACTAAGCTAAATTCAGGACAGGAGATGTACCTGTTTTTGAGAGAATATAATAATCACTCAAACCATTCTTTTGTGGAAAAGGAATCAGCATTATAAAATTCTCCAAAGTCAATGGGTCCATCTGGAGTAATTCGAGGTTGTCTGTGACATGTTGGAAACAAAGAAATGACCAACAAAACCCAGCTTTCCTGTGTGATTAATGACCTGAAATATGCCTGGCTGTTCTTGCAGGTTCTGGTCCCACTCAGTGTCTCAGTCAGAGATAAAGTGCTAACCTCTGTAGTCTTGGTTGCTTCAATGCCAGTTCTCTCTAGTATTGGAAAGTACAGATAACAGGTTTCTGTTCATCAAAGATGTCCATAAATGACTCTGGGTACATTGTTGGCCAGTGAGCTCCCTGTCTTGGACAAATTTAGGGAGATACTGGGAGAACTTTTGAAAGAAACATTGTTGAGGAGATCCGAAAGGAGGGACTTTGGTTAGACTAGGCTTTCGCCTCTTCTTCACTTCTGGCCTGAGTTTTCATAGGATTCCTTGGTGAACTTAGAGTTCAATAGACTTTGTAACCAAATGACCAAGTGCTAACTCTAGGCCCTGTGCTAGGGCCATGGGATTATGAAGATTAACGAGACAAAATGCTTTCCCTCAAGAAGATGAATGCAATCAAAAAGAAAGACATGAAGACAGACTATTCTAATGTAACGGAGTGATGTGGTTGCCATCACACTTCCAGAAGATGGAAGATTGCCATTCCAATCTTCTTCCCTAACCTTAACATTGATTGTGTGTGTGTGTGTGTGTGTGTGTGTGTGTGTGTTTAACATATTTGATTGATGAGGAAATTAATCAATGGCCTTCAATGACTTGCTCATTACAACACCGGGGCTAGGACTTAAGTCTAAAACATCTGATAGATACTAAAAACGCGAGTCTACATCAAAAGCATCAATGGGCTATGTACTTGTTTGTGTTTCATTGTCTTTTCAGAAATGATTGTTCTACCTTCTGCAATTTAAAGGTTTTTCATCTTAACTACAAAGAAGGAAACAGCTTCTTCTGTAAAACTATCATGGGAAATGTGTTAGAGCACTGATTCCAGGACCCCCTGTATGGCTTGAAAACAAAAACCCAATAATCAGCCCCTCCTATTCTGTTCTACTACTTCTGCATTTGTGAAATGTAAATCACTTAACTGGATTCAGTTCTCATCACTCTCCAACTTCACTGCTCAGGGAAAGAGATCTCCAGTCCTTCACAGCTGCAGTGCCTTCTCCATTCTACACAGCTGCTTTAGCTGTCTGTCTTGTTTCTTCTTTCCTTTCCCTTGGGAAGAGTTAGCCATTGCTCCAGAGTGCAGTATCTTTCCAGTCAACCTTATAATATTTGTCTACATCCTCCATTAGATGGGACCATATCTTCCATATTCACCCTGTATTTCTGGTGGATAGCCCTGTGCCTGACATGTGGAGGTTGATAGTTTACTGAGTAGTTCTGTGTTAAGAAAACAGAGTTATGTATTTTAAGGTAAAGTTGCTGAACTGATGTGAACATTCACATTTGTAATTCATTTAATATCGACACATTTTATCTTAGTGGGCACTGCACACTTTCAGATTGAAACTTTGTTCTCTGACTGGGATCCACATGGCTCTTTCCTTTGGCCTGTACCTGGCTTGTCTTTTCTATCACTTCTGTTTTCATTCTCTGAGCACCCTCTTTCCTATTTCATCTTCTGATCTTGAGATGTGCCATTTCTGTCAAATTTCTCCAACTACAAATAGTTTTTCTATGATTTGCAGAGCATAACAGGTATTTTGGATGGAGATGTCAAATACAAGTACATAGCAAAAGCCAGTCTTCCTTTCTTTCCCAAACCCGGACCCTGAATGATGCTCTCACATAAAAGGACCAACTCTGGAAAAACAGGCACTCTCAGACTTTTCTTACCATTTCAACTGTTCAATTGGACCAGCCTCACATCAAACAAGTCTTCCCTCATTGATAAGAGCTAGGGCTTCACAACCATGTGGACCTGGGGTTTAATCCTGGCTGTACCACATTCTAGCTCTATGACTTACTAAAAGGTTAAAAACAGGAGATATGTATATATAGCTAGATAGATCTAAATATATATTTGCTTCTAAGCTTGACACATACACATATTATATAACAAGCTCAAACAGTGTTTACTCTTGATTTGTTTCTCAGTCCATCACCCTCACATGTTTCATGCAGAAAATCCCTGTGATAAATGGCAGTTGTATACACAGAAAACTATTCACTCCCCTGGAGGTAAGAAGGTATATTGATATCCTTTTCAGAGACCCTGACTTATACCTCTTTATAGATAATTTCACAAAAAGATGTGTAGTTTGGCATTGATATCCCTATCTTTTGGCACATTCTTCTTTCTTCTCCATCTGCCCCACCCTAGGGTCCAACAAGCAATGAACATTTACTGAGCACTTACTGCATGCCAGCACCCATGCCCTGGGATATGTGATGGCTAGGAAGACATCATCAAATGACTCAGAGTCCACTAGCTGAAACAGTCATGCACGCAAACTCCATGGAACACTGTGATAGAAATGGAATACTGGAGTGGGGAAAGCCTGGAGTCAGGGAGACCAATGAGCAGGCTTTCGTGAAAGTTGGGGTAAGAGATGAGATGGTCTGAGCAAAGACAGTTACACTGGAAAAGGAGATCTGTGTCTGAGAGTGATTCCTGGGATGGGAGTCTGAGGAAAAACAGGATGTACACCTTATTCTTTAGATGCTAGCTTAGATAGCACTGTGGTTGGTGATATGTCCAACAAAGACTAGAAACATGAAAAGAGAAACAGCTTTGGAATGATTGTGATGAAGCCAGGTTTAGATACATGGTGTTGATGACTCTTGAAACTCAATTGGAGCTGTTCAGTGGGCAGTTGGAGATTATAGTTTTGAACTCTAGGAAGCTCAATGCCTGGGGTTAAAGTGAGCATTAGCATTCACAAAGTGTGTGATGAATGAATGATTGAATAATAAAAAACGGTATTTCCATTTTGGAATACATAACTTCCATCTCCTGTAATGAATATACAGTATGTTCAGTCCTAAATAATGTATCTAAATTAACTGTTTCTAGGTATACTGATGATTAACGTTCCATCTAGAGTATGCAGGGCTCATGCAATTAATAGAAATAAGTGAGATATTTCTACTATCATCAAGGAAACAAATTAGAAGAAGCATTTTAAATTATAATGGAAATGAATAGTATAGAATCATAGAGGTGAGAGGATTCTTACATTATTGTATTTAATTCAGGACTTTCTGGCAAAACTTTCAAACTTGGCTCAGTCATCACCTCCACTGTGAGGTCTTCTCTTATGTGACTTTCCTTTCTTCAGTTCCTATCCAAACCATGCCCACTCCTAAAAGAAACAAACACTCCTTCTTCTATGTGACTCCTGTTCTTGGCATGAGCTTAAAACCAGATATATTCTGGGCCTGACACATTTTAATTGTATAACTAAAGGCACTTAAAAACTCTGGGCAATGATACTTATTAGTAATGCCATGTACATGATACCTACTGGCCATTAAATACATGTAGTCAGAATAAATACATTTAATTTCATGGGGATTTTATAAGAAAGAGAGACAGTACTCAGAAAGTCCTTGATGCAAAGCAGGGGCTCAATGACATCTAAGAGTACTGTAGAAGATGTGTCTTTTACTGTATTCATCTCACTCTTTTACAGTTATTTTGCATTACTTTGCAGTCTCACCCTCATGGATAATATTGTTTATTCATCTCTATGCTTATAGTCCTCGGTATTTACCAGGTACTCAGCAATTATTGGCTACAGTGGGCCATTGAGGAATGGTCAGAAGTCTTTACCTTTAAGATCCACAGCACTGGGTGAGAAAGGATGAGTCAATGCTAGACAAGCTGAAGGAGTGAGAGGGAGAAAAAGAGGGAGAAAGAATCCTTAACACCTATAATGGAACTCATCAAAAAAGAGACTATTCCAAGGACATCCTCATCCAGGAACTCTGTGGCTCCTGCATCCTCAGTCTTTCCCCCTGCCCAGTCTTTCCTCCTATCCAGCTAAGATTGCTTATCTAATCGCTGTGTGTGTCCTAATTTCACAATTTAATGATCCGTCTCAGTGGCCCTGTCTTTCTTCCTCTGGTGCTCTCTTGCCTTGCTGCCTTTGCCTTTGAGCTCATGGTCACACTTTATATAACATAATTACAGATCCTGAGTTCCCAGAATGCAAGAGGTTACTCTTTTAATTGCAGTGAGTTCTTTTAAGTTTCTGCTTATTTTTAATTATGAATGCCTGAAGCTGACTGGCCATGGTATTACTTTCAGCTCTGAAGAAAGAAATAAGCCCAAGAAGCAGAGAAGAAGTAATAGAAATCCCATTTTCATGCAAATTGCCCTGGTGACAAAGAAATGTGGAGAACAGAGATTCATTCCTGCATTCCTGAGAGGTGACACTGGCCTTTGAAAATGTCCAGCTCCACATTTAGAAGAGACTTAGAAAAAACTGGCTCATTACACAATAGTTACAGGCCCAAAAAACCAGTAACTCAACTCCCTTTCCTATGTTTGTTTCATTTCTGATATTTTGATTGGCAGGATGGGCCTTAAGCAACACTTCTATGTTTTAAAAAATTCTGCCTTCAGGAAACGAAACTCCTCGGCCTTGCACCTAAGACTTTTTTCAATAAAGAGCTCCAGTAGCTACTATCCATAAGTGAGAATCCTCTTTTCTCACATTGCCCCTATAGATGCTACAGGCAAACATTAAATTTTTTTTTCCTATTTGCCTGGTACAGCATTGAACACCACAATTATGACCTTATCATCATTATTATTATCATCTAATAATCTTAAAGTATTATTAATTTAAGTTTATTACATTAAACTGTTTATTATTAGAAACCAACTTTTAATTGCCACAAGCTTGCCGAGTCCCTACGTGTATTCCTGCCAAAGCCCCCGTTACTGCCAAGTTCCTCATTACTAAAATCCAGACCAGCTTGGGGCACCTTCAAGACAGGTGAAGTTATCTTCAGCAGAATCAGTCCTTGTTTATTAGATGGTCTCTCCTGCTCAGCCATTGTCTGTCTCTGCTCTGAGGCATCTGCAGAATTAGAAGGGTGAGGAAAGGGGCAGAATATTTTCCACCAACCTAGTGCCTACCTGTTCCAAGGAATATACAAGGTGCTTTATTCATAGTCTTTAATTTAAATCTGAAATGACCTTGCAGGGAAAAGAAAAGTATAACTAGCCGTAGTTTTCAGATGAGAAAACTGAGGCTCAAAGAATTTATGCAATTTACAAATCTGTTGCCTTGGTTTGGGTTCCCCAGAGGCAGGTACTAAGACAATATACAAATAGATTATTTGGCAGAACACACCTGTAGAAGTCAGGCAGTGAGATAAGTAAGGCAACGTATGTGATGAGGAGTGCTTTATCAAGCCACAGTCACCAAACTGGGACCCACTGGAGTACAGTCCTATGGTAAGACTTGAGTTTTACTGGATTGTCCCAACTGAGAGACAATGAAATTGAAATGTCATTCACAAACCTTTGTCAGCCATTGCTTAATTACTGTCACAAGGATGTTAGTTCCCTGCCCCATCCAGTCTTCTAAGCAGAGTGGTCCTTTCCCTGTTTCAGAGAAAGTGCTCATTCAAAGAAATGCAGATACAGGTAAGTGGAGTTATTGGTTACTCACTGAAGAGGTAGGGCCTAATAGATATAAGGAAAGCAGGGATCAACAATATCTGCTATAGCCACCTAATTAATAAAGGTCAGAAGAGGAATTTAAACCCAGGGTCACCTGACTCTAAAGCCTATGATTATTCTACTATATTATACTGCATCACATGCCTATAGAAAAATTAAGATTAAATATAACTGGAAGTATGTTTGTCAGTCTGTATTCAGGATCTATACCATGCACACAGAACAGAGAATTAAAGCTGTTACTAGCAAATACTCAGTACGCAACTGAAGTCACAACCTGACAAAAATGGGCATGCTTTCTCCTCTCATACTGCCACTTCCTCCAGGAAAGAATATTCTATGTCAATGCCCTGTTTAGTACACTACCTTCACCCAACCCCAAGGTCCTACCATATCCCCTGTAGAACTAGCACACCCTTTTGTGGCCAGAAGGGAGGAAAGCCCCCAAATGGCTAGTTCTCCCAGCTTCCTAAGAAAGTAGTATCACTGAGAGACCTTCTGTCATGCTCTGGGCCATCACACCTCCAAGAGCTGCTGGAGGGAAGATTTGCCCCATACCATCTATATTAAACAATTATCCATCTTCTTCTAGAAGACTACCAAGACCAAGGACAGCAGCTACTCAACCTACATTGGCTAGTGCCAGTTTCCCCCAGTCTTCTACCATCATCCTGGTCTTGCACTGTGCATCCTGGAACTCAGTCACCTATCAGCACACTCCTCTAACTTTTCAGCTGCTGTCTCAAAGTTCTTGTCTTCCATCTCTTGTCTTACCTGGCCAACACTTACACCTTATTTCCCTGTAACTATCTTTAGTGTGGCTAGTTTTGCTTTTATTCCCACATCAGAGACTGGGTGTGAGGTGAGGTGGTTGTTTCCTTCTCCCTTCTTTCAAACATTTTCATCTTCCTCCTCCTTCAAAAACATAACTTGTTTGAAATAGACAACAGTAGACTTTATCACACAATCACCTTTCTAGTTGCTGTCAACTACCTGCCTCCTCATCAATCTCCTCATTCACTGATGATTTTAGCACCTGGTTGGCTATTTCTTGTTCATCTCTATTCATTCAAAAATTCTTAGTGATTTTTAAGATTCATTTAGATGATCCATTCAACACCTTTTCCACTCTGTTCTTTAAATTCAGCTCCATTGAATTTTCCTCCATCTCACCTGTTATGAACTGAATGTTTGCTCCTCACACCCAACAACAACAACAAAACTTATATTTGGAAGTCTAACTCCCAGTATAGTGGTATTTGGAGATGTGGTCCTTGGAAGGTAACTGGGGTTAGTTAGGTCCTGAGGGTGGGGCCCTCATGATGGGATTAGTGACTTTATAAAATAAAGAACATTCTCTTTCTTCTTTCTGTCTCTCTCTGTCTCCAAATCTCTCTCCATGTTCACAGTGAGGAAAGTCCATGTAAGAAGACAGCCACCATAGGTCAGGAAGAGAGCTCTCATCAGCATCCAATCATGCTGGTGCTCTGAACTTGAAGTTCCAGTCTCTGGTACTGTGACAAAATATACTTCAGTTTTTAAGCAGCCAGTTTATAGTGCTTTGTTATGGCAGCCTGAGCTATTACATCCCCACCATCCACAATTATTTTACCACTTCCTCCATGTCCAGGTCACTTACTTTTATACCCCCATACTGGCCCCCCTAATCTTAATTAAAATCATTTGTTCTTCTCCTTTTGTTTTCTATCTATTCCATTTCTTCTTTTTCTTACTTCCCTCATTATTCACCTGAGACCATGTGGCTCAACACTATAACCACTCCTTTGCAAACATAGTTAATTATTTTCCCTTCATCCTTCTTTCTTGGGAGAGCTCTAAACCTATGTAAACCTATTTAAGTATAATTATCCCACCAACTCTGTTTCTTCACATGACAACTAAACATTCTAGGAGATACGCATAGCTTTGTTGACTGGTCTCACTTTAGGAGTATGACCAAAAATCCTAAGAGGTATACCAGAATTCCTGGTGATCCTACAATCCTTCCTTAATACATTTGTCTTTCAACTCAACAGATGAATATTTTACACTTTTGCATCTCTTCAAATCCACTTCTTCTCCTTCACTTTCATTACTTAACCCTTGAATTAGAATAAAGAGGCAAAGACTGTCACACTGGAGGCCTACTTGATATATCCCCTGGAATGTCTAAGATGCATCTCAGACATCATATTATCACTAACAACTCTTGCCCATGCCCTGAGTGTTTCCCAAATTCTTAGTAAATGCCACAATCATCTCTCTAGTTGATAAAACCAAAATCCAAGTCATTCTTGATAATACAGTTCTTCTTTATTCCACTTCCAATTAATCTATTCCTTCACCTAATAAATATTGAGTACTTACTGTGTGCTAGTTATTGTTCTAGGCATTAAGGATATAGATATTAATAAAACCAATAAACATTCTTACCCCCATGGAACTCACATATTTGTCCTTTGACTCTATCTTGAAAATGCATTTCACATCTGTTCACTATTCTCCATCTCTACTCTAAGCCAGCACCCTCTCTCATTGGAAAAACTACAGTGGCCTCCTTACTCTTCCTCTTACTTCCACGCTTGTTCCTTTACAGTCTATTCTGTACACAACAGTAGAGTGAGCTTGTGAAAACACTGTATATATGGTCCCAGGGACTCTCCATTGTGCTTGCAACAAAATCTAAGATTTTACCCTGACCCACATGTCTGACTTCACTACTCCAGGTCTCTCCAGTGCTCCCTGGGCTCAGGCATACTTCCTTTTTTCCCTTCTGCTTTGCAACTATTGCATCAGCTTTCTGCCCTGGCATTCAGTACCCAGTTTAAATGTCACTCCCTCCAGGAGGTCCTCCTTGATCATCAAATATAACATGGTCCCCAGTCACTTTCTTAAGAGTCACGCTGTTATGCTTCCACTGGTTTCTCCCCTAAACACCCCTTTGCACCTTTCTCTGGGCTCTTTGTATGTTGCATCTTTTCTTTTTCTCATTTATGCGATTGATGTACTTCCCCAACTTTACCTTCACTAAAGCCATGGATTCTGTTAGACTTTTCACTATTATATCTTCCCCTGCCTTAAACAGTACCTTAAACAGTACCTTGTACATAGTAGAGACAAAGTCTTATGTAGAATTTTTGGTTTTTTGAGCTGGAATGTTGCTCTATCACCCAGGTGGCAGTGCAGTGGCACCATTATGGCTTACTGCAGCCCCAGTCTCCCAAGCTCAAGCCATCTTCCTGCTTCACCCTCCTGAATAGCTGGAATGACAGGCACATACCACCACGCCCTGCTAATTTTCAAAATTTTGTAGAGACAGAGTCTTGCTATGTTGCCTAGGCTGGCCTCAAACTCCAGAGCTCACGCGATCCTCCCACCTAGGCCTCTCAAAGTGCTAAGATTATAGGTGTGAGACACTGCACATAGCTATAAATTTTTTTACTGAAAAGAAGGTAGGCCTATATGAAAACAAATTATTTTGGACAAGGGATCAAACATTCAGTGTTTGAATGCTAGTTTTTTCCCCGAACTACTGGGTATGGCCTTAGGTATAACATTGTCCTTGGACTTAGTTTCCTCATTTACAAAATGATTATTATGTGAATGCTGGAGCTAGAAATGCCCAATTTTTAAATTCTGGCTCAAGCTACCCCTGGATATATGACTTAAGAGAAACTACTTAACCCTACCTTATCCATCCAGAGAATTGTTGTGAGAATTAAATAAACTATGAAAAAACCTAGCACAGAGTCTAGTACATGTGAGAACTCTAAAAATCCACATTTTTTTCCTTTTTTTATGAGATATAATAAGCAATGGTCTTAGCTAAAAATATATAGAATGAGTGAAGCGCACATAAACTTAGAGTGCAGAAATTCATTTTTACCTTGTTCTTATTTCAAGGCATAGATAGGAACAAAAAGACATTCCCAGCTTTGCTCAGTCCCAGGCTTGAATATATTAAGCTAATTAAAATAAATAAAGAATTTCACCAAGTAGTCACATAGAGTGGGCACATAATATTTACACTCAGAAGAAAAAGGTTTATACTAAACTTCGCATAACATGAGCCAGACTTCCCTCACAGCTTAGGTTGTGCTAGGTGGATTGAATCTAAAAGAGAGCAAGCAGGAGCAGCAAGAGTGCCAGGAGCCTCTTGCACTCTTGCAGTCTTCAGGCGTGACAGCACCTGGGGCAACACCTGGGTACTTTTGGAGGCACCTGGTGCCTCAGAGAGTCTCATACATGGCACAGCTGCTCTGAGAGCCCCTGCCTCCCTCCTTGACATTGCCTTCCTAGGGGAGAAAGGGAACCCCCATTTAGTGAGTCCCAACATCTGTCAGCCACAATCCTAGGTGATATATAAGCTTCACAACAAACCTTAGAGTAGGTAGCATTTTTGACATTTTGCATTTGTTGAGTTTCTACTACGTGCCAAGCCCTCTGACAGGCATGTCTCATACTTCATCTCAGCCTTCAGAGTAATCCTGGAAGAAGACATAATTGTGCACTTTGTGTTGATGAGGAAATTAAGGTTTAGAGAGGTTGAATAGCTGCTAGGAGTCCTTCAAGCAGGGAGTGGAAGAGCTGAAATTAAAAAGTAGTTCTAGCTAACTCCTGGACCCTAAATGTGAATCAGGTTTATTAAATTAGAAGAATTTACAGAACCCAGAATAGAGCCTATGCATGTATATATGTGTGTATATATATGTGTGTGGGTGTATATATGTGTGTGTGTGTATATATATATATGCCTACGTGATTTATTTTCTAGTTATTTTAATTAAAGATTATATGATTTTCTGTTATGCTACAAACCTTTTCTCTTTGGAGCCTCAATTCCCATTATTTGATTTACTGAAATGCCTTTTTCTTTCATTCTCAAATGTGCATATTGTACCTCATTGTGTCAAAGCCCAGAGGGATGCTGGCAGGTAAGAGACTAGGTTTTTGTGTTAAATAATCAAGGAAGGCTGGAGGATTAAATGAAATAATGTATGTAACATGCCTGGTACATTACAGCCTGCAAAAGGTCAGTTGTTATTATTATCAATTACTTAAATTCTACCTTCCCTTGGAAATAGAGGAACAGCTCCCTTTGTCTTTTAAAGTGAGCTGTTTCACCTATGGCATTCTAAAGAAATTTAGCTGGACTTTTCCTCTGATACTTAGCATTTTCTCCCTTGTTTATAATATATTTCTTCTTCCTCCTTATTTTCTGTTAAAACTGCATTTTCCTTAAGGATGGGATCTGTCTGGCTTGTCTTTTATATCACATATCTAGAATACAGCTGTGTGCATCATTTATGATCATGGCATATTTGTGGAACGAAGCAAGAAAAAGTAAAAGAAAGAAAAAATGAAGAAAAGAGAGATTCAGAAAGAGGCAGGAAGGAGAAAAGGAAGAAATAGAGGAAAAAAGAAAAAAACAGCAAGAGAATAAAGGAGATAAAAATTCAAAGCACAAAGACTGTACACATTAGAAAATTATGCCTAAATCCAGTGAGTTCTGGTAAATAATAATAACAAAAATAATTATCATTTAAATCAGTATATCAGCATGCATCTGTGATACAACAACATACATTTGTGAATACCTATCATCTGCTGGATACTACTCTAATTGCTTTCCCCACATTATCTCAGGTAGGTATCACAGAGATCCAAACTTTGTAAATGAGAAAACTGAGGCACGGGAGCCTTAGTATTATATCTGGACTCCCATAATTAGCCTGAGTAATCCTCCTACCCTCTACCCTCTGAAGACCCCA